>NC_045431.1:63361250-63693333 GCF_902635505.1 Sarcophilus harrisii
ATCAGTATTCTATACTTTCTCTAGGGGCAAGTCTGCTTTGGTGTTAAATCCTGAGGTGACTTTGGGTCCTTTAATATGCAAAATCTATTCTGAAACAAATCTTTTCTTTAAGAGATTTTTTGCTCACAGTCATCAAAAGACTAATAGTAAAACTGAGGATGATTAATAATGGTTTATTATTTTGAATACCTAAAAACTTGAACTTCAATAATCATTTATATGGTATAAGATAGTAATTATTGTTATATAATTATTTTGTATTATAAAATAAATATCTTTTTAAACATTTAAGATGATTATCTGCTGAATTACTTATGTACAATGCTTTATTGAATGTCTAACGCTGTAACTAGGACAGAGCAATTGAGGTTTTGTGCCAGGATGCCAAAATTGATTGGAATGCTTAAAGTAGGAAATCACAAGATAATTGGAATAACAGGCAAGTTTGGTCTTAGAATACAAAATGAAACAGGGCAATCATGAATAGAGTTTTGTTAAGATAACCTGGTGGTCATAAAAATACACTTTTTTCTAAAATCCAAAAGGTCACTCTACATATGGATATCACCGGATAGTCAATATAGGTATCATACTAATTACACACTTTGCAAACAAAAGAGAAAAGTTCTATATAGCCAATTAAAACAAGACCTGAAGCTGACTGTGGTTCAGATCATAACTTCTTATTGCAAAATTCAGATTTAAATTGAAGAAAGTGGGGAAAAATTGTAAGATCTTATATTTATGACCTAAATAACATGCTTTATTAATAAGAAGTAGAAGTAAAGAATAGATGTAAAAGATCAGATCTGGTAGATAAAATGCCTGAAAAAACATGAGCAGAAGTTTGTGAAATTATATAGATAAGCAGCAACAAAAAATATCCCAAAGGGAAAGGAGAACAAAGAAAAAGAAAAAGAAAGCAAAATGTCTTCTATACAGACAATACATATAGCTGAGTAAAGAAGGAAAAATTAAAAGTAAAGGAAAAAGGGAAAGATATGTTCAACTAAATATAGAATAGTAAGGAAAGAAAAAGTTTTCTTAAATGAGGAATACAAAGAAATAACAGAAAACAATAGAATGGGAAAGATCAGATCTCTTCAAGGATGTTCCATGCAAAAATGGGTATGATAAAAGACAAAAATTATAAGGACTTAACAAGAAGAGAAGATAGAAGTGGCAAGAATACATAAAAGAACTATACATGAAAGATCTCAATATCATGAAATCATTATTGATTAGAGAAATGCAAATTAAAGCAACCTTTTTATACCTATCAGATTGGTTAAAATGATTGAAGGGGAAAGTGGCAAATGTTGAAGAGGATGTGGAAAAATCAAGGCAATCACTTATTGTTGGTAGAATTTTGAATTGACCCAATTATTTTGGAGAATAATCTTAGACTTATTATTATCAAAGACTTATTAAACTATCTATTCTTTTTGACCCAACAATACCAGTCTATTTCCAGAGATGACTAAGGAAATAAAGAAACTCTATGTTCTTAAAATCTTTATATCATCTTCTTTGTGGTGGCAAAGAACTAAAGATTACAGGAATGCCCATCAAGTATAGCCAAACAGTTGTGGTATATGTTTATGATGGAATACAACTATATTATAAGAAATGATGAGCTCAATGATCTTTAAAAAATGGATAGAGTTCATAAAATAATAAAAAATAAAATGATCAAACCAAGAGACCATTGTATACATAAAAGTAATAGTATTCTAATAATAACTTTGAGTGTCATTTTGACTAAATGTCAAAATTAACTACAAAGGATCTATGAAGGAAGATGCTATTTGTATGTAGATCAAGAATAATAAATAAAAGTATGTATAGAATACTTTTACACACACATACACTTTTCAAATAATAGCCAGGTCTAGGATGAGAAGAGAGACAAGGGAAAAAAGCAATTTACATGATGACTTTATTATATATTTAAAAGGAATAACAAGTTGTAGAAAGCAGATTTGCATTTTCATATATAATCATCTTTTTTCATTACACTGAAATTTTTGTTTTATTTCATAAATTAAAAAGAAAACAAATATATATATATATATATATATATATATATATATCACTGATAACCATTATGATAACCACTGATAACCACTAATAACCATGATTATAGTTACATCCTAGAGAATGAAGTCAAGAGGAACTTAGGAAGAATTGTTAATCATAAGGCTAGTGAATGTGATAGAAATTCTAAAGGATCAGTATTGTTAAAATGCCCCACTCAATGTGCCAGAATATTTGCAAAATTCAACAGTGACCACTGGATTGGAAAATATCAGTTTATATCTTAAAACTAAAGAAGGTAATACCAAGGAATATTCAAATCACCAAACAATTGCACTCATTTCACAAACCAGGAAGATTATGCTTAAATTATTGCAATATGTACACCAAGAATTACCAGAAGAACAGGCTGATTTTTGAAGAAGCACAGGAACTGAAGACTAAATTGCTAATATTCCTTGGATGAAGGACAAAGCAAAGAAGCTCAAAGAAAATCTACTTCTGCTTCATTGACTACACTAAAAGCTTTGACAGTGTGGATTCCAACAAAATGTGGCAAGTCCTCAAAGTGATGGAAGTAACAGATCAACTTACTTATATCTTAAGGAACCTGTCAATATGCAGGTCAAGAGTCAACCCTTGGTATTGAACATAGGACAACTGATTAATTTAAGAATGGAAAGGGAACACAAAAGGCTATTTATTGTCACCTTATTTATTTAACTTATATGCAGAGTTTGTCCTTCAAAATGTCATCTTGGAAATCAAAGGATGCAATTAAGTATATTGAAGAAATATCAATAATCTCAGATATGTAGCCATGAAATTTTTTTAAAATTTGCTCTTTGGAAGGAAAGATATGGAAAATTTGGATAACATACACAAAATCAGAAATACCATCTTGTTTACAAGGTCTATAGTCAAAACTATAGCTTTTCCAGTAGTAATCTATGGCTGTGAGAGCTGAACTATCAAGAAAGCTGAGTACTTTAGAACCAATGCTTTCATATTGTAGTACTAGAGAAGACTTTTGAGAGTCCCTTGTATAGCAAGAAAATTAAACAAATCAATATTTAAAATTTTGAGAAGGATTTTTATAGGCGTGACAAGATTGGCAAAAAAGTGCATGATACAGAAAAGGTTAAGAATTCCCGATCTAAGGTTATGGATTACAGAGATGTTTTGGCCATCATTGGTAGAGAAAAGTTATTTCTAAGAGCACTTTATACTATTAAACTTACAGTCTGTTCCAAAAAAATTAGAAAGTTCCTTGAAGCTGCTAAACTACCCAAACCTGGATAATCCTTGCTCCTTCACCTGGAAGCATCCTTCCTAGAAGTGTACAAAGGATTTTGTCCCAGGGCTATTGAGTAGCGCAATGGATATAGTACTGGGTCTGGAGTTAGGAAGATGTGAATTCAAATCCAATCTTAGACACGTAGGAGGCAAGTCACATAACTCTGATTGCCTCAGTTTCTGTAAAATTCGCAAAATAAGCTGGAGAAAAAATGACAAACTACTCCAGCATCTTTGCCAAGAAAACTCTAAATGGGATTATAAAAAGTGACTCAACAACTCTCCTCTTTGGAACTTTGTATCCTAAGGTCATAACATCTCCCTCCATCACTGACAGAATTGCTTGTTATAGCCCTAATTATACAACTTCATCTATTCTGTAAATATAAACTGTTTTCCTGAGGGCATGGCATCATGTGATACATGAGGGAAGATAACATGTTCAGCTAGGATGGGGCTCCAGCTTTCATGATCATCTACTAAGACCATAAGATACAAACCTTGCTCCCTGCACATAGTATGCAATATTATGAAGATGACTATATTCTGAGATGAGAAATAACTTGCTCTCTGAGAAAAAAGCACAGGTCTTTTATGATTCTGCAAGAGATTTCTGAGTTTGTGGAAGAAAATAAAAGACTTTCACAAAACTGGTTCATTTTTCTGAAGAACCATCTCTTAGTGATATTAAGGGTTACAAGGGTCAAGACATGACTGCTCCTGAGAGGCCAAAACTTCTACAATTTCTTACAGATCTTCATGTTCTTCTGATGAAATATATTTAAAAATGGAAGCTAGATAGGAAATAGCTTGTAGACTCCTCTCCCTTAGAGCTGGAAAAAAACAAGGAACAAAGCAATGAGAAACACCTATCAGACAAGAGGTGTGGGGCTTCTATGAGTCAAATTCCCCATCTGGAGATTGTTTCTGAACAGCTGTGATTTTTTTAGTAAGTGACAAGAAAAATGGGAGAGGGAAGAAAATTTCTTCTACCTTTCTTCACCCTCAGACCCTGTAAACTATGTCAAATACAGGAAATGTGGCAACCAGTCACTTGACAGAGCTGATATTTTATTTCACAGAATTTCAGAACTGACAATGAGCACTCATTTGCTTTCATTATGACCTTCTGTCACAATATTCAAAAACCTAAAGCTGAACCCTCATTTTATACGAATTCAGTATTTTGTTAGCTGATGTAGTGACTGAGAACACTAGATTGGGAACCAGATGACTGAAGTCCTCATTCAGGCTCTATCACTAGCTAGCGGGGTAACCTTGGACAAAATCATATAATTAGTCTCAGTTTTCTAACCAATTAAATTATCAGATTCAGTTAGATGAATGGCAAGACTCCTTCAGGCTCCAACATTCTGCATTCACAATGATATATCTCCTGCTGAAGATTCCTAGGGTCCAAATCTCAGAACTTAAAGCCAGTTAACTGACTGAAAGGTATCTCGGGAGCCATATAGTCTAACCTGTTTCTGAACAGGAATCGTGTCTACAACATACCTAGTGAGCAGTCGTCTAGTCTTTGCTTTAATACCTACAATAATGAGGACCCTGCTATATCCTTAGATAGCACATTGCTCTTTTGTATAGCTGTAATTAGTAGAAAGCAAAAAGCAGAGATTAAATCTTTTCTTTTATCTGAATTCATATTCAATGGGATATCTATGAAATCTATAACCAGTATCAATCAATATCTTCTTCTTTTAGCTAAAATGTTTAAAACACTTTAATTTGTTGACTTGTTGACTGAGCTAATACGCCTTTTAAAGTATATATTCAGAGATATTTATGTAACATAAATTCTTTAAGCATAATAAATGAGTCCACTAAGTACCTACATCCCAAGAGCCAGTTGGCAACTGAATTTGGAATTAGGAAAAACTGAGTTCAAGTTAGCCTTAGAAACTTATTCGATGTGTGATCCTGGGCAAGTCACTTACCCTCTGTTTACCTCAGTTTCCTCGTTTGTAAAATGAGGATAATAGTACCTACTTCTCAGAGTTTTGTAAAGAGCAAAAGAGATAACATATGTACAACATTTTGCATACCTAAATAGTATACACATGCTAGCTATAGTGAAAAATCAAGTGGGTTCATGTTAATCTTATGAAAACATGATTTTCCAGTTAACATTTATACTAACGATACAAAAATGGTCTCTTTTGAACTGAAGTTTTCTTTTAAGCATCTAAGAAAGACTGGTAGTCTGAGGAAATGAAGGCTTGATTAGTACATTTAACCTGGAGCTTTGTACCACAGCCACACTGGTAAAATGAATCAGATAGTCTTATATTACAACACCTGCTCCCCTTTCTAAGTAGAAATTCAAGCAGACACTACTTTTACATCTAGACAAATCTCACTCTTATCTGCCAGAAAGCAGCATTGTTCTTGTCCACTTAACTATTCAACCTTTTAGATTAATTTTTTAAAACCTCAGAGGATGTGTCTTTATTCCACCCACCCAAAAAAGAAAAAAAAAACTCATTTCCAGCTGTCATGGATGCACAGGCTGAAGAACAGTTGATGCTGATGCCAGCTGACAGTGGGGTAGAATTTCACAAGCTGGCCTGCAATGTCGCATTTCAAGAAGAATCTCAATTGCTTCCATTGACTTTTGCTATTCCCACTCAATATCCTTCAAAATTAAGGGAAGCTTGTTAAATATTCCTTTAATAATGATGAGCACTTGTTAGGAGAATGGGAAAGGTCCTCAGCTGGAGCCCAGTTGACAGGAGCTAAGGATTCTGGGAATAAAAGCATTCTTAGTTGTTGATGCAGATCATTTAGGGTAAGAAAAATAAGAAAAAAGAGAGAAAAAAAAATTCATCCTAGCCAGAAATGTGTTTCCCCCAGTCCTTATTCCTATGAAGTACCAAGTATTCCGCTGGTGAAAAAAAAAAGAAATGAAGTAAAATAATCATTTCTATGTCTATTTCCAAAGCCAAGGGTCTCGGGGACAATAGAGCAAATTGAACCTCTGAATTTCTAGTCTGGAGGAGTGTATATAGACTGGACTTGTGGGACCAGACTGCCATTCTCATGCTACTTGCCTGTGGGTAAGTGATATCATTTCTCTGTATCTCCATTTCCTTACCTATCAAAGTGTCAGTAAAAATTCCAAATTTCATCCAAGCATAAGGCACTTTAAATCATAAAGCTGACTAGTAGTTATCTTGCAACATAGTTGTAAAAGTACATTTGACTGAGAATGACATCTCATACGAGTCACTGGTGCATCTCCTGTGAAATAAATTAAAGGGATCCAGTCTCTCTCCCTAGTTAAATCTTGTCCACATTCGTTCCTCTGACTTTCAGTCAGAAACATAGACCCTTGTTTTCTTTAAATAAAAAAATAGAGTTGCATGAAAGCTTGAGAAAATCCTTATTTGCCATACATGTTCTCTAGGGCAGTTGCCATAGATTGCCAATCTAAGATAGCACAGAGCATCTATAATAGCTTCCTATTTTGTTTTTAAAGTCTAAAATTTTCATAGGGCAAGGTTGCTAGAGACAAGATCATGAAGTCAGAAAGATATGAATTCAAATCTCACTTCCAAGATATGCTGGCTAGGTGGTCCTGTGGTTCTTACCCTAGGGTCCATGGAACATGGATTTTAAAAAGTCTATGAACTTGGATGGAAACAATTAAATCTTCATTTTTGCTAATCTTTGGTTTTGTTTGTAGTCCTATGTATTATATTTTATGAAAAGCATACTTCTGAAAAGTGGTTGATGGGTTTCAGCAGACTGCCAAAAGGGGTTCATGACACAAAAAAGTTTAAGAACCCCCTAATCTAAGATTGTAAACTCAGGATAGGGGCTAATCTATATTTGGAGAGTAAGTTCCTCCTTGGGGGCTCCATGTTTCAGTGAAATAGTTCTGGTCCCCCCCAAATTTTCCAATCTTTCCAAGGTATACAGCCACTATAACTATTTGCTCATTTAGAGTAAATCTCATGTCAAAAAGACACTAGAGCTCTAATACCAAGCTATAGTGAAATACAAACCAAGGTGGTCTTGCTGTTAATCTTTTGTTCTTAGTATTCATCTAAATTTAACAGATGGGGAAGAAGCAGAAAAGCATGTGGACAAGGATGCACCAGATAAGTGTTCTAGAGGAAGGATATACTGGGGCAATCATGCTGATGGAAGAACAGGAAAGGGAGAGTGTAGGAATCAAGAAAGACAACATGGCAGAAGGAATATAAGGATACAACTGACTTAGGGTGAGGAGGATAGTATTTTAATATAGTGAGTTTGGGATATATACATTCCTTTTGGGACTGTCCTCCCCAGGTTCTGTCAGAGTTATTAAGTTCAGTCCATGCACCTCAAGCAATGGATCTCAGATATGAATTCATGAGACAAGACTGTCTTTGGAATTCATTTCCCTGCCTGGCCTGACAGAACCAAGGTTTACTAACCTTCAGGGAAAAGCACAAGACATAACCTGTCAATCTGGCATGCTTCAGTAGACTGAGCTTCCCTAGCTTTTTTATGAGGTGTTCGGCTATGTGACTATTTAATTTCATTCTTGTATTTTATGTGGTGAATTTTTTTGTACATATGTGCATTTGCCCAGAGGCCTCTGGACGACTGCCTCTTTTTTTTTTTTTAATAAAGCTTATAAATACCCATAGGACATTTATCTATATCTAAACTGACATAACAAAGCTGAAACATCACAAAGGTCAAGCCTGAGAGATTCCAAAAAATTTCTATAAAACTAGGAAGCTAGGATGAATTTGGGCTTCCTGAGTTATGACTAGAGTTTTGGCAGTTGTCCAAGCTGCTCATAATGTTAAATAAATTCTGATTTTGGAGATGTGCACTTATTAACCAAGCCTTCAGAAAGCCTTCACCACACACAAGTGGATGATAAGTTCATATAAAACCTCAGCCATTCCTGGGAGATCTGACATGAAATTAGCTCTGATCTGCACCACAATGCTTCCTTTCCTTTGCCTCAAGCTCATAGAATGTCTGATTTGCTATTTGCAACCTGTTTACCAGGTGATAAATAGAAAACAGGATTCCTTATAGTGTGATGTAGTAGGCAAAATTCCGGACCTTGAGTCAAGAAGACATGGATTCAAGGGCTGTGGTGAAACAACCATTATTTTTCTCACCCATTTCTCCTTCTGATTATAGGGAAAACAGCACTCTAACAGTGCTAGAAGAGAGTTCCAACCATCTCTTTTGGTCTTAATGGGCTAAGCTCTAGGTTAATTTGCATGGTTGTAGAGCCAAAATCAAAGTCATGATGAGTGTTAAAAAGGAAACATAAAACCCCAACTCAAATAGCAAGAGACCTAGAGGAAATAGCCATGGAAACAGAAGGAGAACAGTTCAAAAGACAGAATTAATTTAAGGGATTTTTGATACCTAACTAGGTGCAGGTAATAAGTCTGACTTGCAAAATAACTAGAATAAACTGAAATTATGGCTAGATAAACACACTCCAAAAAGCGATGGAAAAAGAAACTAAGAACCAGAAAGGTAAATAATTTGCTCAGAGCCATTCAATGACTAAATATCTGAGGTGGGATTTGATTTTGATTCTTCCTGGCTGCAGGCTTAGTGTTCTATCCCAGTACCGCATGTACTAGCATAGCAATTATCCATTAGCAGAGAGCCAACAAATGTTAGAGATGCAGCAGGTGGTAGTAGCTCAGAGGACAAAAATGCAGCGAAGAACCAGAAGTTGGCAGGTCAGCAGAGAAAAAGAGCCCAGCCGATGACAGACACCTCTCGCCCAGCAGATGAAATCAGCACTGGCGATTTAAAAAGCAGAGGAGGATACCATCTGCATGCAGGGCTAGGAACGTGAATTGCTTTTGCTATGAGTGTTCCCAGGCCATATATGTTGTCCCCTCATTCCGTGGTAAATGGGGTGGGGGATGAATTAATGTGTCCTTGAGATTGATCCCTTGATCAAGAGAGATGTATGTGGACCCTCAAGAGCTATGGTGTTGGATGGATGCTGATTCAAAACATGTCTTGAATCCCAGATATATTTCAGGGATTTGTGGATGTAAAAAGGAAGTGCAAACTACAAAAATAATAAGCTATATTTCTAAATATACTGGCTGACCAAGCTTTAATCAATGGCCATAGAACAGTTTTGGTTTTGCTCTCTGTGCAAAACTACATATGGATTCCATAGAATTTAGAGGTAGAAAGAAGAGTTGGAAACAGAGTGAATCCAGTTCACTCATTTATAAACAGGGATCAAAGAGTGATGTGACTGATATCATACATGCTCCTACATTCAAGGACTACAATTCAAAGCTAGTTACTCCAAATCCACTGCACTTTCTACTATACCATCTAGCCTGCTTTTATAAATCGATTAATTAGTGATTTAAAACATATATTAAACACTCTGTACCAGATACAACGTCAAGCAGTGGAATTCACACAGAAGGAGGAAGAATTCAAGGGGGCAGAACAGATAAGGGAAGATTGCATAGGGAGGTATATTTGGGAAGTCAGACCTTATTTGGAGGCTGTGGTAGTCAGAAAGTTGAAAACATGTGGATAATGCTACATGCATATATGCATGTAAAATTTTAAATTATTAATAAATTAATTAATAATTATATATATATAATATATAATAATAATAAAAATAAATTAATAAATAAAAGTTTTCGAGATTTAACCTCAAACAAAAGAGTACAATTGGGATCCATGAACTGTGACTCTGAAGTGGACTTCAAAGATATGCTAGTAAATGTTCTCCAACTGGTTCTTCATGGAGGAAGAAAGGAGGAAAAATATGTGTACGTACATATATGTATATATGTGTTTTTATAATCCACAAATATATACATATGCACACACATATATATGCATTTACATGCATATGTAAGTATCTGTATGTATATATATACATATATACATACACATCTCATTCCAGCAAAAAAGTCCAACATTTATATGAATATATATACATAAATACACACACATATTTGTGTATATATACATATCAATAGATATGCATATATATATTACAACATTTGCAAATGTGCTGCCCCTATATTCCCACCAGGTTTGAAAAAATGATTTTTAAATGGTAATTTTCCTTTTCCAGAGCTGCAAAAACCCACCTGTTAGATCTCTATGGAATAAACACAGTAATAGAACATTGAGAATGGGATTCCCATTCATTCCCTCCCCCTTTTCCTCCCTCCTGAAAGCTATATAAATTCTATTTATATATGTATATATGGAGAGACAGAAATATATATGCCCATATATGTTTAACTTTTTAATTTAATCTTCATTATTAACATTTTATCTGTTTCTTAAATCTAGAAAATCAACAGAGCAATAAATCAAGCCCTGATTTATAGCATTTGCCTATTTCCAAACTATAATTTTTCACAATGAAAATTTACCATTCACCTCTCATGATCCAGTTCCACTCACGGTGACCCAATTTCTTAGTTACATGCTATTAGATTCATTTGTACTTTTCCCATGCAAGCTGCCACTGCTAAAAAGTTATCTCCTACTTAAACTCACCATGCATCTTTCCATTGAATTCTGGTTTGCCAGAATTTTTAAAATTTTTTTCTACAAATAGTATTTTATTTTTTCCAATCATGTGTAAAGATTCAACATTCATTTTTTATAAGATTTTGAGTTCAATTTTTTCTTCCTCCTCTTCCCTACCCTCTTCCCAAAATAGTAAATAATCTAATATAAGTTATACATGTGCAATCATGGAAAAATTTTCTTATTAAGCATATTGTAAAAAGAAAGAAAGAAAGAAAGAAAGAAAGAAAGAAAGAAAGAAAGAAAGAAAGAACAAAAGGAAAAATCCATCCCCAAAATAATATGCTTTGATCTGCATTCAAACTCCATCTCTGTATATATATATAGCTTTTTCTATCATTTGCCTTTTAGAATTGTCTTGGGTCATGATATTGCTGAGAAGAACTAAGTCAATCTTTGATCATTGCACAATGTTGCTATTATTGTGTATGATGTTTTGATTCTACTCACTTCATTTACTCAGTTCATGTGAGTCTTTCCACGTTCTTCTGAAGTTCACATACTCTTTTATTTCTTATAGCACAATGCTATTCCATTCCATTCATATCCACAGCTTGTTTCAGCTATTCCTCAATTGAGAGGCAATCCCTCAGTTTTCTAAGTCATATACCCATTTTGACCTTACCTCAGCACATGGTAAGAGATGTTTCTGCCCTACTGTTTTCCAGTTTTCCCAGCAGTTTTTGTAAAAATAGTTATTTCTTATCCCAGAAGCTGGAATCTTTGGGTTTATTAAAAAGTAGATTACTATAGTTGCTTACTACTATATCTTGTGCATCTAACCTAGTTCACTGATCTACCACTCTATTTCTTAGCCAGTACCAAAAGTCTTGATGATTTCTTTTTTATTAATATAGTTTTAAATCTGATATGAGTAGGTCACCTTCTATTAAAAATTTTTTAAGTTAATCCTCTTGATATCCTTGATCTTTTGTTCTTCCAGATGAATTTAGTTAATATTTTTCCTAGCTCTTTAAATAAAATGTTATAACTTTGAATAAGCATTGAATAAGTAAATTAATTTGGGTATGATTATCATTTTTATTATATTAGCTCAGCCTATCCATGAGCAATTGATATTTTTCCAGTTGCTTAAATCTGACTTTATTTGTGTGGGGAAAAAAAGTTTTGTAATTCTATTCATATAGGTCCTGGGTTTGTTTTGTCAAGTAGACTTCCCAAATGTTTTCACTAGAAGTTTTGATAACATATTTAGGCTAAAAGCATATTTGATAACTTTGCTACTAATCCAGTAACTAAAATTTCTGCTGAGAAGAGGAAATTTTAGAGAAAGGCCGACATAGGAGGCGGCAGGATTCAGAGTGCTTTAGTATGACTCATCCTAGATTTGGAATCTGAGGACTTGGAATTCTCCTTCAGGACCTTAATAACTGTGTGACTCCAAAAAAAGAAACAAAACACTTTACCTCTCTGGGACTCAGTCTCCATCTGACAAATGAGGGGTTGGAAGAGATCGTTTGGCTGGGTTTTTTTCTCAGTCTATTATTTTGTGGGATTTGTTTTGGTTGTATTATTATTTTGTTTTGTCTTGTTTTTAAACATGCACACCAACACAATCATCCCTTCTAACATTTTATGATCTAAGTTTACAATTTTCCTCCCTTCCTTAGTATGACCACCAAAAATAGGCTATTAGTTCTTCTATTCTATGAGAGTCCTTTAATTAATCTCTGAAAACCAAAGCACCTAAAACTCAGTAGGCAGAAAACATCTCAACCAATTTATGAAATTTGCATTCCATTTTCACACAATTTCCTTATGTTCCCCCTCCTTCTTCCTCTCCCCTAGCCATTCCTGTCCTTTTCTCCTGCTTCCCAAATCATTAGGCTGAGAGGACACAAGCTTCTGCTTGCAGAAAATATAATTGGAGTTCCCCCACAGACACCAATTATCATGCAAACCCAAGAACACAGTGGTAAGGTTTATTAAATTCCTTAAGGCACACTGCCTGATTTTCTCCCAGTTCACTGCCTTTAGACCTGGCCTAATTTCTTTTAGGTAGATGGATATCAGGTGACTTGCATGGATGGATTGTAGAGTTCATATCATGATTCCTCAATTAATGAATCCTGTGGGAATAAAATTCCTCCATAGCAAAGCCAGTTAAGTTAAAAAGCAACCCAGCACCACTAACAACAGGACACACATCATGAGCAACAGTACAGTCTGCATCATCCCACTTAATAGCAATGTTCCTACTTAGCTGTACACACATGTGGCCTCCCACAACAAAATTCCCTCCAGCATAGAACTTCTTTGGTTGCCAATGGTTGAAAAGAAGTAGAGATGAATAAAGGCAAAATAGAAAATTTGGCAAAGTTTCTTGTTAATATATTTTCATCTGAGGTAAAATCAGTTTGGGGCTACAAGGGATAGGGATGACTTGTGCAAGAACACATGGCTAATAAATACCAGGGTTGATATTTGAACCTAAGTTCTCTGATTCCAAATTTGGTTGCTTAGTCCACATCACATGGCTTTATATTACAAACATGGAAACTGATGCTGAGAAAGGTAAAGTTTATCATCCAGATTATTATGATCTTTTAAGTATTCAAATGGATGTCAACTGGAAGAGATATTAAACTCTTCCAAAAGTGAGCAGTCAAGAGCAATAAATACAATTACAGAAAAAAAAACTTTATATTTGGTAGGGATTTAAGGAAATGTGTGAATTACAGAACTATCCCAAAGTGGAACAGGTAGCTGTAGGAGATAATAGACTCCCTTTCAATGGAGATCTTCAAACAAAGATGAGAAGGCTACTTGTTGCAGATGTTGGAGAGATTCTTGGTCAGCTATGAGTTGAACTAGATGGCTTCTCATATTCTTTCCAACTTGAACGTCCCTTCCAATTCTTTGGGTGGTATCACAAACAGGTGTCAGAAATGGACTTTAATGGACAAATAGGATGAGTACTATAGAAGAAATAAGAGGAGCAAGTCTAACATTCAAAAGCCAAATATGGAAAGTCAGAAGGTAGAAGTTGGGTGGGGGGAGTAGAGAAAAAGGGTGATGGGATAGTCCAGGGTTACAGTCATGCTACAAAGAGTGTCAGGGATAGTATTTGAACCTGAGTCTTCTTATTAAATCTATCCTGTCTGATACTCATCTCCAAAAAGGTATTAAAGATAGGTGAAAAGACAGCCTCATGAGAGGGGTTCCATAACCATAAGACATTGGACCAAGGGAGGGGAGGGAGCTGAGGACAGTTATTGAAATGTAAAATAATGTCAATGGGCAAGTGACCAGAGGCAAGCTGCAAGGGATGGTGGTAGTGATGGTTATGATAGTGATGATGAAGCTGGTGGTAGTGGTGATAAATGGAGGTGATAATAGCTTTTGTATGTATAGCACTTTAAAGTTTTCAAAGTACTTTGCATATGTACCCTACCTTGGATATTAATATTCTGGGACAAAGTCCTACTAATTCCATGCTCATTCCCAATCCATCAATCAATCAACATTTATTAGATACCTATTATATATAAAGTGCTTGAGAAACAAAGAAAAAAAATTAAATCATTCTACAGTCAAGGAGCTTACATTATATGGCAGGGGACACCAAGTAAATATACACAAAATGTAAGAGAGTGCTAGCTACTGTTGAGGACTGGGAAGGATTTCATGTGGAAAGTGACATGAGGAGAATATTAAAGGAATCAAGGAATGCTTAAATTTGGAAGTGAAACCAAGTGCATTCCTGGTAAAGGAATAAGAAACTGCAAAGACTTAGGAAATCCAAGGTCATGTATAAGGAACAGCAAGAAAATCAACTTAGATCAACCATAGAAAACTAGAAAGCACAGTGCATAGAGTGCTAAGCCTGGAATCAGGAAGTCCTAAGTTTAACTCCCATCTCCAATACTAGTTGTATACCCTTGATCATGTCACTTAACCTCTCACTGCCTCAATTCTCTCAATTGTAAAATCGAATAATAGTAATTTTAGTACCTAGCTCCCAAGATTGTTGGAGGGATCAGATGAGATAATATTGTAAAGTACTTAACTTTACTAACACAGAATTTGACACATAGTAGATATTTAATAAATTCTTATTCCTTCCTTTCTTCCATAGAATGGCAGAACTTAAAAACCTTTTTTAATTCATGTTCCATACTTCCTTTCAGTGATTCAAGGTTTGCCAGAATGCACACAGAGCAGTCCCAGGGACAGAGTTTTAAATATATTGGTTGGACTAATATTCATAAGGACCAGACAGCATAAAATCAACACCACCTTAATGGTCGGTAATTAGAATCCAAATCCAAAGCCATCTCCCCAAGAAAGACTTAGCCAAAAACTATGTTTGGTAAAGAAAAGGTCTCATACAACAATTTGTTTTGTAACTTCCCTTGCAATTTTCATATACTATTGTGTATTTTTGCTATTTATGTTATTCTACCTTATTCCGGAAATAAAATGGGGAGGAGTGTGTGTGTGTGTGTGTGTGTGTGTGTGTGTGTGTGTGTGTGATATTCAAGGAATATAAATTCCTTGAAGTCAGAGACTACAAAATAGGTACTTAATAAACTCTGTAGTATAGAATAATCTCCCTCCTCAGACTTTGCTTTCTATGCTCCCTCCTTCAGTCAAACTCAACTATCATCCATTTTTAATTGTCCCTGACAATTACAAGCTCCCCTTTCTGTATACCGCTGGTAACTTTCTGATGATGACCCCTAATATTAACCATTTATATTCACCTGAAATGAATCAGAAAGGACAGACTACACTTTCCCTTCCTCTTAACAGCAATCTCCTCCCTTTGGCTAGCTTCTGATGGAGGTGATAAAGCTTATATCACATCTTCTTCTAGAATATGGAGCCAGCCCTCTCCCAAGAAATAAGTATTACCAGTAAGTTCTTTCTTTCCAGACTTTTTACCCCTTCCTTTTCTGTCCAAGATCTGGTCTTGAACCTCTAATCTAAATTCTAGCTATCTTTCCCTTCTGGAGGCATTTGTGTGGAATAAAAAACATTCTGGGGTAAGTTTAGTAGGAGGGGAGAGGAGTGTATTTGAATCACAAAGATTTAGGTTGAAATCCATTCTCTTAGACATGTATTAATTATATAATCTTGAACAAACCACATAGGCTTTTTCTGACCAAATTTCCTCACATGAAATGACATCACAAATCAGAAGTGAGATCTTTTTATTTCAAGATTCTATGAATCATGGATTTATTTCTCCCTACAGAGGTAAACTTTTAAGGACACAGTTCTCTGGTGCTCATTTTCCTCATCTTTAATATGAAGGAGTTGGATTAGTTGGTCTTTTTGATTCTTCCTAGATTTAGATTGGAGGCAATTAAATATTTCAGTGGATAGAGCAATAGCCCTGAAGTCAGGAGGACCCGAGTTTAAATGTGACCCAGTCACTTACTAGCCGTGTGACCCTGTACAAGTCACTTACTCCTGCTCACCTCAGTTTCCTCATCTGTAAAATGAGTTGAAGAAGAAAATGGCAAACCACTCCTGTATCTTTGCCAAGAAAACCCCAAATTGGATCGCAAAAAGTCAGACCCAACTCATCAACCTGAAAAAAAAAGATTTAGATTTTCTGAATTTTCTTTGAAGATTGCCCAATGCATCCTATGTGCTTTCCAACACAAGTGACTTTTTGATAGTTATATTTGATATTTGTTGTTTCTATTTCTAACTTTTTGGGATGTATCCTCATATATCTTTGATCATTTTTACTCGTGGTGGTGGAATGGCTGACAAGTGTGCTTGGATTCATCTCTTTCATTCCATCTTCGGTACTTTGGAAGTACCATAATCTTGTGGTATAGTGCAAATTCCTGGTTTTGGAGTCAGAGAGTGTAGGTGTGAATCTTGTAGCTAGAGTACTTTCAATCTCTGTAACCTTGGGCAATTGGGAACTCTCCAGTGGCCAGAACAACACATGCTTCAGTGAAGCACAGGAGAAACTATAAAAACTATAAAAAATAAATCCTATAATGAGGGTGTTAAATTACATGACCTCTATGGCCTCTCTCACTTCTAAATTCCATGATCCTTCTTTTCTCTCCTACCTCAGAGGCTAAAGAACCAAAGTATTAGTGTTGAACTGATTAGGAAAATCACAATCCAAAAAGAATTATTAATATTATTATTCTCTGCTAGAAACTTATTCATAAATGTCAAATATTAAATTTAAGATTATAATGAAAAGTTGATCTAAGTTTATTGCTAATACCTGACATTTTGGGGCAGTATTTATTCTGGTTTTATTAAGGACTGAAAATGATTACATTTTCCCCAATTGTTAGTTTTAAGCATTGGACTTAACACTGCTAGAAAAAAATAGTAGCGCTTATAGTAGCAAGAATTTAACTTTGTATGTAACTTTGAGTAAATCAATTATTCCACAAGTCCCAGACTTTTCCCTCCTTGGACAAGTGTTAAGTCATATGATTAGCCCACTTCAGAGGATATCATCAAAGAAATATACAACCCCAAAAGAAAGGAAGTTCTATAGTAAGAGGGAAGGAAAATAGATAAATGTTCTTGTGTTCCATGGATATCTTTGTGAGATGGATGACTGGACTCCTTGTGGCAAACCTGTGCCATGATATGGATGAGTTACATTGGAGGGTTAGGTATGGATGAGTTTGTGGAAAAGGATAGTCACATCTTGGAGATCCCTGATACATTGTTATATCCAAAAGAGTTAGTGTGTTATATTTTTGTTTGGTTTTGAGAGACAATTGGAGTCTATAGAGTTGCCCAAGGACACACAGCTAGGAAAAGTTAAGTACCTGAAGACACATTTGAACTCAAATCCTCCTGACTCTAGGATTGTCCATCTAGCAACCTCTAGTGTGGTCAGGAGACCTGAGCTTCAATAACAGCTCCTTTCCCACCAAAATATGTAACCATGGGTATGTCACAATTTTGTTGGGTCTCAACTTTCTCATCTGTAATAGAGATATTAAAATGACGTTATCTATCTTGTAAGGGACTGAAACGAAATAAAGTGAATAAGTACTTTGTGTGTGAATATGAGGAATGAATCAATTCTAGAGCCCTAAACACATGAAAGCTATTGTTGTCATAAGGCAGAAGGGGAATTCTAAAATAATACCAATATGTTTTAGGGAGAAAACATGCAAGTAATAGAAAAGCAATGTTATATGACAGACGGAATGACACTTGGGGCCAGGAAGGTCTGGGTTCAAATTCTCTCTATGTATAGTTTCCTTGGACAGTTATTAGCCATGAAATCATGGATACAACCTCAGGCAACTCTTTAAAACTTATCTATTTTATTGCAAATGTAAACTGTGCGGGCACTGCCAGAAGAACTCTTAGATTCTTGACATATTGCCACAAAGCTACCGCAACATTTGTTATTAAATGAGTCAATTTTCCCCTTTGCATTTTGAAAAGCCTTAGTAACATGCTCCAGGCTATAAGGTTTTCTCCTACTCCAATTCTTTTCTATCAAACATTACGCATTCTTACAAATATGTATACATATTATATATATATATATATACATATACATTTGTACACACACACACATATAAGTCATTGATTAGACTTTACCTCAGACACTTATTACTATGTAATGAATCTTGGACAAGTCAACTAAAGTTTATATGCCTCAGTTTTCCCATCTATAGAATGAAGATCATAATAGCACTTTTCTCATGGGGCTTCTGTGAGGATCAAATGAGTTATATAAAGCATTTTTACAAACTTTAAAGCACTATACATTAGCAATAATAATAATAATAATAAGCAGCCTTGAGAAAACAGATTATGATATTGTTGTGGAGGGAAACAAGGTTAGAACACAAGTCAATATATTTCAGTCTTCTCTAGTCTACTATAGCTATTACTATTTGCACAGAAAGAGGGGCTAATGGTAAAAGATTAAAGCTGTTTTCTTACCACAATATCACTCAGATCAATTTCCATTTTAGGAAGAAGAGCACTGAGAATATTTAATTCAGAGTGGGGAAGATTAAGACCTAAGAACTAAAATTCATTTCTGACCATAAAATTGGTAACAATTGAACTCAGGGAAAATAACTAAGCAGAGCATTGACTAATACAATTAAATAAAAAGATACGAAGAGAACTTAATATTCCTTGGCTGAGAATTCTGAAAAAGAATTGACAAAAAGAGCTTCAATTCTGTTGGCAGAAAATACTGACTGAGGAAAACAGAAAATACTGACTGAGGAAAACTATAGCCTGCCTAACGTAAGAGAGGCTTACTAATCATAGCACTCCAGAAAGTGAAGAACCAAGTTTCAGGTAGCTCTGATAAAACTTCTACTGATGCAAAGTAAACTGAAAAAATTGTAAGCCACGTTTAAATAGACTAAGTATGCACATTTCCTTTAAGGAAGAGAATCCTTAATCATAGGATTCCCAGCAGATGGTATATGATGGGTGGGAAAAAAAACAAACCTGTTAATCAGACACATAGTCCTATTCTCTCCTTTTTTTCACTTTATTCCTCTAAGGAACATATATATAATATATATTTAAAAATTATATATATATATATATGTTACTTTCTAAAATATAATGTTCTCTTGTTGGGTTTCCTTGGGGTCTCTGGGAAGCAGCCTTCATTTCAGTTCAGTAATCACCACAAGTACAGCCAGATGTTAAAGTCCAAATCCTTTATTGGTTCTTTGAAAGTCTTGTCTCCTTCACTCAGGGCTCGGCTAGTTTTCTGGAGGCCTTTCGGAGTGTTGGATTCAGTGGAGAAGTGAAGGAAGAGAGCCTGCCACCAAGGTAGTATGAAATGGGATGAATCTGTCTAAGTCCAAGGGTTTGTGCTCCAGCCTTCAGCCTCTAGCCTTCAGTCCGCTTGTCTCTGAATCTCCCTGGCTGAGGTTTCTAGCTTATATACCCCACATTGAGTACAAACCAATCATTATATCACTAGGAAACCATTATTGGTTGTAGGATTAGATCAGTGCTAAACTAGATTTAACCATTATCTCCTCAATTCCACTTAGTACCTTGTTTCAAGTTCTGGCCCATAACATCTCCTTGCAGGATTAAATCAATCATACTGAACCATGCTAAACTGGATAACTATTGTCTCTGTCAATTCCACTGACTTAGTACCTTGTAAGAATCCTTTGTTTCAAGTTCAGTCCTTTTTCAACCTTTTTTAAAAGTCATAACAGTCAACCTTTTTCAAAAGAAGACAACTAGCTGTAAAACAGAGAAGAGATATTACAATGTAAAGACTACCTCATAGTGGAACCTTTTTCACTTGCCATCCCAAAGCTATCTCCTACTCAGCATTTTACTTTCCATATTTGCATTCTGTCCTCAGAACAAAGATCCCACTTCTTTAATGATATTATCATTCCTTTGACTTTCTTTTTAACTTATCCTATTTGCTACATTAGTTCCACTAATAAACCCCATCATCACAGTTTTGGGAAACAAAAATTATCTAGTCACTAACCTCTCCCTGACTTTCAGTTTCTCCATAACTAAAATAAGGAACTTGAACTGGACAACCCATATGGTCACTCTTGGTTCTAAATCCATAATCCCATGACCTATTACTTCTCCCAAGTACTGCTTCCTTCTCTGTAAAACAAGGATCATAATATTTATAGACCTTACATCAGAAACTTGTCATGAGATTCAAATGAGACAATGAATATAAAGTACTCCGCAGGTATTCAAAGGCTATATTCCTAAATCTTGAAATAAGAAAAAATAACTACTACCCACACTCTTAACTTTATGCTGGGTTTTTTTTATTTTGTTTTTTTTTTCTCCATGGGACAAGAGAGATGCTACAATATTATAGCTATATTGAAATTTTCCCCTTATCCAATAACTTCTTCACCAGGAAGAAAAAGTGAAGAGAGGTAGAGAATGGAAGAGGATGAACAGGGTAAGAAATCAGACCAGTTAAATAACTTTGCCCTTGAGACTCTTCCAGCTCCTCTTTAGGAATTTCAGATGCCTCCTTTCCCAGAGGTTTGAATATATAGACTACCAAATAAAATGCAAAGATTTTTTACTCTTGATTATATCCTTGAAAATGATGAGCCTGCCTTGAATAGTGAGATGCTTTGCATTGTGGTAGTATCACTATTTTTTTCAGTTAGAAAAGGAATACACAAAAATATGACCATTATGATAAAATTATGCTGAAAAATGAAATTATAACATATCCACACTAAATGTCTTTGGAGGAGGTCTTAAAGGTTCAATGAGAAGAGGGAGGGTGGCAAAGAGTGGGTCAAGAAATGCTTATAAAAACTGAAACCAGATGCCAAATATGTCTACCCTAGGAGAATTGGCTAAGTTTTCCTTACTCATTTTCTGTCTTTATTATGTGTCTTATTAGGTCATAAGCCCATAGGGAGAATTTGTGTTTTTAGTATCTATTCTGCAGCTAGATATTGCTAGCAATGAAAAGATGCTTATCTTTATGAATATACAATGATGTAAACTTATAATACTTGTATAGAACAAGAAATAACCTATTCATGTTAAAAATCACTGCTATGATTTGGGAATGAAAAGCGATAAAAACAGTAACTTTGTCATCTGATAATCAATAACCTGGCATTCTAGTCCCAAATCTGACTCAGGCAAGTGACCTTTGTTCTCTGGGCTTCATTTTCTAATCTATGAAACAGAATAAAGGTAGGGAAGTATAGTAGTAGGAAAATGAGTTGAGAGGAAAATGGGTCTCAATTTCCTGATCTCTAAAGTGAAGAATTAAATTTTATTACTATTAAGAACTCTCCCAGAGATAACATGTTAATGTTCCTATATGCTAAGTTCCATGGAAGTTGCAGAGTCAAGTTTCTGGTTTAATGAAAAGCACAATCTATTCTAGGTCTATGGTTCTGCCATTTGTTCAGAGTTCTACCAATGTAAACAGGGCTTCCCATTGTAACATCTGCCTATCTCACCTACCTCAGAATCAAGTTCTTTAATGACTTCAAGCTCTTCCCTAAAATAAAGGTCTGTCTTCTTTAAATCCATCTTTTTTCCAATGGTATTCTTGAAATCTCCAAATCACAGATCTGGAGTTAGAAAAGACCCTGAGAAGTCATTTTTGTCAAACATCCTGCTATAATTTATACCTGAATAAATGCTTATGAACTGAATTAAATTAAAATATGCACAGTAAAATATCTTGGAGAAGGAGTGTTCTTTGCTTACACCGAGCAATAATCCATAGATAGGTCTTCCATCAACCACAAGGAAATATAAATGAAATCAGAATAGAAATTAAATAAAATCTACTCCCAGGTTTAAAATAAAATAGAATTAAATAAAATTTGCTCCCCAACAGTCTAGATTTTTTAAAAAGTAGTTCTAAGCTAATATACAACTGAACTATTTATATTTTAGTGCTTCTAGGTTCTATGATTCTGTTGAAACAGATGCCAGATATCTGACTTTTCTAACTTAGTAAATGACCCTTAGGAATTATAGTCCCAAAATGAATTACCCATTAGCCTATACACTGATATGTTTCTCTGAATTTAGCTAATCTATTGCCTGTTCTATACTCTCAAATCCTTTTCAGCATAGGAGAATCTGCTCAAGACTCCAGTCAACATCAGAAGAGGTTGTCAGCCGAGAAGGTTAATTACATTTTCACACTTGACTGGGTAAGGTTGTAGAATGGTTAGAGTTCTGGGCGTGGAGTCAGGAAAATCTGAATTCAAATTCAGTTACTCTGGGGAAGTTTGACCTTGGGCATGTTATTTAACCTTTATTCCTTTAACTGTTTAATGAGGATAATAAAAACCATATCTCTCAGGGTTAAGGGTATTAAATGAGATTATATTTTGTAAAGCATTTATCATTGTATCTGGCACATGTTGTTGTTGCTCAGTTGTTTCACTGATGTCTGACTCTATATGACCTCATTTTGGGTTTTCTTGGCAGATATGTTGGGATATATCTTCTCTACTTTATTTTAAAGATGAAGAAACTGAGGTAAACAGAATTAAATGGCATACCCAGGAACACACAGCTAATAAGTATATGAAGCTGGATTTGAACTTAGAAAGATGAGTCTTCCTGGTTCCAGTTCTGGCACTCTATCAATACTTAGAATATAGTAGGTGCTTGACACCTATTTCTTTCCTTTCTTCTAAGTTCATTTTTAACTCTTTTTTTTTTTCATCAATGCATTCATCAGGCTTTTACTGTAGGAGTGAAATCTAGAAAGCTGAATGCCTGTTATTGTAGCCATTTGGCACTGAGTTAATTAAAAAAAAAATAGAAGCCCAGATCATATGATCCATTGGTATTATGTATGACTGTCATAGAAAACAAATCTTTGTTTTTTGATTGTTCATTAACTCTGAACTAAGGCAAAAATTTTAAGGCTCAAGTCCTATAATATCGCAGTTCAAAATTCACTTTAATTTTTTCAAAAGCTTATATGTCTATGACCTGTGATTTCATCTGTTTGGGAGCTCTTTTCACCAGGTTGATTAAAATCTGTCTTTGAATATAATTTTCAAGATTTACCCAAGGTTCAGGGAGGTTGTGAATTGCTCATGGTCACATTAGCTAATAAATCCTGGTTAATTAGCTAAACAGTCCTGAACCTAAGGCCCAATTTGCTTTCTACTAAAGCATACTCATTGAAGTATAGTATCTATCTATCTATCTGTCTGTCTGTCTAGTCAGCTATCTATATCTGTCTATCCATCTATTATGTCTCATCTTTCTATATGTTAGCTCATATTTTATTTTTTAACAATTTAAAAAAGAGAATTATGAAATGGTGTCTCTAAACTTCTATTCTCTGGGAAATTTTTATTTTGGTAATTACATAATAAAAATTTTAAGACTAATAAAAAAAAAGACAGAACTTACTTGTTTTGCTTTTCTGGGTTTTTTATTTTATTTTATTGATGCTTCTTTGTTCCTTTCCTCTATTTTCTTTTCTTTTCCTCCCTCATTCCTTCCTTCCTTTTCCTTCCTTCTTTCTTTCCTTGTTTCCTTCCTTCTTCTTTCCTTGTTTCCTTCCTTCTTTCCAGCCTTCCATTTTTTTCTTTCCTATTACTTTTATTTATTTATTTATTTTGGTTTTTCCCTAGTTTTTATTTATTGACAAAGTAGTTGAGGTTGAGTGACATGCCCAGGGTCACACAGCTAGATCGAGTTAAATATTAGAGGTCGTATGCGGACTCAGGTTCTCCTGATGAGGTCAGTGCTCTAGCCCAGTTACATTTAAAGCAATTTCTTACATTTGTTTTAAAACTTTGAGTCTCAGATTCTATCCCTTATCCTCACTCTCACTGCCGTTGAGAAAGCATATGTGAAGTTGTACAAAACATTGCCATAAAAGTCATATTGTGAAAGAAAACATATCTCTCCCTCAAAAAGAGCTATCAAGAAAAAATAAAATGAGAGAAAGAAGCTCATATTTTATAATAATCAAAAATGTGGTTCTTTTTGATAAAATAAGGAAGGAAATAATTGCAGAAATTATTTGTCAAATAACTCTTCAACTCAGTTTTCCTCATATTCAATTATTCACAAAGAAAATACCACACATGCTTAAAATAAAAAGGGCAGTAGGTGATTATATTTCCATATCTATATAATACTCAATAGTATAAAAAGCAGGTAAATTACTATTATTATTCTTATACTAATAGCCAAATTGAAATATAAAGTAGAAGGACCTGTGAGTGTTCCCAGCTAGTCAGTGTCAGAGCTAGGATTTGAATCTCTTTTTTCAAAGATGGCCCCATTCTATTATTTCTCTCAGTACAAATCCCTGTGGACAATCTTTTGTTAACTATATATTTTAATTTTACTGGCATAAAGAGAACTGTAAATATACATATTTTGGTTTACATGTGTATGCAAAAATTTCAGAAGCATAGTTGGATTCCAAAGTAAAAATCCCATTTCCCAAAGCTTGTGTAATTGCATCTTATAACTGATTCCATTTGAGGTGGAAAAGGGACTGCTCATGTTTGCAGGCAGGTAGGGAGAGGGGTTGAGAAAACACTCTAGAGATTTCCATTTGCATCTTTTATTTCATCCATCAATATCATGATTGAACTGGAATGAAGTCTCGAGAGGTAGAGAAATTGCAAGGTATCAATAACTTTTTTTATTACAAATGATAAATATCCTACGTTTACCCAAAGAGGAAGGTTAACTGTTGGGATTTTTCCCCAAGTAGCATCATTTAAAAAACTAGGGTCACATTAAATCCTCATATAAGTGCCATTTTATAAGTAGAAAGATTTTCTAATCCAATTAGCCAAAGTAGACAGAAGATGTAATTAATTTGGACAGTGAGTGAGAAAAGCAGCAATATAAATCTCAAACACCTTAGTTAAAAACCAGCGACTGAGAAGGTGAACTAGGACCAGAGAATTCCATTATGATTTGGGGAAGTTTTCTGTCCCCAGGAATCTCATAACTAAGTGATAAGATGGCAAATTGTGTGGTAATGAAGGGTACTCATATCAAAAAGGGTTTCTAATAATAGGTTTTAAAAATAACAAAGCAGATTTCACTATTTATAGGGAAACATGTTCTAACCCCTACAGAAAAATAAAGAAGCTTTGTTCAGCCCTCCTTTGTCACTGGATTGAGACAGCATGGAACCAGATAAGTTGAACAGTCATAGCTAATAAATACATTTAAGAAATTATTTCATATTTGCATGGAAATGAAGAGGGTGGTTTTAGTTTGGAGAGGTTAAATAACAAAGACAAGAGCAAGGAAGAAGTTAAAGATGACAAAGGAGAGGAGTGAACATAAAGGTAGAAACCTAAAGGTAATTGCTAAAATACAAAGAGAATATAGACAAAATTGAAAAAAAAAAACTAGGATGAGAGGTGAGAGGAGTGGGTATCCATCAATTGAGAGATGCCTAAAATAATTGTGGTATGAAGCTTTCATCTTAGAGCTCAATCAACAACTTTAACAATCAATGGGATTGGGGGAGGCACAACACGTTCAAACAATTAAAAAGCCTAATTACAAAGAGTTCATTCTTTAATGGGAAAGACACATATACAAATAAATACAGAATAAATATTAAAAAAATACAAATACACAAGCCTGTTAAAGACAAGTTAGATTAGGAAGTAGAGCACTAGCAATTGGGGGACCAGGAAACCCTTTAGGTCAAAGATGGTGATGGGGGTGTGTTGGCTGTATCTTAAAGGGAAAGGATTATATGAAGCAAAGAGGTAAGAAGGGAATATTTTCCAGACAAGGGAGATGACCACTGCAAAGACACAGCAAAAAAAAAGGAACAGAGGTTCAGAGAAGAGACAGAAGTGCGTACAATGTCAAGAGCAAGCCAGTTTGGGTCCAGTGTAGAGTGTGAGAGAAGAAATAATGTGAAACTAGCTTGGAAAGTTAAGTTGGAACCAGATTGTGTAAGAGTTTTAAATGCCAAAAAATTGTATTTTATCCTAGAAGCAATGGGGAGAAACTGGCTCTTCTTGAAATAAGGAATAACAAAGTTGGAACTGAGCTTCAATAATAACAATTTAGCAACTCTATGGAGGATGAATTGGAAAGAAGAGAAAAAGAGGCATAGGAAGCTGTTGTAATAACCCAAATAAACATAATGAGGACTCAAATAAGAGTGGTGGTTTTATGATAAGAGAAAAGGATATACATGTGAGGGATCTTATAAAAGTAAAATTAAGTATTAATTGATTAGATTTGGAAGGAGGGAATGAAGACTAAAGGATGCAAACATGAATTGTAGGAAGTATGGTGATGCTGTTGACAAAAAGAGCAAAGTTGGAAGGGGGGGTTAGGAAAAACTACTTAAGGTTTCATTTTGTATTTGTGAGTTGAAATGTCTATGAGAGTCTGGTAGAACTATTCACTAGCAGACAGTAGATGAGACAGGATCTCAACTCAAGAGATGAAGGCTTAGATATATGGATTTGGAAGTCAGCTGCATATGGGATGATCGTAGAACCTTCGATAGACGAATTCAGCCTCTTTCAATAATTCCCAAGATCTGTAGCCTTATCTCTATGACTTTTTCTTCCATCAGTACTACTAGATGGCAGAAAGAATCTCTGTGAGTTGCTATGAATACACACACACAAACACACACACACACACAAATTAATAGCTTATTTCCAGGAGTACCTTTTTCTATATTCTTATCTCTTCTAGTCATATATATTTTAAAAAATGGAAGAAAAGGAAAACTAAGAACAGACTTAATCAGAGTAAATTTTTAAATCTATTTGATTTTTGTCTCAATGTATATACTGTTGTTCTCTGGGGCTGGCTAGTCAGAAAAACATTTCTCAATAAGGCAGAAACAAGATTTTTAAACAAAGGCGGGAGCAGAGTTATAAAGCTGGTTCCTGCTTTCAAACATTAAACCCCAAAGCATGTAGGTATGTTATTGTCATGTAAACAGGCTGAAAATATTGTTAGGTTGTGAGCAGCCAGAGGTGGTTGTGGTTGTTTGTCCTTCATTGTCGAAGAGGACCATAACATCAGGGAGCTAATAACAAGTGAATTGGATTTAAGTGAGGGAGGGCTGGGCAAGGTCACCTGCCTCACTTTCCCCTCCGGAGCCATCTGAGTCCAGAGGTCAGATATAGATCAAGACAACTGCAGATGGCCCTGGATGAAACCAAGCAAGAGGTGAACTACGGGGCAAGCTGCCCCATTACATTTAAATATAAATATCCATGTTTTTTAATGGAGACTATAATTACATGAATACATTGTGCAGACAGTATTTTGGAAATGGCCAATGTTACTGGAAAAGCTTTTTTCTATCCAACACGTGTCATATTCTTTCCATATCTGAGTCCTATATTGTTAATGGCTCATTAATTCTACCTTCACAACTCTTGTACTTATTCTGTTCTCTCCATTTACTCACCTGCCAAGATAATTCAGACCTTCACTCCTTATAAGTAGATTATTTTAACTGTAACCTGACTAGTTTTCCTGCATCCAGTATCTCTCCTCTATTATAATCCTCCACTTAATAGATGAATTGACATTCCTAAAGCAAAAATCTGAACTATGTCATTGCTCCAACTTATGAAGAAACCTCAGTGTCCCTATTGCCTCTAGAATAAAGGCAATTTATTCTCTTTGGAAATAGAGGCCCTTTACAAACAGTCTAACTCTAGCTGATCCTTATGGGCTAATTACATAGTATTTCTCCTTAGGAGGAATTACTAAAGTTACTAAATTACTAAATTTAGTACCTACTTCCCAACCAAATTTGTGCATTTCTTTTCTCTTGGATACAACATTGCATCCCCCAATCTCCTTACCTTTGCACAGACTGTCCCTCATGTCTGAAATGCTCTGCCCCCATCTTTTGTCATTATTTTTTGATGAGACATTTGGGATAAAGTGACTTGGCTTAGGTCACTCAACTAGTAAATGTCATATGTCTCAGGACAGATCTGAATTCGATCCTCCTGACTCTGGAGTGGGTGTTCTATCCAATGTTCCACCTTGCTGTCCCCACCAGTTATCATCTAACTTGCATCAAGTCCCAGCTCAACTGCCCAATCCTACAACAAGCATTTCCTGATCATTCTAGTTGATAATACTTTCCACCAAAGTTAATTGGAACTTACTTTGTACATGCTATGTATTTACTTATCTGTGTACATTTTGTTTCCCACGACTCAAGTCAAGTTCCTTGAGGGCAAAGCTTGATCCGTTTTTGTCCTTATATCCCTAGCACCAATCATACTATCTTAGCAAGCTAGTAAAACATAGTATATATCATAGATACTTAATAAAGCCTCGTTGAATGGAATTGCTTGGAATTATCCTCCCCTTTTGTCTCCCCAAATGATGACATTTAAGAAAAGCCCTGAGTCCACAGTTTGTACAAGAAAAAAAGCAGAACATTCAATGTTGTTTCTCTTTCAGAAAATAATTTGGTTTACATCAAGAGCTTACAATGAACTAGGGAATGCTCTAACTTTATAGCCCTTATATTCCATTGTTAATTGCTTTCCCATTGTCCTCAATACGTTTCTATTACATCAATGGGACAATATAGTAGCCCTCTAGTGAGCAACATCATACCTCTCAATTGCTATGAATATTAATTAAGAGCTATGTGCCTTCTTGAGAAACTATCCCCTTTCCCTATCAAAGGTATTAAGCTTAAGGCCATCCAAAATTTCTTATAAGTTATCACCAACTAAGCTACCGGCTATTTTTTGCCAACTGACATTTATATAGTGTTTTAAAATGTGGAGAGCACTTTGTATGCATCACCTCATCTTATCTTTACAACAGTCCTTTGAGGTAAATACTATAGGTATTATGTTCTTTTAAGAGATGAGGAAGCCATTTTGGAACTTTTAAGTGACTTTTCTCGGCACATATAGCTCATAATTGTCAGAGGAAAGATTAGAAGCCCAGTTTCTCCAAATTCCAAGTCAGCAAATGCTTCTCATGAGCCAAGCACTGTGTTGGGCACTTAGGAGTCAATGGTAAATAACAGTTGTATTCATAACTCTCAAGATTTTTTCCTGAAATAAATAACCAATAACCAAAAAACATAGGAAATGTTTTTCCTACTGATGTTGCATGGCAGGGAGTCATGAAATATCACTGCCCTTAAAAATTGAGAATCATCCCAATGAGAATTAAGAAATCCATGGTGGGCCTGACTGGATTTTCAACCCAATACAAATTTTAAAATTCACAGAAGAATCACAGAGAATGTCATCAGAGCAACATATGACCATTAAAAATATAGAATGGTTACATAGCAAAAGATAAAGATGGTCTACTTGTACTTACACAATATCAAAAAAAGCTACAGAAAGGATCCCAGGTTATTGAGTGAACTTCTCCCATTCTCTGGCCTCTCACAATAGCAGACTTATGAAAGGACGTGAGAGACAGAGACAGAGAAAAACAGAGAGAGAGACAGAGACAGAAGAAGAGAGAGATTGAAAAACAGAGAGGGAAGGAGAAGCAGATTGATGAAAAATAGAGGGAGAGACAGAGAAAAAGAGTAAGAAGAAGAAAGGAAGAGGGAGAGGGGGAGAGAGGGAGAATTATGGTGAAAAGAACCCTGAGATAGACAAAATAGGAGCTAGAATATAAAGCACTCCCAACATAACAACAGAAGTCACCATCTTCCATTGCTCATACAACAATTTATTTTCTGTTGTTCTTTGATTCTGGTTTGTATACATACTTAAAGAAGAAGAAGGAGGAGGAAGAAGAGGAGAAGGAGGAGGAAGAGGAGAAGAAGGAAGAGGAGGAAGAGAGGAGGAGGAGGAGGAGAAAAACAAGAAGAACAAGGAAAAGAAGAAGCAAGAACAAGAAGAAAAAGAAGCAAGAAGAACAAGAACAAGAAGAAGAACAAGAAGAAAAATAAGAACAAGAAGAAGAACAAGAAGAACAAGAAGAAGAAAAAGAAGAAGAAAAGGAGGAAAAGAACAGAAGTAGAACAAAAAGAACAAAACTTATAGATGACAGAATTTGAATGTACCTAAAGGAAGTTAATCTTACAAGACCAAACACAATTTTTCAGAACAAAGCTTTTTAAACTGTGGGTTGCATTTCCATATGGGTTTAGGTAAACTGAATGTGGAGGTTGTAAAAGAGTTGGCAACAGTGAAAGGTTTCTAAACTCAATGACCAATGACCAAATCAATTCAAAGTCAAATGTGTAATAAATTGAGCTGTTTCTGTCAATGTTTGCCCTTGTTGCATCAAGCTACTTCATTGCAGCCTCTGAACTCACAGCATGAGCACTTTGTACTGTGCATGTGCAAATACTTACAGAAACTCCTCTGCTCAGATATGAGATAGGATCATATACAAATTTCTCGAGCCAAAAGGAATACAAGTAGAAAAAGTTTCAGAGGACTTAAAGGAAATGAGGGATTTCATGAAACAGAGGTGAGAAAGGAATATATTTTAAGCACAAACAAAAACTGGTACAAAGGCAAATAGAAGGTTCCAGGATGATTAAGCAGGGATCAATTGCAAACTGCTTAGTGGAAGGATTATCTATATTGATAAGAAAATGGATGGATCAAATATTGTGCTGACAGTGATTTTTTTAAAATAAACTTTTATAGAACCCTGAAACATTTAGGAAGTTCTGTTTTAGAAAATTGCAATTAGTATAGCCTTCTCATTTTATAGATGTGTAAATTGAGAGTTAAAGAAGTGAGGGACTAATTTGAGACCATGCAGTGGAAGAGGAACATCTTGCTCCAACTCTAGTGTTTCTTCTCCTTTCCCAGCAAGGACTGCCAATCCCTGTTTTGCATCCACTTATGAGAATATGATAGCTGTCTGGGGGGCACATGAAAACTGCCTGTAAGCACCGGAAGGACTCTCTTGGATAATAAGGATTAGATTTATTTTGCCTTGTGCCTGAAGGCAAATGCATTGGCAGCTTTCACGATCTGAATAACTGAACGTTGCTCATATTTCTCCAGTTCTGGGCCACTTTTCCCATTCTCCACAATTTAAATGTCATAGCAATTCAACAATCATAACTGCTCATTCTTTCAGTGCCTGGATTATGGTGACTTGAACTCAGTAATGATAGCTAGGTATTCCCTTATCATCTTTTCACTTTTCTTGAGTTTCCATACCCTGCTAAGCACTTTTATCTGTTCTTCCAAAGATCATTCTTCTTAGAAGAGAAAATAAAAGCAAAATAAAAGTTAAATAGTTAAACTTTCCTTCCATTGTCATTTATCATACCATTCATCCCCCAAAACAGTCCAATTCTTTCTTTGCTCTTTCTGTTGCTTCCAATATGGTTAACTAATTTCTGTTTGATTCTCCAGACTTTTATGTATAAGAACTTTTTATTTCTCTTAGGCCAACTTCTGTGATACATCATTAAACCAATGATTCATACTTATCTTTTCCCTGAACCTTTTGGAATTTGGTCTCCCAAATTCTAGGATCTATAGCAGAGTATGCCGGGTTTTTTTTTCCGATTCTATCTTGAACTGTATGGTGGATAGAATAACTTGTCAGTCAATCAGTCAACAAGTTTCTATCTTGTACCTAATTCGTTCTATGTACTGTGCTAAGCACCAGGGATACAAGAGCAAGGGCATTTCCTGCTCTCAAGGATCTCATATTTGAATAATAGGGAAGACATAAAAACAATCATGTACAAACAAGATTGAGAAACCAGATCTTCCTTGTTGGTTAGACTCAAGCTCAGAATAACACAACTCCTTGGTGGGTGTTGGAATCTTTACTAAAGTGTTAAGACATTTCTTTACAAAGTGTTAAAGACATTGGAGTTAATTTAATCTTAGAGTTATTTTGGGCCAGAACTTGAAACAAGATACTAAGTGGAACTGATTGAACAATGCTTGTGTCCACACCTTTAGAGAGCTCAAGTATCTAAGTACTCAGTGGAGTTCACACTAGAATTCAGGCCTGGCTTAGTCTGAATTCACACCTTCCTTAGGACCAGAGAGCACTCTGGGAGATAACCCATAATCCCTGTCTCGAGAAGGAGGAGTTAACCTTTTGGGAGATCACATAAATGAAGGAAGCTCTTGGAGCAAAAAGAATTTCTCCAGAATATCAACAGGGCTCTGAGACAGAACACTCTGGAAGAAAAGACTACTTGCCACAGACTGGAGATTGAGAAGCCACCAGTCGGAGCTGGCTGGAGGCTGAAGAAAGCAGAAGCAGAAGCCAAGGACAAAGCTACAAGATCTCTTGGAGCCAGGCAGAGAGATAGGCCTCAACTAACCGGACTAATTTGTAAGGAGAAATAAACGCTTGCATTTTTACCAGCTGGCTGTATTTGAAGTGATTATTACTTTGAACTGATACTAAAGCTGCTTCCAAGAAAAACCATCACAGGTGGGTCTCTCTACTTTTAGAAGGATGACATCGTTATTAAGGATGTCCTTGAGAAGCTGAAAACTCAAAAGGAAAAAGAGAGGGAACATGGCTTAGTAGACAAAGAGCCAGCTTAAGCATTAGGAAAATCTGAGATCAAATTCTGTTTCTGCCACATAATGGTTCTGTGACCCTGGGCAAGCAATTTAACCTCTCAATGCCTCGGACAATTACTTAAGCTTCAAAAACAATGTCAACCACCATTGATAGAGAGATTTTCCTCAGCAGATATGGCACACAATAATGAAATCACAAATCCATTTAAAGAAAAACATGTTTGATCAAATAGTTGAATATATAAGAGGAAATGAGCCAGGGATTGTCAAGGTAAGGACAGAGTTGGTCAGCCACATACAAGTCTGTGAGGAACATAGCGTAAGCTATGTTGAAAATATCAAATTTTGTCACGTACAACATATCTAGATGATTTGAGTCTGACTTCTTCCTAGGTTGAGTAGATTCTCCTGGTAGTAGAGGCACAAGGTTAAATTATAGATGTAACCATTTTTCTGTTCTTTGAAAGTGAGAGTCAAACTAATATTATGTCATTTATGACCTTTTCAGGTGAAGGGTTACATAGCATTAAAAAAAACATAATGGGAAAGTACAGTCAGTCCAGAAAGGTCACTGATAGAAAGGGTCAGCCAGGAAAGACCAAGGCATCTGCTTTATTTTAGCTTTGCATGCACAACTAAGTCACCATGAATTAGAAAAACATTGCTAAACCAGAGAATACAACTAATATGAATAATTAACACCTTTTCGAGACTGATTAGAACCTAAGAAAAACAAGGGAAATCCTCTTTTTTTAAGAATAAATAATCTCATTGTGAAATCAGTGGTTTAACCTCAGTGTCAGTCTTTCTGATCAGTTTTATTGTCCCTAGAGTTTACAGTGTTCAAAACACTTTGGTAATGTTTAAGTCAAAGCTTGAAAATGCAGGGTGTCCCAAAATTCTTCATGCTACTTTAAGCTACTTAAGCTTAAAAACTTAAACCTTAAAGCTATTAAGCTTTAAAACTACACTAAGACTTTGGGGACACCACAAATATCAAGTGGGGGGGGCGGCTACTTTTCGGGCATCAGGATAGCCCAGGAGAATCTCTGTCTATAATTTGGACAAAACTTTTAAGTCATTCATACCCAAGATGAAAAGCAAAAAAGGTTCCTGATAGTGGAGGTGGTTCACAAATTGCTTAATATAACTAAGCAAGTCACTTAACTTCATTGGACTTCAGATTTCTTTGTGAAATAAAGAGTGATAAATGATTTGTAAGGTCCCTTACAATTCTAAATCCTATGATCCAATTGAGAGAAGTTAGAGAATTTCCTTCTCAAGAAAGCTTTAAAAATAAGATTGATTTTTTTTGTCTTTTTGCAGTAGAATTTGGCTTTTTTCAGAGTAAGGAATGTTTTTCCTTTTGCTTTTGTTTCAGTGATATCTGATATTTATAATGGGCTTAATAAATGTGTGTTTTGGATTTCATTATACTGAATTGGACTAAACTGAATTAAATCAAATTGAGCTGGATTGGTCAAGATGTGATCCATCCTAATGAGAGGCACAAGGATTAATTAATGCCCTTGTTATGAGAAAACTGGGACACTGATGCATTGTTGATGGAGTTGTAAAATGAGCCAACCATTCTGGAGAGCAATTTGGACCTATGCCGAAGGGACTTTGAAGCTATACACACCTTTTGATCCAGCAGTATCTCAATTGTATATCTATTCCATAGAGAGCATAGAAGAAGGAAAAGGACCACTTGTGCAAAAATATTTGTGGTAGCCCTTTTTGTAGTGGCAAGGAATTAGAAACTGAATCAATGCCCATCAGTTGGGAAATGCCTGAATAAGTTATGGTAAATGAAGGTAATGGAATATTATTATTCTATAAGAAATGGTGAGCAAGCTGATTTCAGAAAGCCTGGAAAGCTTTGCATGAACTGATACTAAGCAAAGTGAGCAGAACTAAGAAAACATTATATACAGCAACAATAAGATTATGTGGTAATCAACTATGAAGGACTTGGTTTTTTTTTTTTAACTATGAAGGACTTGGTTTTTTTTTTTGTTTTTTTTTTCAACAATGAGTTGATTCAAGGCAATTCCAATACACTTATCTTGGAAAGTACCATATATATCCAGAGAGAACTGTGGAGACTGAATCAAAGCATAGTATTTTCATCTTTTTGTTGTTGTTATTGTCTGTTTCCTTTTCTTTTTCATTTTTTTTTCCTTTTTGATCTGATTTTTCTTGTGCAGCATGATGAATATGGAAATATATTTAGAAAAATCACATGTTTAACCTATATAGAATTGCTTGCTGTTTTGAGAAAGGGGGAAAGAGGGAGAAAAATTCAGAAAACCTGCAAAGGTGATTGCATATATTTGAAAAATAAAATACTATTTAAAGAATTAAGATTTCATGAACCTACAATGATTATATCATCAAATATTTTAATTTGGTTTAGCTCTTTAGGAGAAGGGAGAATAGCATGTAAATTACAAACATGATCTTTTTGGAGGAATATATGAGGCTTTCTAGAAGCATGGCTCCCAATCTGAAGGCATGTGAGAAAGCTAAACAATACCAAACTTTTCAAATGAAGGATGGAAAATTATGTTTCAGGATTCTGTAAAAGTTTATTTTTTAAAATCACCTTCAGTACTTTATTTAATAGTCATCTTATCAATGTAGATAATCTTTTTACTGAGCAATATGTAATTGATTCCTGTTTAATCTTGGAGTCTTCCATTTGCCTTTGTATCAGCTGTTGTTAATACCCAGAACATACTCCCCTCACCTCTACTTTGTGGAATCTTTCATTTCTTTTAAGTCTCAATTCAATGAAGCATTCCCTAATGACCCAAACTTCTTGTTCCCTCTCTCAACCCTATCATAAATATAAAAATTGCCACATATATATTTATGCATATATACACGCATATATTGCATATTCTCATATATACACGCATATATTGCATATTCTCATATATGTGTATATCATCACTAATAAAATATAAACTCCTTGAGGGCAGGAATTGTTTCTTTCTTTTTTTTTTTTTTTTTTTTTGCTTTTGTATTTACAGTGTCTGGTACATAAAAGACATTTAATAAATGCATGTTGGTTGATTGATAGCATGCCTCAATTTCTCTGAATTTTCTGAAATCTTGACTCCCAGATTCTACAGCAGATTACAGCCAGTTTTCCTTTCTTTTGCAATCATGAATTCTATTATGGAATAGGCACATGCCTCCAAAACTGCAGTCATTTCTATTTCAACAATCTATTCCTTACTGATCAGAAGATGGGCCAATTATGTGAGGAGAGTGAGGGTTAAATTGATCAATGGCTTGTGAGCTGCATTTGGTATCCTTTTGATGGCAGAGACATTTCAAGAATCCCCTCCAGTACTGTGGATGTTCCCACTGCGATAAGTTTATTGTGCAGGATGTTCAGGTATTAGTACCTGAATCTGCGTCACTGGATGGAATTTCTATTTCAACGAGATTATATCTGAGTGTTAGTACAATATTTACTCAAGTTACAGTATTTAGAAATGATCCCTATAATTTCAGGAAGACCTAAGTGCAAGTTTCACAACTAGCTGTGTGTCACTGAGCAAGTTATTAAAACTTCTCCTTGCCTTAGTTTCCTCATCCATGAAATGATAATTTTAGCTCCCACCCACAAGACTTGAGTTGAGAATTAAATTAAATACATGTAGAGTGGATGACACAAAATAAGTGCTTGATAAATAAATGTGCCTTCCCTTCCTCTCTTTCTCCTTCCCTGCTGTATCTTGGAATCCCCATTTTCTTCATTGCTCAACTCAAATGCTATATTCTAAAGGGAACTTTTCCTGATCTTCTTTGTTGTTTTTGAACTCTCCATCTTTAAATTTCATATATGTACTTATACATGTACAACACATTTACATGTTGTATCACCCCAATAAAATGTAAGCTTCTTGCAGAAACAGATTGCTTTTGTTTTTATACCCTCCAGCACTTAAGCTTATTGGATGAGATAGAGTTTTCTTCCTCCAGAGTAGGAAGCCAGGGATATTTAGATTTCCAGTTGAACCTAAATACATTTTGTGAGTCTACAAAAAACAGGTTTCTATTGAATGTAATCTCAAGGCTATATTTTGGAGAAAAACACTCACTGGAACCTATGAACCAAGAATAATTTTTAAAAATCAGACACTTTGAAGTATCTGCAGAAGGGGCTAAAAATCCCTTGGTGGCACCCAGGAGTGGAGTACCATGTCACTCACTGGGTTTTTTCCCAATTTTAAAACCTTTCTCCTTCACACGGGTATCTATTTGACATTTTTATAATTCACACCAAGGTCCTTCATGGAATCAACATGGATAAGTCAGCCAGTTAACACAGATAAGTAAACAACCATAAATAAGAGGATGTCCAATTATAATGTCACCACAAATTCAGAACCAAGTAGCTTAAATATAAGGAGAGCAAGGGGGAGCTTTTTTTGGTTAGATTATGGTTATATGTTGGAAATCTTCTTTGCTGGAGAACTCAATACTGAGAAGCAGCTTATTCTTCCTTTGGACAGTTCTAATTGTTTCTTCTTCTCTTTTCTCTTAACTCTCCTCTCATTATCCCCCCCTCCCACATCATTTCTTCTTCTCTTTTGTTTCTTCAATTTTACTTGTCGCCTACTCTGGGTTTTGTCACAGTTTATTCATACTAGGTACTACCAATATAGGAACAATTCCTGGAAAGCTCTCAGAGCTTCCTGAGTTGTCTTAGTGATTTTCAAAGTTCTACCTTTTAAATCTAAAGCTACTAAAATGAAAAATGTTATTACACCAAAAAGGAGTGCCACCAGCAAGGGTGGAAAGGAGCAGAGGTTCAAAAGGAACTTGTAGTGGCAGTTTTTCCATATAAGAGGCATTTACCTAATGACTAACCTTTGTCCAAAATCCCTATCAGCCAGTGAGACATTTCTTCTCATTTTTTTTTTCCTACAAACCTCTGTGACTCTTCCTCTGTGAAATGCTCTTGGTTTATTTTTCCCAGCTATTTCTATACTGCTGAGTTTCCTGCCCTTCCCTCATTCTGCAGGCTGCATCTGAAAGGCTTACAAAGCCATTGAGATTACCTTCAAAACCCTTAGCCTTTCTTTAAAATTCAGAAAAGTTCATTGGGGGTTACAGAAAATAAAAGAAAATGCCTCTAAATGCATCATTCAGTTGCCTGGAACCCTACTGATTCCTAGCAGTGTATACAATGCCAATTGATTCCTAGTGGCTACATCTGCCACTTGGGGAACCAGGTCTGTCCAGGGCCTAAAGGAGAATACTTGATCCAATAGCATTTATTATCTCCCACTGTCACTCACTAGTGGCAATTTAGCCCACAGTCCAGTTTTAATCAGGTTTTGTGACCTATGGATCAATCTAAAGAAGATAAAGTTCATAAGGTGTTTCACCCAATACTAGAAAGTGACTAATGGGGAGGAAGGGGCAGAGGGAGGTACACTGTAGAGAGTGTGATCTAGTAAAATATAATGAAACAAACGACTTAATTTGCTTCTCTATATTGAATCTATAAACTGTTTTTCCATTTAATTGCAGCTTCTTCACTTCTGGAATCATGGATAATGAGATGGTTGAAATGAAAAAGGTTCTGTTTTTCCAGTGATATATAGTTGACCAATGGTTATATATTGCATATTAAGAGTCTATCTGATCCAAAGACCCAATTTTACAGATATGGAAAGGGAAATGCAGAGGGTTACTAGGAAATTCCCTTAGTTATGACACTCCAGTGCTTCCCCACTTGGAATAAAATACAAATGTCTGTAGTTGGCATTTAAAGTCATTCATAATCTGGTTATATAGTCTTATCTTTCCAGATGTTAAGCACAGTCTTCACCTTCACAAACCATGTACCTTTTTGGTAACCCTCCTCACACTTTCAGTGTCATACACACACACACACACACACACACACACACACACACACACATACCCCTCTGCTTCTTTGAATCCAAGTTTCCTTCAAAACTTAGCTCAAGTGCTGCCATTTCAATGAATGTTTCCTTCCCATATAGTAGAAGCTCCTTGAGGACTGCAATTATTTTGCATTTTTTCTGTGTATTCTAACATAACACCTGGAATATACTGAGTGATTAATAACTGCTTAAAGTTGCTAGCATCTCCCCCCACAAAAAATTGCTTTGTCTATATTTTCTTTTTTTTCTCCTCTCAGAAGAAAGTTCCTTGAGATTTTTTGTTTTGCTTTTTGAGTTTTTTTCTTTGATCCTCTTCTCCATTCCCCTATCATCTAACACAATGCTCGGTGCATAGTAAGTTTTTCATAATGTTTGTTGAATGAAGACCAAAGCTAATCAGCTCATAGGTGTCAGAGACAGATTTCAAACCAAATCCTCAACGGGTAGAGCTTGAATGCAGATCAAAGATACCATTTCTTTCTTCATTTTTCCTTGCCAGTTTTGTCTGTGTTTTCTTTCACAGAATGACTTGCATGGAAGTGTGTTTTGCATGACTACGCATGGATAATCTATTTCTTAATTGCTTGACTTCTCAGGGAAGGGAGGGGAGTGAGGGAGAGAATTTGGAACTCAAACTTTGAAAGAAAAAAGGCTAAAATTGTTTTTACATGTAATTAGGGGAAAATAAAATTTTAAAATAGGGGAAAAACAAAAAGGGAAAAAACTGGATCTTCCAATTCTTTGATATTGGTCAATTCACTTCCTATCTGTGATATCTAGTTTTCTTACCTGGAAAACGAGGAATAAGATTGGACTAGATCATCTCTCTGTTCTGTAAGCTTTGACTGGTCTCAGATCAGATCACCTTCAAGTATCTGCCTCAGTCAGTTAAACTGTTTCATCTGAATCAATGTTCATCAAATTATCACTTCTAAAAGTGATAGAAAAATTAATGACTTCTTGAAGGGACCATTGTATTTAAATATTTCAAGCCTGTTGGTGTGTTGTATGTCAGCACGGCAGAAACATATTGACTTGAAGCTGCAGCTAATGCAGGCTTTTATAAATATCCTGTCAGAGAAATAATGGCTCTCAATGGATTCCAATATGATGTACAGTTCTAAGGCAAGCAGTGTATTGCCAAGAGGCTCAAAGGAAACTGTCATTGCAATCCCATGGATTGAATAATGGGATTTTAGTTTATCTTTTCTACCACAGAAAGGAGCAAGAGAATGGTTGGTTCAGCAGGCATCAAAGAGAATGCATATTGATTCATCAGGTGCAACAAAGGGACAAATCCTCAGAACCCCTCTAGGTGAGAGCCTCCAGAACATTGGAAGTGCCATGTTTACTGATGAGTCTTTTGGACCAAAGATGTGCTAAAGCTAAGTCCAGGTGCACTGATGTTCAATTATTTGGCCATGACAGAAGATAGCTGAAGACATGCATGAGGAAACAATAACTGAGTTCGGGTAGCAATTGAACTCTTTGACATAGCTGGAGGGTACCATCATCCTCCCAGTAACCCACATTTATGAACTTGGACTCAATCCCAATTCATCACTTTTTTTTTCTTTCCCTATATCCTGTCATTTGCCAGATCATGTTATTTCATTCACCTCTACAACATCTCTTGACCACAGCCAGCCAGGGGACATCTGCAATTGGATACCAGGTAAGGAGTTTCCTTTGAGGAAATATGTTCTTTGGAAATGTATTCTGTAAGGGAGAAGTGCAAAAGATCAGGAGGACGATCATGCAAAATGTCAACTAGAAATTTTTATAAAGAAGAATTTTTGTAAAAGAAAACAAGATAGTATAGAAATAGAAGCAATGTGGTAGAAATGTAACTAACTGAAAGTATTTCAGAATGATCCTGGGAAACCTAGAGTGGAAGTTAAGGCTGGCACTCCTCCAATGGGAATGGATTCTCCTTGACTTTTCCCAGTTAATTCTGAATAGTTAACATGAAATTATATTGGACCAAATCCTTAGGAAAGGCATCGAGATGACAAAATTCCAGCATATTAGTTTTTAAAAACCAAGGAGTCAAGCTATGAGGAATAGGGAAGCAATTATACTATAGGATCTGATTTCACAGTGAGACATAGATGTCCCTCTGCTAATCACCACAGTAAATGTACATAGCTGATATGTGTTTCAAAGAATAGGATCTAATCTCTAGAATTGTTGTTGATTTCAAATCAACTAATGTATGTAAAATATTTGGATAACATCAATGTGCTATGTTAATGAGATTATTGTTGTTGTTATTGTTATTCCTGTTGGTATTATTGTTCTTACTCAAGTTTCAGACCATGACTTGGGACATATAACAGCTTGGAGAACTTTTAAAATATTAATTAATGTCATTAATTAGATATTATTCTATAATTATCTATTAATATGTGTTAGTGTCTTTCTGCAACGTCAGTTAAAACCTGAATATATAGTTCATTTTACCATAACCTAGAGTTTTCCCTTGGAAGATCAAAATCTGGTTCATCTCTCTTATAGGACTTCCAAAAATTGAGACTAATAAAAACATTAACCATAGAACAGATGCATTAAAGATAATAAAGAACAGAGAAGTTCCTTTAACAAATAAATAATTCATTATTGCACCCTTTTCTCTGCTCCCTTCCAATGATTATTTTTCTTTCTTTCAAGAAGTTTGGTCATAATCTTAACAAAAACAGACTAATGGGTTTCCAGTAATGTGAGCAGAACTGAAGGACTTAGTGAAGGGAAAGTATCTGAATCTTATGACTTGTGTGGTAACTCCTTCATTCATATAAGAAGAATAATCTCTATGTTGTAAATTTGGGAAGGCCTAGTAAAAATTCTGCAGGTCAGCCCATCTGCTTTTTTGGAATACAATTGATCTGTATTTATTTTTTCCTAGGACATATGTTTAAGTACTAAAGTCTTCTTCTGATGTCTCTTTCTGGCACAGAGGTAAACCACAAGCAGTGAGAGTTTCTACCAAACTGGAAAGGCAACACATTTGGGTCCAATGACACAAGTTTTATGAGGATGAGCCTACCTTACTTTGGAGACATTTGTGACCAGGCTGGAATAGATTGATTCATTTCTTCAATTTATTTGGTCTTGAACTGTCTAAGAAGTCATGAAGAAGTTGGTAGAAGGAATATTGATTACAATGGAATCCAAGGTTGTTAAATACCCTAAAAATGTCACCTCTGACCACACTTGGTAAATCAATACTTTCAATTCCCTGGTGTTTGGGATCTTCAGTTCACTCCCCTACCTTTGTATTTATTTTGATCAACAAAAAGACAAAGGATATTATATGATGAATAGAGGCTACTCCAGTTCCATGATAGATATTCTAGACTCATAGGTTGAAAATTGGGGACCTTATGTGTTAATAAGTCTATCCTCTCCTTTCCTTTTACCAGTGAGGAAATCCAAGGTCACACAAAGAGAGAGACAATGCTCAAGCATCATTCTCTAAGTCTCCTTCTAGGATTTTTTCTATACTATCCATCTCCCTTTCAGATTAGAAAAAATTTAATATCTAGTTCTTGTTTAAGCTGATTATTCTGTACTCACTTCATATATTCCTATAGTTCTCACACCATTGCTGTGTTTCTGAATGCTCTTCTGAGTGAATATAAGGAATTCAGAGAAATGTAGGGCAACTTTTTAGGAAATGATAAAGATTGAAGGAAAAATAGGTAAAGAAGACAATATATATTACCCAATGACTATAATAATGTAAGTGAAAATAATACTTAAAGACATCTGAACTCAGATTAATTGCAGTGACAATCTTGTACCCATAGACGAGATGATGAATGAATGAAGCATTTATTAAGCCTTTACTATGTTCAAAGCACTATACTAAATACTGGGAATACAAATAAAAATGTAAGTACTCTCAAAAAGTTTATTCAAATGATTGAAAATCTTTTTTTAAAAAGTATGACCAAAAATACTTTTGTCCATTCAATAAAGGGAAATAAGACTAGGGAAACAAAATATTGCATGTATTAGTTAAGTAGCTTAATTTAGTGGTTTGTATAAGGATTCAGTGAGGTTTGGGAGTATTTAGGAGACATGAGTAGGACATTTAAAAAAAAAAACACCAACAAAGAATTTTTAAATGCTGTTTTTATTTGTCTTAGATTATGTACATCTTGCCCAAAACCCAGGACATAGGCTACAATTATCATGTACAAAATTTTCTGATTGGAGAACCTATCATTCTATTGTTTGATATACTACAAACCCTGGGGCCTCAATTCCAGAGAAACTCTGACATCTTTCACACAAGAAATATGATAGCCATGTAACTTGCCTGGAGATTTTACATTTATAAAGGAAATGCTTTTAAATAACAGCAAAATTTCTCTTCAGCTGAAATGTTCTCATACCCTTTTGCTACTAGGATTTTCCTAGCTGAAAGGAAAAAAAAATCTTTCCTTCAGTTCAGGACCTCTAGCCATTGCCTGTCTGGTCTGTTCTGAAATAAACTAGAAATGAGAAGTTAGTACTCTATTTCCGATTTCCTTACCCAGCATCCTTCTTTCATTTCATCATTCCATCTTGCTTCTTCAGCCTCTCCCAGCCTGGCCTTTTTCTGTCTGCTCGGACAGAGAGAAATGCTATCTTGAGTTCCTTCCACTGATCTCCTGGCCTGACCTTGCCTGTCCACCTTGAATGAAGAAGGGAGAAAAGTCATTCCATCAGCTCCCCACACTGATTCCTTTGCCTAAGCTGCCTATACTCTGACAGCTGCCTTCAATTTAAGGTCAAATCTCTCAGATTGTTGACAACTTACCTGTGTCCATTCCTTATTGATTAACAAACCCTCTCTGGTCACACCCTCCCTACCACAAAGTGTTCAAACCCCTGGATGTCATTATTCAAATCCTATTCTACGCTATCCCTTCCCTTATTCCCACCTCCCTGAATCTACATCATCCCACAATGTCCTTCTACCCCCTTCACTATGTTCTATGAAATGCTTGTTTCATAAATAAAACTTGCTTTCATCTTAAATCATTTCCTTTCCTTTCCCACTCCTTCCATCTCCTAATTACTGAGACCTGATTCCTTCCACCCTGACCACTTTTTTCAGTGTCCTAGTTATACTTTCACTCATTCCTCTTGACTCACTGATCCAAGTGGGGAAATTGGAATATCTCTTGCCCCCCCCCTCACTGCAACTTCCAAGCTCACCCTCTACTATCATGACTCAGTAAGCTTAATACTCTCTGATCTCTAAATTCCCTTCTAGTAGATAACCCCTGATAATGGTGGGAGTCCCCCAAAGCTCTATCCTGACCCCCTTCTCTTCTTCCTCTATACTGTATCACTTGATAATATCATCAATTCCCATGGATTCAGTTGTCATCTCTATGCTGATGATTCTCACATCTACTTCTTTAATCCTAACCTCTCTGCTGACATCCAGTTTTGCAATACCAGCTGCTTATTGGATCTTTCCAACTGGATGTCCCATAAACATCTTAAAGTCAATATGTCCAAAACTAAATAAATTTTCATCCCCAAAAAGAATCTTCCCTTCTTCTGAACTTCCCTGTTACTACTAAGACACGCAACTATCTTCCCAATTCCAACCTGGGTGTCTTCCTCAACTTATTCTCTCTCATCCCCCACATCCAATCTATTGCCAAAGCCTGTTGATTTAATTTCATAGCATCTCTCATATATTTCTTACCCTTTAGCATTGACACCAGACTAATGCAGTTTCTGATCATCTCACCTTGGGATAGTGCAACAAAGTTCTGATTGATCTCCCTACTTTAGGTTTCCCCATTATAGTTCCTCCTCCACTCATCTGTCAAATTGAGGTTCCCAAAATACAAATTTGATTGTATCACCCTTCTATTCAATAAACTCTAGTGATTCTATAACCTCCGTGATCAAATCCAAAATACTCTGTCTTTCAAAGTCCTTCATGAACTGGACTCCTCCTGCACTTCCAGTCTTCTTACACACATACACACATACACATGCACATGCATATATATATATATATATATATATATATATATACATAATTTTCATTGAAAATTAGATGTATAAAAGGAAGAAAGGAAGGAAGGAAGAAAGGAAAGAAGAAAGGAAGGAAAGAAAGAAGAAAGGAAGGAAGGAAGGAAGGAAAGAAGGAAGGAAGGAAGGAAGGAGTATTTCTTAAATACCTAACAAAGCTAAGCATGGTACTAAACGTGTATATAAATACAAGCAAGTCAGGCAAGATTTGAACTCAGGGCTTTCTATCTCCAAGGCTAGTTCACCCCAATGCCATAGTGCCTCTCTCAAATTATAGCATTGGTTTATTACCATGTTTTACTCTCTTATGAACGTGTGTATATGTGCATATAAGTATGTTTTGTATGTATATGTGTGTATTTCTGTATGTTTGTAAGCGTGGGTGTGGGTATGTGTAAAAGAAAGAGATTGAAAAGGAGAGAATTGGAGGAAGACAGGGCTAGGAAAAAAAAAGAATGCAAGATAACTAGCAGTTTAACTACAGCCAAATTGAAACTTTGGGTACAGCAGGACACAACATTCTATAATGTTTCATATCCCCCTTTGAATCCTCCAGCGTAAGGATCACTGAAAAATCTAAGCTTTCCATCCTTGACTGATACTGGCTTTGTAACCCTAAGTATATTTTTAACTCTTCAGTACTTCTAGACAGGAGCTGCTAAATGGTACAGTGGATAGACACTGGACTTAGAATCAGGAAGACTCACCTGAGTTCAAATTTGGCCACAGATACTTAGCTGAGTGACCCTGTATAAATCACTTAACACTGTAAAATGAGCTGGAAAAGGAAATGGCAAATCACTCCATTATCATTGCCAAGAAAACCCAAAATGGGTTTGGACCACTCAAATACAACAACTACCAGGTTACTCTCTACGACTCTAGGTGGGAATAAAGGTGCTGATTCACATTGGTCCGTACCTCACTGGCAGCTCCTTATATCAATGGAATAATAGGTCTACTTTGTTTAAAGTTAAATCATCGGTTTGGGTTTTTTATTAACAAAATCTACATTTGTCAGAATTAGCTCAAAATCTAATTGATTTCCAAATTAGAAATTTCCAAATATAATAGTGATTAGCAGATATCAATGAGCATCTCTGAGAGTATCTCTCCATATGAAAAAGGTTGAGGACCCATAAGTCTAAGGTCATGATAATATGTGGAAGATCCTTGAAGCATATGTAGACAGATTGTACCTGGTTCCTATCTGTTAACTTCATGGTGAATGGCAGCCTCTTTGAATGTCTGCAGCTTTAGATCTGCAACCAGTACTCCTTTCAAAAAGTCTTACTTCACCCAATAGTAGCTCTGTTTAGTATCATTAGCATTAGTAGGCTTAGTTCACCCAAGGACTCATTCAGATCTGAAACTGCTAAGACCGTGTAGAAACTCAGTGTAGAAATTGAGGTAATTCTGAGCTAAATCTCCCCACAAAGTGGGAAAGGAAAGAGTTTACCTCCCATGGTAGTGCAGAGAAATGTCCACATTTTTTGGTGACTATTGTCATTTTTCAGTGATATCTGATTGCTTGTGACCCCGTTTGAGGTTTTCTTGGCAAAGATATTGGAATAGTTTGCCATTTCCTTCTTCAGCTCATTTTACAAATCAGAAAACTAAGGCAAACAGGGATAAGTGACTTGCCCAAGATCATTCAACTCATAAAAGTCTGAATTTAGATTTGAACTTACAGAGTTGAGTTTTCCTCACTCCAGGTCTATGCTACCCCATTCATGATTTAATTCTTTCTATATCTTCAAAGTTAATATATCTTCACAAAAACTTTTTTTTAAAGTTACTCTGTTCTTGAGTTACAAACTTACAAACATAATAATGTGGGTAAAAATCCATCAATCTGGATGTAGTCCAACTTTCTAACTTAAGGGGGAAATGGTCAAAAGACTGGCTCCCTCATCCCTGCTGGGTCAAGGGGCCTCAGGCTTATAGGCAGATGTTGCTCAAACTAAATTAAGAGAAATGTTATGTTCAAACTGGGTCCCATCCCCTGGTTCATGAGTCCCTAGACTTCCCGAGAAATGGTTGAAGTCCCAAACTTTCTGAGAAGTGTGTGCCTAACAGAGTCAGGACAATATTGCAAAACACGTCGACAGGTTCTGTTATGTGCTCACTCCCATCCGGACATTTCCCTATTGTAAACGAGAAACTGTGTCAGTGATTTCCAAAATCTGTAACCACAAGGCTGTACCCGGATGCACAAGGATGTACCTGTAAACGCTGAAAAGTGTACCGCCCTAAAACTTCGGGGGTGATCTCTTCTAGCCTGTCTAGTGGAGGTCAGTCCTGGCCAGCCAGCTATTAAAGGATGCTTTAAATTAAATAATCTGGTCTGAGCTGTCTATCTCATGTCTCTCCATTTCAAGGGGAAATTGAAGCTTAGAGAAGCCTCCCCCAATACAATATATTGTAGAGTTGGAATTTTAACTCAAGTTCTCCCCTCCTGCTGGTCTCTCCCATGCTTTAAGGGTCCAGGAGCTCTGATAAATAAACGTGTCTTTCCTCCTCCTCTGTTCTGTTGGTGGCTGTGCCTGAAAGCAGATGCTGGTGAGATTGCTTTCAGTTTTCTGATTCTAAGCTTTCTAAAACCAGGCCCTCCTTACATTTTCTTCATCTTTGAGCCGGAGCCAAGATTGCTAGTACAGTCGGAGATCTCTGACACCTTGTGGGCTGCTAATCCTTGGTGCATTTCCTCTTGCCTCTAGCAGGTCCTCCTGCAGACCTAAATAATGCAACACCACCTGCTTGGAAGGATTCTTCCCAGGAGTCCTGGGAAACATATGAGGAAAGCGCCTGGGAAGTCACAGTAGTCACTAATGAATGCACCAAGAAGGATCTGCTAGGGCAGATGTTCTCTCTTGTGCATTTACAGAACCATGATGGCCAAGAACCGAGAAGCCAACTCCACACATATGAAACTTATTTTAAAAAATGGACTCTTTTTGCACCTCTGTGGATAGACTGTGATGGCCAAAACCACAGTTCATGAGGAATTACCAGGAGACCCAGGCTTAGTACAGCTGGCAGCTTGCTGCAATCCAGGTTTCAGATGTGCATACATTGTTGCATCTCTCTCCTATAAAACTTCCCAACTTGTTTCCTAAAAGATAAATCTTTGATGCTCTTTGTGACCAAGAAATCATAGCTCTAAAGCAGGAAAAGATTTCAGAGAATTATCTAGTTCAAACTGGTTATTTTACAAATAAGGCAATTGAGGCAAATAAGGCAACTTGCCTTATTTGACTTGCCCAGAATAAATCCCATGTGTGGAAAGCAGCAATGGCAAGACTGACTTCAGAACCAATGGATTTCCCATTTTATCAGATTACTTCTTATAATGTGTTGAATTATGTACAATAGTCTAAGGCAGAGACAACAAACAGCTAGTCTCTAGACAGGGTCTCCCACTAAATCCCAGGTCATCTGCAGTCATCTTGACCTATGTCTTGCCATTGAACTCCGATGAGTCTGGAGGAAAGAGTAATGTTAGATGATTTTGCACAGCTCCAGCTCACTCAAATCCAATCACTTGCAAGTCAAGACATTACCATCCTGACATCACTGATCCTTTTTGAAAATAAGGTAGAATTGGGGCAGCTAGGTGGTGCAGTGGATAGAGCACCAATCCTGAAGTCAGGAGGACCTGAGTTCAAATGTCGTCTCAGACACTTAACACTTCCTAGCTGCGTGACCCTGGGCTAGTCACAACCCCGATTGCCTCAGCAAAAAAAAAAAAAAAAGGAAAAAGAAGAAGAAGAAAATAAGGTAGAACCATCAGTAGACAATTTCACTCTGCCAATATTCCCAAGTGAAGCCAGAACCATTTTAAAATATAATTGGGAAACATTTAACAAAATTAAAAAAATACAATAAAACATAGATAATGTTAATGTGTGGTTTTCTAGGTTTATATGTGCCCTTCTCATTGGAATCCTTAAGTGTGATCCATAGCCATCTTGTTTCTTCTGTTCAAGATTGACAATAACTGATCTAATAAGTGTTAAGAAGCTGGTATTCCCAATTCTAGACCTCTGTACTTCCTAGCTACCCTCAAATCACAAGCTATTCTGGCATTTAAGAGCTTTACAATCTAGTTCTGGACTCTAAGATGACTGCACATTTCTCCCTCTTCTCTACTCCCTGCCACAGCAATGGCCCCCTTGTTGCTGTTATACTATATAATAGTCCACAACTCACTCTTGAGCTTATCTGTATCCACAGTGATTTGCACTCCACTTGATATATGAAAAATGCTCATTTGCTTGATTGAGTGATTGACTGACTAAAGCATTCTTACTGAGCCCAAAATATCTATGCTGACTTGGCTATCTAAGCCCCCAGCTTAAAACAAAGATGTTCCAGCACTCCTGTTTTCCTTGTTCTAAAATAAAGCAGATGAGAACTCCCACTGGGGCCAGACAAAAGACAAGTGTATCAGGGAACCATTCCTATTTCTATCAAATTCTGACTAATATTTATTTTCCACCTCTTTGCATACCTCTGCAACTTCTGTGAAACACCACGCCCTGGCATCTGTTGGGGAACTGTTGGGTTTGATGGTCAATGCTTTTCTGCCAGCTGTGGCTACAGCTCCCTGTGGAGGTTTTATATCAGTTTCATTTTGAAAAGTCATGCAGGATGCTTTTGTTTGAAGGAAGCAATGCCCAGTGAAAACTAGCTATTATTAGAGAGGACAAGAAAAGAGCTAGGAAGCACCTCAATGGCAATCTGGGCTCAGATGACTGTGGATTAAAATCTCAGAGGTACCACAAATGCACACTCCACGACCAGGATGGTAGAATTATTGAGTAGCAGGAAGCATCCTTAGACACTACCCAGTCCAATTTGTATCTAAACAAGAACCCTCCCCACAATATATCCAAAAGGATCATTCATCCTCTACTTAAAGACCTCAAATGAGAAGAGACCCACTTGCTCCTGAAGCAGCCCTTTCTCCTTTGAGAGAGCTGTCATTGTTAGAAAGGTCTTCCTTTCAATAAAATAGAATTTCCCTCTTCAATTCCCACCCCATCATCTTAGTTCTGTCTTTGGAGATAAACATGCAATTGAAATCCTTCTATCTCAGAGCCCTACAAATACTCAAAGACAACTACCACATCTCCTAGGTTTTCTTTTTTCCAGGCTATGTATCCCTGATTCCTTCAACTGACCCTCATGTGGGAAGCTCTTGAGGCCTGACACCTTAGTAATGGCCCTCTTCTGAATGTTCCTATGTAGCTATGTCTCTTTTTTGTTTCATTTATTTTTCAATTAACAATATTTTCTTCCTCTATCCTTTCCATCCCCCCGAAAGAAAATGAAAAGAAAAATTAAAATTTAGTAGTAAATATGCAACTTAGTAGTACAGTGGGTGGAGATCAAAGCTAGAGTCAGGAAGACTCATTCTCCTGAGTTCAAACCAGACACTTGCTAACTAGGTGAACCTGGGCAAGTGCTTTAGCCCTGTCTGCCTCAGTTTCCTATAAAATGAGCTAGAAAAAGAAATGGCAAACCATTCCAATATCTTTGCCAGGAAAACACCAGATGAAGTCATGAAGAATCAGATATTATGGAAATAACAACAATAACAACAAACTTTCAAATGCACCACAAACAAAATCCCCAATTTTAGTACCTCCCTTGTATTGATTACCTCCAATTTATCCTGTCTATATCTTGTCTGTATACAATTGTTTGCATTTTGCCTGTCTTTTGCCTTCTTTGCATCTCCAGCACTTAGCACAGTACCTGACATGTAGTAGGTGCTTAATTGATTGACCCAATTCTCAATAAAAGGAGATAATTCCATTCAATTCAACAATTTTTTTATAAATAGCTACCATGAATGATGGATTATTCTAGGCACAGGAGATGCAAGAAAGTCTGAGTTTGAAGTTTCATTCTGCTACCTACTATCCACATCATCTTCACCTCTTAGTTCAGTCCGATGGGAGTCAGCCAGGTGGTCTCCAAGGCCTTTCTAGACCCTAAAACAGCTTTCCAACTTTTTTGATGATTGCCTTTGGAAGTCAAAAGATGAGGAGTCAAAGATGCCAAAGTTACAGGGTGTAAAAAGGGGCTGCCAAAGAAAATGCCCAACAGGAAAAGTATGTTGCAAGAGTCGGGTGAAAAAGAAAAACATTCACAAAGTTACAGCCCAGGAGGTGGTTCAAAATCAGAAGCGGACAAGAGTTTAAAGTCAGTGATCAAGGTCTCTTTTAGCTCTAAATCTGAAAGCTTCAGGCCACTAACTCCAAATCAAACTTTCAGTCATTTTAAGATTTTCACATTAACAACAAGCGTTCATCTGAACCCTCATCCTGGATGCTTTGACCTCAGTATTATTTTCTTTTTCTTTGTGGCATTGCTTTTGCTTTGGACTCCATTGGGTATTCTGTATGGAACAGAGAAGTCTGACTCCCCCAGAATGCTTAAGTAGGAAAGAGTTACTGGTATTATCCCACACAAGAAGCCTTGGTCCAGATCTCACTCTGGAAGAAGGTCCCCCGGCATCCCCTGAGCTAAAGGGATTTGGTTTAAGGCAGGCCAACTTGTATGCACTTGAGCTGATAGTGAACAGGTCCATGGGCATTTGGATTGAAAATAGTTTGGTTCTTGGGGTAATGTCAACGGGGAACATTCAACTCTGAGAGCTGTTTACTTTTTCAAGGGCATCAGCAATAGAATGAAGAAGGAAGAAATAAGGGTCAAAAGTTTATGAAGGCCACGGCTGCTTAAGGCACTAAGATCTGAAAGCAAGTTAAAAGGCAAAGGCACTAATGATACAACCAGGAATAAAACAGAAAGAGAAATATAACCCACAAGCAGAACCTGACAAATTTCTTTGGAAGTATTTTTCATAGTTTCTCCGAATGGGTGAATAAAGCAGAGCCACAAATAGGAATTCTGGTGCCCCGGGCAAGCCCATTTGAAGATAGGAGATACTGGGGCAGTCCGGCCAGGTTGGACTCCATGCCATGGGACCACAGGGAAATGTTGAGAGGGCTGGGGGAGATGAAAATCTAGAAAAAAATAACTGAGGAAGTCATTGAAGCACTCTAATATCTTCCATCGGTGATATTAAAATAAAAGGGCACTTAACATTCTTTATGTGCAAAAAATGTGATATGTTCAATAGGTCTTAAGTAGAGTGACTCTTGTCACAGAATTCTTTCATTAATAATAAATAAGGCAATTTTTTCTTTTAGAAAATTCATTTAGTTAATGGACATCAATTAAACTCTACCTCTGTATCAGGAAGCTATATGGCACAGTGAATGGAACACTGGGTTTCAAGTTTAGATCTTGCCTCAGACACTTACTGGTTGATGACCCTAAGCAAGTCACTTAGTTCTATTTGCCTCAGTTTCCTCATCTGTAAAATGAGCCGGAGAAGGAAATGGAAAACTACTTCTCAATATCTTTGCTAAGAAAATAGCAAATGGGGTAACAAAGAGTTTCTAACAGTGGTTCCATACCTGCTACTGCTTCTTTTAGATAAATTCAAAAACAGTCAGAGAAAAAGCTGAAAATGTTCCTATTATTGTTTAACATATATTGAATTGCTTGCCATCTAGGGGAGGGGATGGGGGGAAGAAGGAGACAATCTGAAACACAATAATATGCAAGGGTCAAATTATCTGTGCATATGTTTTGAAAATAAAAAGCCTTTAATAAAAAAAATGTTTCTGTTACCTCTGTAGCCCAAAGTATCAGAAACAGGGAAAGCAAGAAAGGTAGAAGAAGATTGAATGCAAAACAATCACTAATAAAACCAAGATTTTGGATGAAGCCAAATGGGCCTAGCCATATTCTGAATCCTACTTTGGGAAAGAGCAAATGCTGTTAATATATGGATTCTACTGGTAGAATACAATCAGGAAGATCAATCCATTTTCCCCCCATTGGAACAAATCATAACATATTGATATAATCATAGAGCCACAATTCTAAAATTCTCGAGGAGTAATATTCGTTAACTCCTAACATCCATTTTCTGTATCTTAAAAAAATAGGGGCTTTGGACTGTTGAGTCAAATTTACAACATTTGCAGTGCTGTGTTACAACTCAGGAATCAATCTTTAAATGGGCTTCTTGTACATCTTCCCAAGTGCAGTTATCTATTATAGCTAATAAAATACTGCCCTGGAAAGGCTTCAAATTCCAGTTGATAAAACGAGAAGAACAAATTCTGAGCACTCAGAAACTGATTCTGTCTGATTCACTAAGTATCTCGGAAAATAACAAAGCAACGGATTGGGGAATCCTGGTGTGTCTCAGCCTGTATCATCTGAAAAGTCATCAGAGGCTTCTCTACAACTGTGATTCTACAACATCCTTGGATCTCTAATCCCTTAAAAAGAAGGCAAAAATGCAATTTCCAGCAGTTCCTTGTGTCTTTATAAAATGATTGTCACCTTACTGGCCAGCTTAAAATAAAAGTGGTATTGAAAGCCTGCTTTAGCTGAATGTGTATAGATTATTTGAACAGTCCCAGCTCCCAAAAAGACAACTTTATTTGATAATTGTTGCTAGAGATGTTGCCTGGGACTTTTTTCATGATGAGGAATTCCTGGCTTTTAAAGTCTCTATACAAATGAGGTTCTAGACTAAATATATGTATGTCATTGGCTAAAGAAGTATTATAGGATCATAGATTTAGAACTGGAAAGGAACTTAAAGGTCATTTAATCCAGTCCAAACCCTCCCTTTTACAAAGAAGAGTGCAAAGGTCCAAAATTACTTGTTAATTACCTGAAGATCTAGGTCCTCTCACTCCTAAGCCAATGTTCTCTCTACTACACCTATAAGTAATAGATTAAAATTAGTAAGAATTTGAACTTGGGACCTGTTTATGTGGCTATTGTCAATTTTAATCATCTTTGATTGAATTAAAGTCTTTGGCTGTCATGGTCATTAGCACTCATCAAGGAATAATATTTGACTTTATATAATTATCTTAGTTTTAATATTTTGTTGGTGAGGTAATGTGGTTCACTGAGGAATAATGCTGGAACTAGATTAAGGAAAAATACATTCAAGATGTGGCTTTTATATTTACTTCTTTCCAGCTCACTTTCCTTGTCTATAAAATGTGAATATTATTTATTCACAAGATTGGAAGGAAATCCCATGATAAATCTTAAAAGTACTATTCTAGGAATATCAATCATGTTCCAATTATGATCTGTGTTCTTTACTAAGTGATGAGAGTTAAAAAAGAAAAATCAGACATGGTACCTGCTTTTAAAGACCTTGCAGTGGGGATGATAAAATATGAACATAGAGATAAGATCTAGATTTGTAATTTTATTTGTGAAGGGAAATTCCAGGTGAAGAAGTTCCTGCAATTAGGTGATGCAGTGGATAGAGCACTTGTCTTGGGTCAGAAGGAGTCAAATTAAAATCTGGCCTCAGATACTTACTAGCTGTGTGACCCTAGGCAAGTCACATAAGCCTATTTGCCTTAATTTCCTCATCTGAGAAATGGGTGCAAGAATCCTCCCAGGACTGTTATAAGGATCAAATGAGATGATAATTGTAATGCACTTAGTACTGTGACTGTCATATAATAAGCACGACATTATTATTAGTCATTTTTTGGCTCATAGAGGTCAGCATTTTCTCAACGAAGAGAATTAACTAGATCACTGAGGAAGATCAGACAGCCTATATGTGCCAAAGACAGGACTCAAAACCAAAGCTAGCTCTCTAGCTCCTACTCCATGATGCCTCTGCATACAGGTAACCGTAGTCTCAATTAGGATAAAAGTGCTTAACAAAGGTATTAACAATGTACTCCAAATTCCAGATAAGGGAGTTCTTTCTACCAGCTGGAGAATGAGGGAAGACTTCATGGAGAAGGTATCCTTTTAGGTGGGCTATGAAGTCTGTGTAGAATTTTGATAAGCAGGGATGGGGGGGGGCAGAGGGGAATTAAATATCTTTTAGGTGTCAGGACCAAAAGGACTTGTATATATTCAGTACATTGTATTCAAGAAACAGCCAATACCTTAAATGTATATGTGATAAGTATAGAATATATGAAGAGTTGTAATGTAAATTAAGGTGAAAAATATATTTGGATTTTGGGGGAAATTTTAAGATAGTCTCAGATTGGTTAAGATGACAAGAAAAAATAATAACAAATATTGGAGGAGATATGGGAAAACTGGGACACTGATACATTGTTGATGGAGTTGTGAACTGATTCAACCATTCTGGAGAGCTGTGCCCAAAGGGCTATCAAACTGACACATCCTTTGATCCATCAGTGTCTCTACTGGGCTTGTATCCTAAAGAGATCATAAAAGAGGGTCAGGGACTCACATGTGCAAAATGTTTGTAGCAGCCCCTTTTGTAATGGCAAGAAGCTGGAATTGATGGAATCAATTCGAGAATAGCTGAACAAGTTATGGTATATGGATTTATAGAATGTTACTATTCTATATGAAACGATAAGCAGGATTTCATAGGGGCTCTGGAGAGACTTACATGAACTGATGCTAAGTGAAGTGAGTAGAACCAGGAGATCATTGTAATAGCAACAATGAGATTATATGGTGATTATTTCTGATGAACATGGCTCTTTTCAACAATGGGATGATTAAGGCCAGTTCCAATGATCTTGGGATGAAGTGAGCCATTCACACCCAGAGAGAGACTGTGGGAACTGAGTGTGGATCACAACATAGCATTCTCACTTTCTCTGTTATTGTTGGCTTGCATTTTGTTTTCTTTCTCTTTTTTTCCTTTTTGATTTGATTTTTTTAGTGCAGCATAATTGTAGATATAGATATAGATATAGATATAGATATGAATCGCACATGTTTAACATATACTGGATTACTTGCCATCTAGGGGAAGAGTTGGGTGAAAGGGAGGGGAAATTTTTGGAACACAAGGTTTTGCAAGGGTAAGTGCTGAAAATTATGCATGCATATGTCTTAAAAATAAAAAAAGCTTTACTAATAAAAAAACAGAATTGTGTACACTAATTTTTCTGGTTAAAAACTTTTCAGTGAGAAATTAAAAAAGGAAAACAAAAAAAATTCTAAGGTAGACTTGGAATCAAATCACAGAGTGCATTGAATGTCATCCTATGGCATTTGGATTTTCTTCAGTAGGCTAGGCAGAGCCATTGGACCAACACTGGAATTAACAAAGGAATAATACCATCAGAGTTTGCATTGGAAAGATTTATTTGGCAATGGTGTAGAGGATAGAGAGGTTCCAATAATGCCTGGAGAAAGAAAAACCAGTCATTCATATATAGATTTGTGTATAGTGTGTGTGAGTGTGCATATATATGGACAGATAGATGGATAGCTAGATATGTGACGGATGGATAGATAGCATAGGAGATGAGTGATGATGGAAAAGCAAAGGAAGAAGAAGAAGCAATAAACTTGCCAGTAATTCCATAGTCAGAAAGTTTAAGAGGGGGATTTGAAAGGGCATCTTGAATCTAAGTCCAATATTCTACCCACTACATCACAGCAAAGAAACCTTGGATTAAAAACACACAAAAAAATTAAGAATAAAGGGAACTAGTCATAAGACAGGCTGCTGGCTCTCAGTCTGCTCTCTGATGAGTGAATTTTTTCACATCCCATAGGACGTTCTGACCTGAAGTCTTAGTTGGGGATCTGGTTGCCTTTCCTGCATTAAAAGACTAGAAACCTGGGTGAAAAGGAAGAACACCCACTCTATATGCATGCAGAGGCCTAACAAGATTGTGAGAAAAGCAGCCAACAATGAGCAGACTTAAGCACTGAACACATCCCACCAAGAGCCAGCCAGAGAAAGATGCAGCTATGGGAATGTCTCATCTCTCTCCAGCATCAATTGCTACTCTCCCTTTGCCTGCCTGAGGGTTCAACAGGGAGCAGCAAGTTGAGAAGCCATTCCTCATATAAATTAAATGGGGAAAGAAGCCTAATCCCCATACTCCTGGCCTCCAAAGCCAATAGCATCAAGGTGATTAAATAATTGAACTGTCTCACCTTGCCCAGTCAAGCTAGATTCCAACAAGGATAATTAATCTTCACAGTGCCTGTTATTCCCTGCCTTGGGTAGACTTCTGCTCCTTTGAAAAGTTGAATGTCTGAGTCCCTTGATTCCCACAAAAGAGGCAAAGGAGGGAAGAAAGAAATGTGGAATCATTTCCTTGCAGCAGAGTTTTAAGCAAAGCTTTAAGGTAAAGCAGAGATTTAAGAAACTGGAGACCCCCAATTTTGTATCACTGGAAAAAAATCAAGAGGGAGGATTCTTGTGTTCAATGCATGTAGGTAATTGCATCAGTGACATTTTGTTTTCAGAACTACTCTTGGAGAGGAGATTTGAAAACTATCACTCTAGAAATTCTCAGTGTTTGGGGTTCCTAGATTGCAAGAAATAGAACCAAAAAAAAATGATGAAGCATCAAGAGAAACTAAAAGAAAGTTGAATGGCCTTTTTTAGTCCCACAATTAATGCACCAAAACATAAAAGAAATGATAAGAAAAACTTTCAGTGCCTTGAAAGGTCTTGAATTTTTTATCCTCAAGATCTTAATCAATAAATCAATCAACAAGTATTTATTAAGGGTCTATCATGTGCTAGGTATTGTGCTATACATAGGGATTTAAAAACCAACAAAAATAACAATACATAGGAGACTATAATGTTGCTATGAGGTAACTTAATATACTGGAGGGAATGTTAGATCTGACTTTAGATGTCAGAATTATTCCTTGTATTCAGTTATTTCTAGCGGCATCTGATTCCTCATGACCCTATTTGAGATTTTCTTGGCAGACAAACTGCCGTGGTTTGCCATTTCCTCCTCCAGTTCATTTTACAGATGTGGAAACTGAGGCAAACAAAATTAAGTGAGTTGCTAAATCACATAGCTATTAAATATCTGAGGTTAGATTTGATCTCACAGGGATGAATCTTTCTGCAGTCCATCTACTGTGCCACCTTTTGGGATATAAAACTCTGCTCTGCTGCTTTCTTTAAATCTCATTTTTCTCATCTGTGAAACGTGAGGGCTTCATATATGTGAATGAAACATTGCATCAGTGAAACATGTTATTTATACCTTTAAATATACAATCCTATGAAACTGTATGTTCACCTAGCTATGTACATATATGCAGGGAGGAGTATATTAGGTTTAGTTCCCTACCAATAGTGTGTTGTATAATTTTGGGAAAGTTATTAAACCTCAGTTTCTATCCTCTATAACAATGAAGGTATTAGACTGATTGGAAGTGGGGAGAGGGTTAAGGTTAGGATTGCTCAGAGTTGTTTCCCTCCCTCCAGCCCAGTTGGTGAAATCACAAAATTAAAAGGTGATAATGTGTTCTTTTTTCAAATGTGAAAGTTATGTTTACACATATTAGCGTGGAGGAAATACAAAGTTCTCTTTGATGGAATTAGAAAACAGTCAGCTATTAGCTGGTCAAGAACTCTAGTGGGCCTTAAAAAACAAACAATAAAACGACAGTTTCTAGGGATGCACAGACACAGGCAATCTGGGAAAGAAATCGTTTTGTGGAATGGAACCCTTTTGTCTGGACCAGAAGGCATCAGGACTAAGGGATGGTAGGGGAAGAGCCAAAAAGGAAAAGAAAGAAATTTTCTCTCTCAACAGTCATGGGCTCTTGCAGAGGAACTACTCACCCAGAAGGAGATACTGCATTCAGAAGAGAGCAGTTAAAGAATCATTATAAGAACCTTTGGTAGCAAAGTTGAAGGCCAACTGTGAATCCAGATGAGAATTAACTCTGGCTACCAGCGATTGAGTTTCAGAGACTTGATGGAGACTTAAGTCACACTAGGAAAACAGTCCAGCAAAGATGCTGCATCAACGGGAACAGCATGAAGATAGCATGAGAAGAAATATGACATTAGGGCTACCATCCATACTATGAAATGTTGTAGCCATAGGTGATCTCTGCCTGTATACTTCACTGACAATTCACTCCATTAATGTGCTCTATTTTTACTCCAGATTATTTATATTTGTGAAAGTGTGCCTCTTCTCCTTCTTTTTCTTGGAGAAATATTTCGTAGCTACTATTCTTCTATACTGTCTTAGTAATGCCTTTGCTTTGATATAATTGGGTTTTTCTGGTTGACTATTAAAGGTTAAGAGGCACTTTGTGAGTTCTAGCTTTGGGAAATGGACCGACAGATTCTTCTTTGACCCTGACAAACAGTTCCTCCCACAGAGGACCCAATCTAAGAGTGTGAGTTGAGGAAATAGCTCCCAGAGAGGGTTTTACAATGAGAATCTAAGACTCAGATCTGGGAGAGCACACAGAAGCCTTATAGACAGTCCTCTCATTGAACACATGAGAAAATTATGTTCCAGACGTTAACTGCCTTAACAAGCTCACCTAGGTGGTAAGCAGAAAAACAGGGCAATTTGAGTCAGGGCCCCTGAACCACAGGAGATCCCAGGACCTAAACCAGTGCTCATTTTCCCCTGTGCCATCATACCTCCCTAATGGCTGCTAAGATCTTTTCCAGCCCTAATGATACATGTGATTCACTTACTGAGGTGGATAACATTTAAAGACCCCAGAACTTCCTATTGTAAATGCTTTATTAACCCAGAAAAGGGAAAAAAAAGAGCCTTTTCAGCTCCCAGAAACTCTGGACTCCCAAGCCACTGGCTCCAAGCCATCCTTGCCCAACTGGACATCCAGAAATACAGCTGGCTGCCAATCTTGCCTCTTCTGCCACAGAAGCAGAAAAGAAGGAGCTGTAGGGTAGCAATGTAGGGATAGAAGGATGGGATGGGAGATACAACTTCAAAGTAGAGAAAATAAAAAATAATCACACTACATCTCCAACCACCCCTAACTGTGTATTAATGGACCAATAAAGTATGCCCTGGAGAGTCTTAATACTACAATATTAAAACTCTGTGCTCTAAGAGAGGCAAAGATGGCACATTATAAAAGAGAGAGTTTGGGTTCTATGTTGTTGGTTTTCTGGCTCTTGCTAATGTTCTGCTTTTTAGCTTTGCTCCCTGTTCACATTTTCCATTAAAAGGGCTGAGAGGGGAATTGAGCTATTTCTCCAACCGAAGTGCAATGCTGCCCCCTAGAGATTTTTTCATGGAAGTTCTCTTTGAAAAAGCTTTTCTGAGCATCTCTCTATCTGACCAGTCTCCTCTTGCCAGCAGTTCCTGCCTGAATTTCCTTCTGCTTTATGAGCATCTTCCAAAGGCAGATTTTTTTTCCCCTCTAGGCTTATCTGTTTAAATTGTTCTGTTTTCTGGCTCAGATGCTAAGCAACAAACACTCTGTCTTCAAATGTGAACTGAGGAATTAAAAACCAAGCGTACCCTATCCCCTTCCCCCCAAAAAACACCTCTCCCTGCTCATCCCATTAACTCAACTTACACATTAAGCTGCTTCCCCTGGGGGAGCCCAGAAATCAGGCCTGTTTTGTGTAACCTTTAAAATCCTGATTGGAATTCTCACCGGAAAGGCATTTACTGAAAAGCCAGCCTGAAAGAAATCAATGAGTGGGTCTGACAGACATTCAACTCCCAGACAAATGTATTTGATTTTAGATCATCCTTCAATCTTTTCCCTGGGAATAAACCTTCTACCGATACTTCTGAAAATAACAATGCTAGGGATAGGCTGTATTATCAGTAAGTCCCTTTTCTGAAATGCATAACAAAAAAAAACTGGGGGGTAATATGGGAAAACGCTCTCTTTTTCGGGTGTGTGTGTGTGTGTGTGTGTGTGTGTGTGTAACATGGAGATGACTTACACTGGCTGGCAGGCTGATTAGCTATCATCCAGTCCCAACATATAATCTATAAAGAGTTTTTGGTTTCCACTGAGAAGGCTTTTTGATCCAAGTGCTATATAATACTGCAGTCTGTTTTTTAAAGCAAAAACCAAGCCCATTTTTCTTCTTAATTTTCTGAAAAAATATAAATATGCCCTTGGAGAATATAAAGTACTCTTAAATCTATGGACATTAGGAATGACTCAGATCTTAATTGAGACATGACATTTGAAATGATAGATCAATTAATCCACAAACATTTATTAAGAATTTGTAATGTGCCAAACATTATACTAGGAACTAGGTATTCAAAGATAAAAATAAAACAATCCCTGCCTTCAAGGAACCTAGATTCTACAGGGGGAAATAGCATTACATATACTAACTAGTTATAAAATAAAAATAAATTAATTAGGCAAAACACTAGCATCTGGAGGGATAGAGAAAGGGTTCACATAAAAATATTTTGAGCTGAGTTTTAAAAGAAAAAAAATTATAAGAGGCAGAGTTGAGTAGGAAATGTGTTCAATGCATGAGAGAGAGCCTGTGCAAAAGCACAAATTCTCACGGATGAGAAATAGCAAGGAGGGCAGTATGACTGACCTGGGCAGTGCAGGAAGGGAGCAGTGGAAAATAAGACCAGAAAGCATGGCTGCTGCCAAGTTGTGAAGGGCTTGAATTGGCAAACAAAGGATCTCTCCAGCCTTGATGGTACTTTTCAATCCTGAGTTATCTCTAGAATACTTAGCTATCTTCAAGGTCCTCCTGCTCTACTGCCACCCCTAGTTGCTACTATCCTACCCTTCTCACAAAATTACCTTGTTATAATATATATTTTGTATCTACTTAGCTACTTACAGTAGCAGAAGTATATACTACTCCCCTATAATTGAATGTAAGCTCCTTGAGGGTAAGGATTTTTTCAGTTTTTCTTTTGTATCTTCAGCATCCTAGACAGTGACTGACACTTAGTAAGAATTTGCTAAATCCTTGTTAAATGAATAGATATTTTCCAAAAGCAGCGAGTATCTACATCACAAAATTTATAACTAGGGAGTACAGTGGATAGAGCAGTGGTCCTGGAATTTTTAGATCCAACTGTGTAACCCTGGGCAAGTCCCTTAATCCTGATTGCCTCCAAAAAACAAAGAAAGGCTATATAATGATGACCAGTTCTGATGGACCTGGCCATCCTCAGCAATGAGATCAACCAAATCATTTCCAATGGAGCAGTAATGAACTGAATCAGCTACGCCCAGAGAAAGAACCCTGGGTGATGACTAAAAACCATTACATTGAATTCCCAATCCCTATATTTATGCACACCTGCATTTTTGATTTCCTTCACAAGCTAATTGTACAATATTTCAGAGTCTGATTCTTTTTGTACAGCAAAATAACGGTTTGGTCATGTATATTTATTGTGTATCTAATTTATATTTTAATATATTTAACATCTACTGGTCATCCTGCCATTTGGGGGAGGGGATGGGGGGGTAAGAGGTGAAAAATTGGAACAAGAGGTTTGGCATTTGTTAATGCTGCAAAGTTACTCATACATATAACCTGTAAATAAAAGGCTATTAAATAAAAAAAATAAAAAATAAAAAAAGAAAGGCTATATAAAACAGACCTGATCTCTAGGCTCCCATAGGGGAAGCAACTTATAAAAATAAATCAAGTTACTGAAATCACCTCATCCAACATCCTATTTTACAGATATGAAAACTGAGGCCCCCCCTTATACATGGCAGAGCTGGATTTCAATCTCAGGCCTCCTGATTATAGAATCAGACTCTTTCCACTATATCAGTCTTGCTTTTAGAACTCTTAGTAGGAGATAAGCCCAGAAGCATTTCTCCCTACTTCCTAAACTCCTCAAAAAGACACATACAAACAAAGCAAAGAAACCAAGACACTGCAAGCAGTCACCATGGCATCCTTCCTGACAAATGTAGTCTATCCATTTTCTATAGCAGCTGCTTGTCTGCTCTTTCTCAACTTGTTCTTTTCCCCTGATTCTTTCATCATGTTGTAGCCATTTGTGAGTTTGCCCTATTCCAGGTGGCTGTTTGAGAGGAGCTTGCTATGGCAACCCTGAGCTGCTGGGCCATTTCAGGTTCCCAGTTGCATTATTTGCAGGCAAAGGAGGCTGAATCCGGTGCAGGATTCACAGTTTATATCTCACAATTTCTCCTTTTATTACCTGATTGAGACTTGGATATGAGGAGAGTTTCAGGATTAGGAATGACACTCGGTTACAAAGAGCCAAGCCATGCTCTCGTTCCTGCCATTTCTAAGCTGTGCACACATATGGAAGAGTAGGAAGGGAAGTGGATCTCCTAAGATGTGTGTGTGTGTGTGTGTAGTATTAAGCCTCAGCTCCTTAAGCTCAACACTTTCCAAAGAAACAAATCTGGAAAGAAGATATTGATACCCAGTTGATTTAAAAAGAAATTTAGAGATCCATCTCAATCACAAAGATGATTACTTCTGTCAATGTAAAGCTAACTTTGGAATCAAGAAGACCTGGATTCAAGTCCTGAGTCTGATATTCTCTAGTCTTGTTGCCATGATAATTCAGTTAGCCTTTCATTACTCAAGACTACTTGAGTTGGATGGTAACAAATCAAGATAATAACTCATCATCAAAAAGAATAACCTATATACAACTAATGGACAAGCAAGGTCTCAAGACATGATAAGTTTATTTAGGAATAGACATCTAATGTTGTAGAACATCCTTCACAAGTTTCTATAACTAATAGAAGATTCAAGCCCCTTGAAAGTGGGGACCATTTTGTTTTCATCTGTATCTGACTTCAAAGCTAGCACTTTGCCTTGTACCTTGTTGGCATGTAAAAATTGTTGGTTAAATTGAATTAAATTAATAGAATCTTAATGTACATATCGCATAAGGTCAATACAGAGGCTCCTTTATACAGTTGTCAGTCAACTCAATGGTGCTTCAGGATCCATGTTACCTACAGAAGGATTTGCTCTCTCATATTCATGTCTATTTGTCATGGGAAGCAAGTTGGAGTCATGGTGCTAATTAGTTTAGAGAGTATTTTTTTTTTCTTAACTACCAAACGTGCATCTGAACCCAAGCGACCTCCCTGGTGTAGCATTTTTTCTTTGTTGTTGTTCCAAAAAATCGAGAGCCTCTCTTAGTTATCCTTCTCGGGTTTTCATTTGGCCCATGTGGCTTTTTAAAATCCACAGTACTTTATATAACTCCTAAATTGCTCTGTCTCTGTAGCTCTCATTTTAAGCGCTCTCAATTTGCCATATGACCTTTAAGAAAAGACTAGAAAGTGAAGATTTTTTTCTACAGCAAACACATGCCTGTACACATGAAAAAATTATAGAATATGGACTGGCAAAGTATTTAATGAATTCTCTTAACTGTTTCAGTTCTAGATTCTGCTAAAATAAATGTTTTGAATTTTAAAAAGTCAGTGTTTTATGGGAATTATTTATCAGTGGTTTTTCAGTCTATTCTTGCCTTGAGGCCCCAAAAACCTTTCTGAAAGATATTCTTTACTGCCTCCACTACAACATTTCAAGGCCTCCCACAGTGCTACTTTGTGGTACTAAGGTGACCCTGGTAGTGGAAGGTTAGTTACACTAGCAGAAAGAAAGTCCCAGCATGTGCTACCATGCTGGATGGGTTGCCAGTTTGAGCAGGGATGAGCTGTATGTGTGTGGTTTAAGGTGTGTGGACCAGGTTCTAATAGGCTCATAACTAGATAGATCATAAGTTGATAAACTTCTCATCCAAAGCAAATGTCTACTAAAATATATAGAGCTAGATTGAACCCCCAAAGCCATCTAATCCAACCCCCCATTTTAAAGATGAGGAAAAATGAGGTCCAGAAAGGCTAAAAGATCCACAGTCACACAAGCAGTCAATAGCACAGACAGGATTTGAATCCAGGTCCTCTTACTCCAAAATTAGTGTTATTTTCATATTGCTTTGAGCTACATTGGTGAAGATAGTAGCCACAGCAACAAATTCATGAATTTTGGATAATAATAACATAATTGTGGGTAATAAAAGCAATAAAAATGATTTCCATTTATAAAGTTTACAAAGCACTTTACATCTCCTATCTCATTTGATCCTCACAATAATCCTGGGAGATAGATGCATTATATCCATTCTATAAATGAGGAAACTGAGGGTAAGAAATATTAAGGACTGACCCAAGTTACACAATTATTAAGGATATAATGCAGAATTCAAATCCGGATCTTCCTGATTCTAAATCCAAAATTCTTTCCACTGGTCTATCTAGCTCCCCACTGTAGCCTCAGAAATAAGCTTAACATTCCATGTTTTGAAAATGCCCATCATTAGAGTACATAGCTACTAGTTAAGTAGCTATGTACTGAAAGGTTATGGCTAATCAAATACATGTATTAAATGTTGTTGTTCATCCTTCATTTTCTAAAAGGATCAATGATACGATGGGATAATATATTGGCTTGTAGGTGGATTGGATTTAAGTGTGACAAGAGTTGAGCAAAGTCATCAGCCTTTCTTCACCATTCATCAGAATCTAGCAACAAAAGTCAAGGTGACTGGTGATGACCCAAGATACAGCAGATAACATTGGTTTTTCTAAATTAAGATCTTTTCCAGGGCTCAGTTTGCCTGAGGCATGTATGTGTGTGTGTGTGTGTGTGTGCAGAGAGAGACAGAGACAGAGAGGAGACACAGAGAGAGAGACAGAGACAGACAGAGAGACAGACTCAGAGAGAAAGGGAGGGAGGGAGAGAAGAAAGGGGGAAGGGATGGAGGGAAAGAGGAAAGAACAGAGAGAAGGAATGAGGGAAAGAGGGAGAAAGAGAGGATGAGAGGTAGAGGAGGGAGAGAAAGAGAGGGAGAGAGAGGGGAAGAGAAAGAGAGAGAGAGCAAGAGAGGGAGAGGCAGAGGAAGAGGGAGAAAGAGAAAGGAAAAGGAAGAGGAATGGATAAGGGAGCCCGGGGATTGCTTTTTGATAGTCTATTCTTAAAATTGCTTTGTATTAATTTTTACACTATGTATTCATTTACTACTCACATATTGTATCCCTCAGTTGAATATAAGCTCCTTGAGGGCAAGAAATGTCTTTTTATGTGTTGCTCTTTAATCGTCAGTATATAATATACTATAGTACCTTGAAATATAGTAGTATTTAACAAAAGGTCATTAAACTAAATTGAACTGAAAGTTATTTAATAAGTCAAAAAACCTTAGAAATGAGAAAGTTAATAAGTTCTCAAAGAGTACAATGAAATTGAAACGAGAGGTTGATAGTACAGAAGAAAAAAAAGTATGTGATTTAGACTAGCAGCTGTTTTAATTTTTGAAATTTTCCATTCTCCACATCATTCAACAAACAGTAGGCAGCTGACCTCGTGATGAGAATTAAAATGAGGACTCTAGCCTAACTACTCTAAACTCCTTAATCTAAATGAACAGTTCTCAAAGTCTGGACTAGGGACCACTGAGGGTCCCCAAGATGTTTTCAGGACATCTGTAAGGTTAAAACTATTCTCATAAAATACATTTCATTTTTAATTTGGTAAATATCAATAGATTTAATCCATATGGCTGGGGATTGGAAAGAGAAGCATCCTCTACTATTTTAGGAATATAAAGAAGTTCTGAGCCTTAAAATTTTATGAATTACTAACCCAGAGCCGAGGTCTCTGATCTTTTTTTGTTTCATGGATCCCTTCACAGTGTGATAAAGTCTATGAATCCCTATTCAGGGTAATGTTTTTAATGCTTAAAATACCCTACTCAGGGTAATGTTTAGAATTACAAAGGAAAACAATGTTATTGAATATAATTATGAATTATTTTTTAAAAATCAAGTTCAAAGACTCCAAATCGATAACCCTTAATTCTAGATCAATTAGATTATATGTACTTTAAGAATAGGGATTTTTACCTTTCTTTGTAACCTCGACATTTAACATAGTGTCTGGCACATAATGGATACTTAATAAATGTTCATTGAACTGTCAGAACTTATCTCATGGACATAATAGATCATGGCCTTGGAGTCAAGGGAACATTGATTCAAACTGTGCTTCAAACTTGTATGATCCTAAGCAAATTATTCATTAATTTCTTGGATGAGAGAGACATATACACAGACACAGAGAGACAGACATGGACAGAGATGTAGAGACAGAGATCTAATCCTGTCCTGCTACCAAGCTGTGTGAACTGGGGCAAATCATCACCTCTGTGAGATCTCAGTCCCCTCATTTGTAAAATGAAGGGATTAGAAGAGATGCCGAAGGTTCTTTCCAACTCTCTGATGCTATGATATTACACTGTGATTGACAGCACTATCAGGGACCTTTTTCTTTCATTGTCAAGGACCTAGGAAACCCCACTGCCCTTGCCAGTGTCTAAGCAGCTGTCCTGAAATTAGGAATACAGAAACACTACAGCTATTGCAGCGTAATTCAGTCTGCTCTAAATCCCACTGAAATGCCTGTCCATGAAAGGTTTGCTTCCAATATTTTAAATTTCTCTACCAAGAGAGGCCCTTAAGATTAAGTGTAGCTTGAGATCTGGCCAGGAGTGAGGAGGATTTTAGGAGGGGAGGGAAGTTGGGAAATGAAGAGGAAGCAAGAGACATACTCATGTAATCAGACAAACAAATCATCCATCTTTCTGGCTCAGCTAAGCAACTAGCAACGAGATAGAGTTCGAAATAGCCTTCTGTCCTGCACGGCCAGCCAAGAGGCGGCACAGGCTCTTTGTCAGGGAGAGAGGGGAATAGATAAATTCCTTGCTGCTATCTGAACAATAAGTACAGAAGATGATGCAGCGTCAGTCTCATTAAGAATAATAGAGAGAAATTGCTTACAATAATCTCTAATGGATTGCCAGTTTTCTGAAGAGGGGCATCGGCGATTAAGTGGTTTGTTTTTTTTTTTAATTTTTAAACAAATGTAAAAAGTGATAATGATTTTCTGGATGATGCTTTAATCTACCCCCCACCACCTTTCATTTTAAACCAAAAAAGCCAGCACTCAGCCAGAATCAAAGCTTTCTACACTTTCCACAAATCAGCTACCATCCTTAAAAGAGACAAGAACAGGGTTCCCACCTCCCCAGCCTTTCTTTTCCTGCCCACTCTCCTTTTACTCCTTTCCAATTCTGTTGTTTGGGAAAATCACTTTATCCATGCTTGCCTCAGTTTCCTCAGCTGTAAAATGTGGATAATAACAACATTTACCCCCTAGGGTTGTTATAAGTATCAAATAAGATAATATTTATAAAGCATTTTAGTTATTTATTATGACCTTCATTATTATTATTCAATAATTTATAAAATCAAGGAATAATATTTCTGCAAGTATTTATTAAGGACCTACTATGCTCAAAGTTCTATGGATGCAAAGATATTAGGAAGAACTAGCTGTCATTATCAATATCTATAGACTGAGAAACTGAGTCACCCAGTCAAGGAAAAAAATAATTTGCTTTGAATCTTTCACTCAATCCTTAGTAGAACCAGAATAAGAGCTGTCATTTATATAGCTCCTGAAGCTTTGTAGAGCAAATAACATGTGATACAATTTAATCCACACCGTAAGCCTAGAGGTAGGTAATATGGGTACTGTTATCTTCATGTTAGAGATGTCAGAGATAAGATGGCTAGCCCATGAGCACACAGCTAGTAAGGGGTTTGAACCCAGGACTAACTGACCCTGCATCTAAACTCTACCCATAATTCCATGATGCCTTCACTATGATTCCCTGCTCCTGTAAGCAAGCCATTTGTTTCAGGCAGATAAAGATTCTGACTGTTATGCATCTATTTGCTACCTTCTCTTCTCTGAAGAAGAGAATCCTTGCTTCCAGGGAAGGACTAAACATTACCCTTCTAGAACCTGTGTAAGATGAGAAATGTGTAGTATTTAGAGCCAGAAGAAGACTTAAAAGATGGCTATCCTATCTCCTTCAATTTGTAATTTAAGAATCTGAGACCCCAAGATAACAAATGGCTTACTTAAGATGACAAGATTAATTCCCCATGGGAGTTAGAAAAGACCACACTCTCTTCCCCCATTGTCTATTTCCCTGGGATAAATGCAAGCTCTATGAGGGCAAGAGCTATTTTTATTTTGGTTTTATATTGCCATAACTTAACATAATGTCTTGCAGGCAGTAGGCTCTTAAAAATTCTCTGTATTATTGTGAACTTGAGAAACCTGAACATTTTAATCCTCAAAAAAGAAAAATAAAATGTGAATTATATATAAAACTGTGAATCTCTATTATAGCTTGATATGTATGTGTATACATATGTATATATATATATATATATATACTTTTTTCTTTTTTTCCTTTTTTGCATCAATAACAGATTGCTTTTTTAGACCTTCCCTGCCACCCCCTATTTTAGGCAAAAACTTTTTAATTTAATATAATCAAAATTTTCTGATTCCTTTCAGAATGCTTTCTATTTCTTATTTGGTCATAAATTCTTCCTTTTTCCATAGATCTGAGAACTAAAGTGATTTAGACATAAACAATGATATCATAACTAAATTAGGGGAGCATGGAAAGTATATCTTGCTCTCCTAATTTATTAATTATATCTAAATCATGTACCCATTTTTTTACTTTTCTCATTTTTGTTTTATTTTTTATTATACACATACATTAATTTTTTTAGTCCTTAAAAATGTGGATTAAAATCCACAATCAGGTTTTAATAACCTGATTCATTCACATTTATGAATCGGGTTAAGAGAGAAAAATCAGAACAAAGAGGAAAAAAAAGCAGAAAAAAACAGAGGAGAAAAATGACACAGCATGTTTTGATTTACATTCAATCTCCATAGTTCTCTTTCTAGATGCAGATAACATTTTCTATCCAAAGTTTATTGGGATTTCCTTGCATCACTGAACTATTGAGAAGATCCTAATCTTTCATAGCTGATCATCGCAGAATGTTGTTGTTACTATGTACAATATATTCCTGGTTCTGCTTGTTTTGCTCCACATCAGTTTGGGTAAATTTTTCCAGGCCTTTCTAAATCAGCTTGTTCATCATTTTTATAGAACAATAATATTCCATTACTTTCATATGCCATAACATATTCAGTAATTTCCCAATTGAAGGATATCTACTTATTTTTTAATTTTTTGCCTTTACAAAAAGAGTTGCTACAAATGTTTTCGCACATGTGGAGTCTTTTCCTTCCTTTATAATTTTCTTGGGATATAGAGCCAGTGGTAGCATTGCTGATTCAAAGGACATACACAGTTTTATAGCCCTTTGGGCATAATTCCAGATTGCTCTCCAGAATGATTAGACATGTACCCCTTTTGATCTTAATACATAATATGAGATGTTGGTGTATATCTAGCGTCTACCATCTTGCTTTCTACTTTTTCCAGAACTTTTTCTCAAATAGTTCTTGCTCCAGAATCTGAGGTTTGGGGGTTTATCAAAAATTAGATCATTGTAGTCACTTACTACTGTGTCTTCTGTACCTAATTTATGCTTCTGATCTACCATGATAACTTTTTATGATATAGTTTGAGATCTAGTATGGCTAGTCTATCTTCCTTGACATTAAATCAGTATAATCAGTTCATATGTCATTCATTTCTGGTATTATAAATTCTTAAATGTTTCCTGAAAGGCCTGTTGTTGACTAGTACCTAGTCCAGTGTTTTGAATATTATAAGTATTTAATAACTATTTAATGAGCAAATGAATGACTCAGAGAAGGAGCTATTTCTCTTGGCAATGCAGAGTGTAGATGAGATACCACTCTTTAATACTTACATTGATACTTTTTTCAGGGTCCTATGAAAGGCATTTTAAAAGGACTATTTTTAATCTAACTATAGTGTTTAATTGAATAGAGAGAAATACTTAGAGTGTTCACCAGGGTCATGCACAGAATTTAAATAATATTGCCTGCTGACAGTGAGATCTTTCAAATGCTCCTTTGGATGAATGTTAATGCACTAATTTCAATAAACCATAGTACATTGGTTGGAGAAATATGGCTGTCACTGCCCAACTCAAGAATTTTCCATGGCTCCCTATTAACTCTAGGATAAAATCCAAATGACTCTGCTTACCACATAAAGTTCTTTACAATCCATCTCTCACTTAGAGTCCCAGGAAGATTTTATGTTACAATCCAGTGTTCTATCCACCTAGTACTTCCTACCATAACAATAATCACTATAGCAATGTAAAGTTTGTAAAGCATTTTACATGTCAACTGATGCATCCAACAACTGTGGTAGTTATAGGTGCTGTTATTTCCATATTTTACAGATAAGGCAACTGAGGGTGAGAAAGGTTAACCTCCTTGCCCAGGATCACACAACTACTAAATGTTTGAGGCAGAATTTGAACTCGGAGGGATCCTGATCCCGAGTCCAACACTCTATCTGCTAGGCCCCCCTATATGCCTCCTAGGTGGGAAGTTATGAGATAAGAACTGTATTCTTTAGTCCTTTCCTGCCCCCTACCGCAGTCCAAGGTGTCATTTCAAACCACCATTTCTACCCATCCAATCATATTATTTTGTATTTAACTCCACTCCCAGTACAATATAAACATTTTAAGGGCAAGGACTGACTTTCAGTTTTTGTTTTTGTTTGCTAAGCAGCCAGGGAAGCTCCTGGAATATAGCAATTCTAAAAATGCTTATGAAATCAAATGGAATGTTGAACCAGTGTGCCCAATTTAGTGCAAAGCACCCAGGTAGTATTTGGCTCAGCAGCATCTGACTCCCTAATGCTCTAACACTTTTCTAAACAGAGAGATTGCCTTTGATGTTCAGAATTAGCCAGATCCGTCTTCCTCTTTTCCTGATTCTCCATTTCCAGAGCATTGAACTTCATTTTTAAAATTTCTTCAGCCAGGAGCCCAAGGCAGATGTTTGGATAGCTCTGGAGTAAGCTCAGAAGATACAGAGTGGGAAATAAATATGTGGGCTCTTCAGGGTCATCCTTGGAGTGTGACTGGGCTTTAGAAGCTGCTGAACACATAGTTAAATTCAATCAAGGAGAGAAAAGGACAGAGGCCATTTTCTGAGCCTGCCCCCTCTTTTCTGCCCCAGCAGAGGGAGGCCCCACGCTCCCCTGGCTTGGGGATTATCAGGGAGAACAGAAAGTTACCTTTAAAGAAGCATCTATTTACTAGTCCTTTATTTCCATTACAGGCAGCAGCAGCCAAGTCTGACACCCACAAGGACCCTTTTCAGCAAGGGATTATATATCACACCATAGAAATACATAAAAGACAAATTATCCCTGAGATCATTCCGTCTCTGCTGACCTGCTCAAGGTTTAAAGGCAACTGCAATTAAATGTCATGGTCACAGATCTGCAAACAGCTTAGAGTGGCTGCATCCGCTTTAATCCTAGAGAATGGAACAAAAAATGTATTTATTCCATACTAGAGGTATGCTTCTGCTGGGTTCAAGTAGTGCAAGTATGATTTAGATTGGTAGTGTGTTTTATGGGGAGAGGGGAAGAATTGTTCACTCTTATTAACAAGATTCTCTCTTTCTGTCTCTGCTTATCTGTCTATCTCTGTCTCTATCTCTCTGTCTCAATCTTTCTCTCTCTCTCCTCTCTCTCTCTCTCTCTCCCTTCTCTCTTTCTCCTCTCTCTCTCTCCTCTTTCTTTCTCTCTCTTTCTCTTTCTCTGTCTTTTTCTGCCTCTGTGTGTGTGTGTGTGTGTTTCTCTCTCTCTTTTTCCCCATCCCTTCTTCTGTAGTATTTACAATATGGAATCTAATTTAGAGCTTAAAATTCTCATGGAAATTAAGTATATTACTTTCTAAAATTCAATTGGGAAGAGATAGAGAGGAAAGATGATATGACATGCTACAAATTTACTATATTCTAGAGATTTCCCAGCTACTAGTGACTGACTAATCTCATGGAAACTAATCAGATATCCCTTCAATCAAAGCTGGTTTTCAAAAAATATATGTATATATTGCACCTTAAAAAAAAAGCAAAATGTAACATTGTCATCAGACAGAAGCACTGAACTAGTACCTTGGGCTTCATTTATTTTTATACTTTTAGACTCTACATTAGCTCAGTGGACACAAGAAAAAAGCTACAGACAAAGTATAATATTACTAGTGAATGACAACCTGCGTTTTAAAAGAAGATAATATTATCAAAGATCCATGAGATCCATATTGCCTCCAAGAAGGAAAAGAGAATCAATATTTCCACCTTCCAGCATGGCTGTCTAAGGATTGGGGGGGGGGGGGGCGAGAGATAACAAACCCAAAACCCGTAAGGACATCTCTACTGCCAAAGTTTGGATCTGTCCAAACTTGATCCCAGAGATGTCATCAGGTCCTATTTCAGGGGACAACATGATGCAACAGAGAGCCAAGAACACACAGATTCAAGTCTTAACTCAGATATGTGTGGACTGTGTAAATCTGGGCATGTCATTTGCTCTCCATGTTCTAGTCAAATCACTAAAACTATACATTACAGAGAAGATGCCACAACTTGAGAGGTAGTTCCTTTTGCCTGGGAGTTTCCTATTTTAATGAAATCATGGATAAAATTTCTATCCCTATAACTCAGGGGGCCAGCATGGACTAGTGGGCTGGTAAAAATAAAGCCTTAGATTCTAATCAAGTGACTTGCCTGTGATCATGCACTTAGAAACAGATTTTGAATCCAACTCTCAAGATGAGTTGCATGAATATTTTTTAGTAATTCACCTTAAAAATTCACATACATTTCAATGAGTCAATGGTGACATGTCCTAGCTATGTGACTCTGGGCAAATCTAACCTCTTGTATCTGGGAACTCTGTAAGATCATAAATTGTATAGAAAATGCAGGCTTGCATCGGATAAAGGAAATTTCTCACCTTGGATGTTTCTATACCAATGAAATCACAACTCTATCCACTTTTAAATGCCTTTTAAATATTCATTAATTGTTCCGCACTTCCTCAACCCTCTGAGGTTCCTTTCTGTATGAAAAAGTAATTGAGCCCATGGTAATATCCAACTTATAGAAGAAAGCTTGGAAAGAAAGGTTCAGAAGATGTCTTATTACACATCTCCTCCTATGCAGGCTTGTTTGAATCATGTATACAATGTGTTTCCCCTTGGAAGGTAGGTGCTGAACACAGCAATTCTTCTATATTAATATAAGATTGGACTTTCACACTGAAAAGGTGGTTTTACATGCACACACACACACACACACAACACATACACACACATGACATACCCCTATCCAACCTAGTCATTAGGTAACAGAAAAAAGAGGAATCTCATTTATATCCTGCTACATTCTGATCTTGGTTGGTTTTCTGGGTCCTGGCTATTTGTATGAGTCACAGGGGAAATACACAATGAGTGAAAGGTTCTCCAAAATTAGTGTATTAAAACCTCTCTCTTATTTTCTTGATTCATATTGGTTCCCATGGTAACAAAACCCATCAAGCAACCAAACTGTCCTCTCTTTCTTTCTCTCAAGTAAATAATATTCTCCTCAGGGAAAGAAGAGTTAATTGCACATTTGTCCACTCTGATAAATAAAATATGTCTCTAGTACCTCCAATATAATCTTCATTTTTTTTGGTCTGCTTTTTTTTCCTCCCCAAAGATGAATCAACAATCTCTAGAACTGAGCTCTGATACAAGGAAGAGATGAATGGTGTACAAGACAAATCGAGCAGGAGCTTCAATGGAATAGAAAGGGAAATTTGATAGTCATAGACCAGATTTAAATTGTGATGCTTTTTCCTGAACTAGAACAGAAACATTAATAACCCCTCCGGGCTAGAATAAGAAATTTCATCTTCATCCCCAACTTCCCATTAGTTCCCATGGGTTCTGCTTTTCTCTGAAAATATACCTTCCTCAACCCACAGGAATTTTCCTTGATAGCCTCTTGCCAAATATCATAAAGGAAGACCATAGCCCCAGTAAATTTGAGAATGAGAATAAGCTATATTTTTCATTTAAGAGTATAGAATCAACAACCCAACTTTAGCATCTGAATGTTCTTTGGGAGATTGCAGCTCCACTGTAAAGATCCTGAACTTATCCCTGAGATGACAGCTTTTTTTAATGTCAATATTTTATAAGTGCTAATTGTATGGCCACAATCATGAAACCCTACAGTTTCTGAAAAAGTCAAATTGAGTATCATACATAGGACAACCAAGAGATGCATAATGGATGTAAGCAGCCAGTCCCACATAGCAATTAAAAAACTAAGGATAATAACAAGATTTAAGTAAAACATGCCATAAAAGAAATGTATAATGGAAAAAGGAAGTTGGAGTGGTTGTGTGTTGAAATCAAGGCTAGACAATAGACATCCTATGTGCTCTACCAATATCCTTGATGATAGCAAGAGAAAGTGAGATAAGTAAGAACTCAGCATACTGTGATTAATTTGTAGAAATGGAATAGTCATGAATCACATCAGATGAGGACACATGAACCAGTGACAATCTTCGTTATTGGAGGAATGATCCACACTGATAATCTTATAGTACATGCACAACACTTTTTTCTTGAAAGTCTGTTGGGTGTTTACATCACTTGTTGAAGATTATCTCTCTATCTGTCCTCTGGAATTCAGAATTAGTCACTGGAACAGCCCAACTCCAGCCCCAGGACCTGGGAACTTCTTTCAGTCCCCAATATTTGATGACAAAGAAAAGGTCAAATGCACCATGCACCCTCTATAGTACACTCAGTCTCAGGTCCTTTGAGACTATATATTTGAGCCCCAACTAGCAATGAAAAGTTGGGTTCACCATAACTTGAAATGTGTCTATTCAATTCTCTATCTTCTCTCATCTCTATAATCTGAAAACAAAATATAGATGTTAAGGCTAGGATGCTCAGTTCATATTCCTGAATAGAAAATATTCAACTGACTCATCTGACTGTTGAATTTATCCTAAGTCTTTGAAGTTCTGAATGTCACTATGACATAAGGTACCTGAGCCCTTCTCTGTTGGTCTATATAGCTCTTCTCTGACCTCCATCTCTGCTCTAGACACACAAACCCCTCATGTCTTATATCTCTGCTTTGGCACTTCTTATAAACCCCCATTATCCTTTTTGTTGGAAATTTCATCACTTAATAAACACAGACAGGGACCTGTGATAGCAGAGATGGAAACCCATTCAGAAAGACCTCATTGAGACTCTTATTCTTCCCTCAAAAATTCCTAACCTTCCTCTGCATCCTTGAGTAGCCCCAATGTATGCAAGAATCCAGAAGTTTCGGACACTGATGGAAGCACAGTGTTAAGAATCTGATGGAATATGGATGCTGAGTTGAAAAGGAGCTTCTAGAAGGATGTTCAGTCCCCTAGACCTTCTTGCAGAGCCGGAAGATCACTTTCCTTAATACCTAAATATTCCCCATTGACTAGAGCATCTTAGATGCATAGTGCATTTGACCTTTCCTTTGTCATCAAAAATGGGACTGAAAGAAGCTGCCAAGTCCTGGGGCTGGAGTTGGGCTGTTCCAGTGCCTAGTTCTGAATTCTAGAGGACAGATAATCTTCAACAAGTGAAGTAAACACCCAACAGACTTTCAGGATGTAAGATGAATTCTCCAAAGATCCAGTTGTAGTCTCATTTTTCCAGTTATTATGACCCAAATGTATTCCTGTCCATCATTTTTTTTCTGGTCTCCCACCTCATCCCATCCAGATCCCAGATGTAAATTAAAGAACCTTCTCTGGCAAAAACTAAGTTTCCTGTAATAAAGGTCTATGGCTTTAGTATCATTGGACAGTTTTCTTCTTCTGTGGAAATCTCCAAGTCCCAAATAAAGCAGCTGCCATGGACTGGCACATTTTCAAAGGAACAGATTACTTTTATCACTGCTGCAAAGCAGTTTCCTTTCATACCCATGCTCTGTGCTTGCTGTTTCTCTTTGTCTCTTTCTGTCTCCAACTCTTTGTCTCTCTGTGAATTTGTCAGCATCTCTATCTCTGTGTCTCTGTCTCTATCTCAATCACTCTTTCTTGTCAGTCTCTGTCACTGTCTCTGTCCAGCTCTGTTTCTTTCTATTCCTTTGACTTTCTGTCCCTTTCTTACACACACACACATACACACACACACACACACACACACACACACACACACACAATCAGCCAGAGAGGAAGACCAAGAAATTCAGTAAGGGGAACATTCAAGACGAAAGAGAGCCTGTGTTCTTGCTCTAATTGGGTCAGTTAGAAGAAGAGAGAGGAAAAGGGGTGGAAGCCACTGAAGTCTGCACCTTAGCCCACACAAGAGATGCCCTTTAGACATTTCCCAGAATGCCATGGCTTTTAGTAAACAATTGAATCAAGTTGTGGCTGATTGGCTTGGTACTTAAAGTGGGATATTTGAGGGAGCCAGACCATGGGGGGAAGTTGGCAATTCTCTTGGATAAAAGTCCAAATCATCTTGGGGTGGCTAATGAGAAAGGGGAAAGACTACAATGCCCTGGAAGTGAGTATGATTATCATTACCATGCTTCATTAACATGAAGAGTCACCCAGCAGCCTATTTGCTAGGAGGTAAAATTCTCCAGATAGACTGCTCTCAGCAAGTCTTTGGCTAACCCTCAATATGCCCTAGGACATCCCCCCATTTCAGTATCTTCTGGTTTTGAAATAGATGGCTGTGGTTATTAAAACTCATGTGCCTTAGCCCTCCAACCAGCACTGAAGAGTTTGAGGATTGACTCCCTGGAAGAAAGTCATACAGAGACAATTCATGGTTAGAACCAGGATCAATTTATCGCAGATGCAAAGGGTAATTCAGCCATTCAGCAGTTCCCTCAGAGATGCCAGAAGGAGCCCTGTTCAGCAATTCTCTTCACATAGTGTCTCCCCAGAATTCAGCCCTCGGGGGTACACTAGTCCTGGGATATCCAAAATGTAGTGGAAAGCACCAACAAACCATGACTTTTTGATTCCAATTCTGGTCTGGAAAGGTTTCATATGTCTCTGAAGGCTTTGTTGGAAAAGCACAGAGAAACATGGCATGCTGCTCCATACTCTAAGAAGAATCAGTCTCACTGAGCTATTGCAGAATTGAAAGTTTGGAGTCGAAGGGTTTGGAGAGGGAGAAGATAATAAATATATTTATATATTACATATATTTATATATATATTTGTATAAATATATACATATATTTACATATATATATATCTTTCCCTAAGAAGAGTCTGTTCAGAAGAAATTTAAGTGAAGACAAAGATACTTGAAGGTAAGGAATGTTTTAATGTTAAATTCATAACCCCAGCACCTATTACAGTCCCTAATGCTGTATTTAACAAATGGTTGTTGAATGGATTAATGAATGAATGAGGAAATGAAGGAATGAACCATGGTCTTCTAATATCCCAGGGGAGAGCATTGGGAAGAAGAATGAAACCTGGTTTCAGAGGACAGAACCAGCAGCTAGGGGGAGAAAATCCCAGAAAGAAAGATTTCAACAGATATAAGGGAGAAACTTCCTAACCATTAGAGTATCAAAGTGGAATAAGCTGTCTTGGGACATTGTGGTTTCTCTATAACCAGAGATCTCCGATCTGAGCTGGGGTGACAGGGTCAGGGAGATTGGGATGCTGCAGAGAGGGTTTCTGCCAAACTGTGGCTTGGACTAGATGCCCTCTGAGATCCCTGCCAATTCTCATATTCTATGAATGAACAGACCAACTCTTTATCATCTCTTTGCCCCTTTTTAGGCCATTAAAAAGGGAGGGAGAATCAGTCACTCAGATGTACAGGAAAATTTCCACAGACAGCCATACTAACTCCTATAAGAAGGCTTTCCTGCTCGTAGTTGTTTAAGCACTCTTATTACCTCCTCAAACTACTATCTATGTATTCACTTAACCTGTTTGTATGGTGCATCTCTCCGCCATCCATCATTGTAAGCTCCTTGAGGTCAGGGTCAACTGTTTTTTGTCCCACTGCTTACCGCAAAGCAAGTGCTTCATAAAAACTCACGAGATTGGATGGAATCGGTGGTAGCCACCAATTTGATCAATCACATGCCAAATGCAACCTGAGGATGATGCATCTTCCACCTGTGCCTCAGTTCTATTATTCTCTGTCTCTCTGTTTTATCTTAAATACACGTTGTGCTTTAAAGGGACCGAGATTTGGAGCAACGACAATGCTGAAAGTAACTTAAAAAAAAGAAGGATAAGTACTGCATCTGGTACGCACCAGAGGAAAATAATTTGCCAAGTACAAGTTTGCAAACTTGATGCAAAATAATCTTCAGAGACTCTGCAGCCAGATATTGTCAATCAGCATTCTTGTCACGTTTGTTCATTAAATGCTATGCAAGTCAAGCAGGTCTTTATCGTTGTTGAAATAGCAAATCTGCACATTTTGCGTGATTCAAAATATTTGTAATGGAGCTGCTTCTAAATATATAAAGCATGACATTGCTCCACCCCACCCCCAACATATCACAATTCTTTCTGAATATTCTAAGGAAGTATCATGCCTGATACTGTAGCTCTGGGGAGTTTTAACTATAGCTTTGGAGTGCTTCCTGTGAGGAAAGGAAGAGATAGGATATGAGATCCTATCTACAGAGACAGAGGGAAAAAAAACAGTTTAAAAGGAAAAGTGTTTTGTAGGGAAAAAAAAATAAGGAAGCTATTTAGGAGCCAAAGTCAGATAATAGGACAAAGAATGGAAAAAAAAAAAAAGAAAAAAAAACTAACATTCTCTCTCTCTCTCTCTCTTTAAGCCAAAACAAAGGCTTTTAGCCTTGTGGCTTTGCACAAACAATTATCAGGGATTTGAGTCAAATTTTGAAAAATTTGAGTCAAAATTTTGAGCCAGCTGTGAGAGTGGTGATGATGGGAAAGGTGGAAGGAAGGATTCTGGCCAAAAATTGGTTTGGCCCTTAGGTAGCTGAACAGTGGCTTCTCCATCCTTAACTTTGCCAGTTATCAATGTAGTCTAAATAATCAAATATAGTTGGGTAAGCATCTAAATAGGTTCAAATTTTGATCATTCAGGGAGAGCAAAGGAATCCCTTCCCTTTGATTGGTGCTGGACTCTAAGACTTCAATGGCTCTGTGGTCTCATCAGTGATGGAGGTTCAACCCATCTATAGCTGCCCATCTTGTGACTCTTCGATTTGTCCTTGCATAAAATTGATACAGGAATGTCATCCACTGAAGAAGGGGGAGCATTGCCCGGGGAACAACATTGATCACATTCACAATTAAATCAACTTCCATTTTCTGATCATATATTTTTCTGGTGGCATCCATTACACAACTCCTGTGTGGTTCCTCTTCTGTAATAATAGTCTGACCTTGGGATTATTTCAATATCATTTTTAGATATGTAAATAATAGCAATTCCATGCCAGTTTTTATTTCCACTTTTCTCCCACCATTTATTGTCTTCTTATTCCCTTATTATATAAAAGCAATCTCTCCATCTTTCTCTTTCTGTTATGGGTTCACTTTACTTTTCCTTCTTTTTTCTTCGTGAACCTTTCTCTTTCTCTTCTTATTTAATTTAGATCATTACATAGTCAAGGGAAAAAAAAACTAATTCATCTTGCAATTTAGGAAAAAAGTTTCAATGACAGTATCCTGGGATGATTACTCATTTTTTCACACAGAAGAGAATGGGTGGATGTTTTGGGTTTTAAGCACCTTCGCAGAGAGACTAGAAAAAAATTTCAATTATTCTCAAGTCAACACTGAACATTTTGGTAAATAGTAACAAGTTTCACAAGCATCTTCCAGATTAGAAAAGAATGAAAAGAAAGAGATGGGCAGAAAGGTTCAGTCACATATCAGAGAAAACAAACTTCACAGAATTCTGATAAGAATATGAGATGATTTCCCATTCATATAACCCTTTGAATACTACTTGATATTAATCTCATTGAACTCTGACTAGGAGAAAAACATGTTAAAGCAAAAATTATTCCTTTTCAAAAATGTCCATCACAGTACAGATTAACAGAAAAAGGTAATTACTGGTAAACATTAGCCAAAAAGAATTTGCCTTAGATTTTAAACTAGTTAAGGTTAAAAGTTGGGTCTTTTTTAATATAGATCATCTTTATTTTCTTGCTTCTAACATTACTGCCATGACTGCTATCTTGCCAAGAACATTTAATTTTTTTTCAAGCACTCTCCCTCCCTCCTTCCTAACTGGTCAGCAATAAGAAGCAAATTGTATAATAGCACTTTATTATCAACCACTTGATGGTCCAAAAAAAATGCTTCATGAGTAGTGTCTAGAGGGATATTAATCAGACCTTCTCTTTCTCTCTCAGACACCAGCCCTCATAACTTTCCTCTCCAGATGAATCCAGTGAGTAGTAATCACACCCTCTGCCAAAGGAGCTTAATGGGTGTTAACTGCATTTCCACATAGATGGCCCCTTCCTCCCAAAAGGAGCCGCCTTTTGGCTGTTCTGAATAAATAGTATGCAAAGGACACAATCTCTCATTTTGTCCATTAGCTGAGTGAGGCTTGTATTTCACAGGTATGATAGTCTATCTTGCCCTCTCTTTGGGTAATGGTGCATGGAATGAATAGCTGACTCTTAAAATGGCAGTTTAGCCAAGTAATAGCTTTTAAAAGTTTGTGGCTTTGGAGAAGGCAACCCTTTTCTCATACTCCTTTTTCAGAATCCTGATAGATTTTATCAGGAACAATCATGGGTGGGCAGAGACCAGGTACAACAGCCAAAATTGTGGGTTCACAAATTAAGGAGAGACACAAAACAATCAGTTCTAGAAGATGACATGAGGCAGTTAGGTGGTGGACTCAGGAACTTAGCAGCGCAATGTCTGGCACATAGTAGGCACTTAGTAAATATTTGACTGATTTCATCTTTTATTATGCTCCTTCTTTTTCATGTACCATACTAGGCACTAGAGATGAAATTTTAAAAATTAAATCCCACCAACAAATCAAACCAAAATAAAATCAAAATAGTTTCTGCATTGTGTTTATTTATTTTATATATTTATTATATATAATATATATATATATATAAATTATAAAATTTATATTCTACTGGCTACTTTTCAGTCAAACTGGACTCACTCCTATTCATATGGACTGCTCCATTTGCAGTTCCCCAATGCCTAGAATCCACTCTCTCTTCAAAATGGTCTCTTAGAATTCCTAACTTTCATCTAGACTACATTCAACTATTACCTTATATCCAAGGCCATTCCTGAACCATTCAATAATCAATACTGTCCCTCCAAATGCATTACTTGGTATATATTTTACACAATTTTGTCTGTTTATACATTTAGTTTCCCACTCCCCACCCCTTGAAATTAGAATGTAAATCCCACAAGTTAAAGATTATTTTGATTTTATTTTGGTTTGATTTGTTGGGGGGAAAGAGAATTAGTTGTTTGTTTGTTTATTTTTTAATCTCCAGTGCCTAGTATGGTGCCTGAAATATATTAGGCATTCACTAACTGCTTATTGAATGAATAGATAAAAGTACTATATGGCTTCAATGTTACAATGAGAACTACTTTCGGAAACAAATCTTGTCCCAAGCACTATACAGTTAGAAAATTCCTCAGAATCTCCATTGTGGGCAACTTTAATGAAATATCAGAATTCTCAAACATTTCTTAAGTGCCTACTACATGCAAACTCCAGACTTAAACAAAAAACTCATGGACCTGAGATTTGGCCATGTTTAAAGATCTGAAACTCTCTCTTAGTAACCCCATCAACTAGCTACTTCTACTTGGGTTCTTCAGTGATACCAGTCATAATGTTGAAATTATGGATCACAATTCAGTCTTCATGAAGGTAGCTGAATTCTATAAGTTGAATACAATATTGTTATTTGTAACCATTTTTCTCTTTCCTCCCCCCCAAAAATAGTTCAAATCAATTTAAGAAACCTTAATTAGGTACCTATATATGCAAAGCTCTTTGCTAGAGAAGCCTGTTTCCTATTTATAAACTTTCTGGGGATTTATTTAAACACATAACTCACAGAGACACATTTCAGCTGGAAATTGAGAACATAAGTTGCAAAAATTTTAGAGACAGAAATTTTCAGACCAAGTCATTGTTTTTCTTTTTCTTTTCTTTTTTTATCCCAACTCCTTAGTTTGATTCTGGGACCCCACTAAAAGATAACAAGGAGTATCAATTCAATGGACAGTTGTAGAACTTGAGATCATATCTTCCTCCTTCAGTGGCCATCCTTATCCAAGCCTTCATCCACATAGGGTAGACTTTGCTTTCTGCCTGGATGCTTAGCCATTTGTGTCAGGTAGTCATATCAGGGTGATATGTATTTTCATGTGTCTGCTGTCTATCTTTCTATTTACAAGGAGAACCTCAAAGAAAACATCCAGACATAAGTGAATGAATGAAATGAATGAATGAGCACTCATCACATATTATGAACCATATACTTTGCCAGGGATAACAAGACAAAATTGAAATAGTTCTTGACCTCAAAGGATTTACATTCTAATAGGGCTGATGAAACATAAAGAAGAGTGGTAGTTAAAAAAAAGGTATTTTGATCTAAGAATTCAGCAGCATGATAAGTGAAGATATTTTGTTATTCAGTTACTTTTCAGTTTTGTCTGATTCATTTTGACTCTGGAATTTTATTTTCAAAGTCATTTCTTTCTCCAGTTCATTTACAGATAAGGAAACAAGCAAACAGAGTTAAGTGACTTGCCCAGAGTCACATAGTCAGTGTCTGCAGACAGATTTGTATTCAGGAAGATGAAAATTCCTAAATCCAGGAATGGCTCTCTCCCTACCAAGCGACCTGGCTGACCATATGTGAAATCACAGGGTAGCTCATTAACATCTTCCAGAAACAGTGGTAATGCTGCTCTGATAGGAGTGAGGTATGTAAGAGTGTATGAGATCAGTAATTTGGAGAGAACCAGAGAGGAGAAAAGATAAAGCACATAAATGAGGACTAAGTATGTCAATGGTCAGGGTGAAGAATAATCTAGGGATCTAGGACCTAAGTGAGCACTCACCAAGCAAGAAAGCATACCTCCTGTTTGGGAAGCAGCTTGGCTTCTTTAGCATAAAGTCATGGTTACTGGGAGGTTCTCTTTGGAAAATACAGTAGCAGCAGCAAAGAGTCTACAGAGGCTTCCTCCAGTAGCAGGGTATCTTGGAAGGAAGATGAATAGAAAAGAAGATATGAGAGAGAATGGACTGGATGAGCATTCACCAATCAGGACACTTTCTCTGGGGGAAGTTACACAGCTGAGTAATTTAGCCCCTTCTGGACATGGAAATCCAGTTGTTAATAGACAGGAAGATGGACAAATTGTGGATGACAATTACCTGAACTAGGGTCGGGGCCAGAGAAATAGAAAGCAAAGGGTAGATGAAAGATAGATAGATAGATAGATAGATATGGAAGAAGCAAAATAATTTAGCAATTTATAGTTAAACATCGGGAAAAGAGAAGATGTAAATTATATCAATTGAACTCAGAGTTTCAGAACCAAAGGATGAGGAAAAGGATGATTATTTTCCTTCTTTCATTTACTCAATCAATATTTTTAATGTCTGCTACATCTTTAATATAGACATTTTAGTGGGTGCAAAAGATATTGAAGATATGTTCCCTAACACAAAACCATAGGGGTAGAACTGGAAGAGACTTTAGATATTACCTACTTCATCAACTCATCTTCTCCCTCACATACTTTTTCAATTCTCCTTTTCTATATTGCCTTTTCCTATTAAAATGTAAGTTCCTTGAAGGAAGGGACAATCATTTCACCCCAATTTATAACCCTAGCCCACTACCAGAGTTCCTGACACATAGAATATGCTTAATAAATGTTTCTTCTGGCAATAAACCATTTTGACTGTTATAAATACCCAAATTAACAACAGGAAGACATGATCTGCATCTGGATAAAGGACTAATAAGTTTAGAATGATTTTTCACATATGTCTTATGGTAGCCAGGGAGAGGAGAAAAAAAGAAATTTACATGATAACTTTATTATCATTTAAAAGGAACAGCAAATTGTACATAATAGATTTGCAGCTTCCTGTGGTCATCTTTTTTTAACTATACTATGTTTTGAAAATAGTTGTTTGATTCCATGAATTAAAAATAAAAAATAAATATTAAAATGAATAAAAATAAATACTTCTTGCCGTTGAGACTATACCTATATCAAGGGAGAACTCGATACCTCCTGAAACAGCCCATTTGATACTTACAACTCTAGTTCTTGGGAAGTTTTCCTATGTCAAGCATAAATTAGCCCCTTTGTAATATCCATTTGTTGCTCTTGGTTCTGTCCGTTGGGGCCAAACTGAAGAAATCAAACCTTTCTTCAACATGACAACTCTTCAAATGCTTGAAAGACAGCTGCCTTCTAAGTATTCTCTTCTCATGGCTAAAAAAAAAAATTCTCACATGGCAAATGCTTCAGTGTTTTCAACATCCTTTTTACCCTTTTCTGAATGTATTACAACTTATCTGTTGCCTTCTTAGACTATGATTCCCAGAACTGAGCCCAACACTCCAAATGTGATCTGAGCTGAACAGAATATAGCAAGCCTATATGTTTTAATTCTGGATATTATGAATCTCTTAAAGCAACCTAAAATAGCATCATTTCTTCTTATTATTTTTTTTTTTTGCTGCAAGCTTTCAGTCCTCCTAAATCTTTTTCTTAAGGACTATTGTTCAATCAGACTTTAGATACAATAGATATATGCAAAGAGGATGAAAGAAGAAATCTGTAGATGGAATAATAACCATGAGAAAGCTTAATTCAATTTTATTCTGTTTTCTCTGAACAAAAATGATTAGCTGCAAGCTGAAATCTAAGTTAAAAGATACAGGTTTGATGAATGCACTAGGGAGGTAAATAGATATGTCGGCCAACCTTTCAACAAGTAAGTATCTCTGTTTCCAAAACACTGTGGGAACATGGTGGACATCTGGAAGGCCTTCAGATGAGCAGCTCCCCCTTTATCTTGAGTTTCAGTTTGCTACTAATGATTTTTGTTCTTTTTTCCAATCAAAATATCATTCTTTTTGGCAGAAACATCTGAAGCAAAATTGAGTTGCCATTCATCTTTCCAGTGGTTAACACATCCCATGCACCTGTGAGTAACAGTGCCATCTCTTCTCTGATCCTCTTTAAACATTTTCCAGCCACTTCCAAGTCATCCTGCCTTTATTCTGTCCATTGTTCTCAGTCTTCTCAACCTCCTCCCACCCCAACCTTGAATTCTGATTCTGTCCCCCACCCTTGACTTTGACTCTGATAAGTGAACTTTTGCCTTATGTGCCCAGACTGAAACTTCCACATCACTGCAAACCATTTCTAAGCTATGCCATCAAATACAGGTCTTCCTATCATCCTTCCAAGTTCTCAGTGGAATATAAGCTCCTTGAACACAATGATTGTCTTGCTTTCTTATATGTAAATCCAAGACTTAATACAGCACCTAGCACATAGTAACCACTTAATAAATGTTTTATCATTCAGACAGTGTTGCCCCCTAAATTGCTTTAAAAAGAAATGTTTGGTTTGCCCTTGGCATTTATCGCCAGCCTCAACTTTTCCAGATTATAAAGTTCTTCTTACACTACCATGCTAATATTTCTATCCTCAGGCATCTGCCTTTGCTTTCATTTTTTAATCTTGTCTTTTCTGAAACTGATTTGATCAATGATTTCCCTATGAAGCCATATTGGTCTTTTCAGGAGCTCATTTTTTCCTATTGTTTGGAATCATTTGTTTCTTCTGAATTTCAATCTTGAAAGCTTCCTATCCCTCTTATGTCAGATTCCCCCTGAATACTATTAGGTTTCTTTCCTTTCTCTGAACCTTAAAATCTTCTTTAGTTGGGCACGGTAATGGCAAATGCCTGTAATCCCTGCTAATGGGGAGACTGAGGCCCACTGATCTCTTAAGCTCAGGATCTTCTGAGCTGCAGAGGGCCAGGATAATTGAATGACTGCAATAAGTCTAACATTAATATAGTAAGCCTCAGGAAGAGGGGCCAGCAGATTGCTAAGGAGGAACAGTCTGGCCCAGATCAGAAATGGAGCAGGTCAAAACTCCCATGCTGATTAGTAATGGAACCAACCCATAAGTAATCTTTGCAGTTACACTCTGTGCAAGAAGGAAGACAGTTGGATAGTCAGACAGGAAGGAAGGAAGGAAGGAAGGAAGGAAGGAAGGAAGGAAGGAAGGAAGGAAGGAAAGAAGGAAGGAAGGGAGGAAGGAAGGGAGGGAGGGAGAAGGGAGAAAAAATGAAGGAGAGAGGGAGGGAGAAAGGAAGGAAGGAAGAAAAGGAGGGAGGGAGGGAGAAAGGAAGGAAGGAAGAAAAGGAGGGAGGGAGAGAAGAAGGAAAAGAGGGAGGGAAGGAGAGAGGAAGGAGGGAAGGAAGGAAAGGAGGGAGGGAGGGAGAAAGGAAGGAAGGAAGAAAAGGAGGGAGGGAGAGAGGAAGGAAAAGAGGGAGGGAAGGGGAGAGGAAGGGAGGAAGGAGGGAACTAAAGAAGGAAGGAAGGAAAGGAAAGGAAGGAGAGGGAGGGAAGGGAAGGAAGAAGAGGGAGGAAAGGAAAAAAAGGAAGAAATGAAAGAAAGAAATAGGGAGGAAAGGAAGGAGGGAAAGAAAGAAGGAGGGAGAGAATGAAGGAGGGAAGTAGTGAGGGAAGGAAGGAAGGAAGGAAAGAAGGAAGGAAAGAAGGAAGGAAGAAAGGAAGGAAGAAGGGAGGGAGGGAGGGAGGAAGGAAAAAAGGAAAGGAGGGAAGGAGAGAGGAAGGAAAGGAGGGAGGGAGGGAAGGAGGAAGGGAGAGAAGGAAGAAGAAAGGAAGGGAGGAAGGAAGGAAGGAAGGAAGGAAAGAAGGAAGGAAGGAAGGAAGGAAAGAAGGAAGGAAGGAAGGAAGGAAAGAAGGAAGGAAGAAAAGGAAAGAAAGGAAGGAAAGAGAAGGAAGGAACGAGGGAACTAAGGAAAGAGGGAGGGAGGGAGGGAAAGAGGAAAGAAAGAAAGAAATCCTTTCTCCTTGAATTTAGAGTGTATGTTAGACTATTCCCGATGTCTTCTCCTTCCCTATCTTGAGTTCTTTATTGAAAGGAATAAATACTTGCCCCAGAGTTTCTATCTTTTTTTAACCTGTCTTCCCCCTTGTTTGCAATATTTGAGTCCAGAATAGCAATTTCCCTATTTGCTTCCTCTTTAAAGAATGAAATTATCACTAAAGAACATCAAGAATTTATGAGTTCCTCTACTTTGGGTAGAGAGGGTTTTAACAGATGTCAAGATAGTAGAAGGCCATCTCTAGAATATCATGCCTTTATTTCAGCTTTGTGATGTTTCTTTGTCTAATAAATTGCTCTTTCTGGATAATCTGTACTATTTCTTCTTCATTGAGTCAATCAATTTATTAGTATTTACTATGTGTCAGGCACTCTGCTAAGTGCTTAACAGAGAAAGACAAAAGACAATCTCTCTTCTCAAGAAGCTCAAATTTAATGAATGGAGGAGAGGGAATGCAAACAACTACATAGAAGCAAAATATATGTAGGAAAAAGTTGAAATAATTAGCAGAGAAAAGTCACTAATATTAAGAGAATTAAAAAGTTTGCAGAAGTTGGGATTTGGGTTGAGACTTAACAATAGCAAGATAATATCACTTTTCTTTTTTCTACCATTTGTTCTCTCCGAAATGTTTTCCATTACATCTCCAATGGCATATTTTTTGTTTCTTTATTACCAATCCAATCAAATAGGCATATTTTAAAGACCTGACTCATGCAATGCATTATTCTAATCACATGAAATACAAATGCAAAAGAGGAAATACAGGCTTTCTTCCAAGAGTTTTCATTCTATTTAGTATGAGTATATCATAGCTATAGATATTTTAACTAATCTTAAAATATGCTACTCTACTGCTCCCTCTTACTTATTCCATTTCTTTTAAATATACCTTTCTAGAATCGAATTGTAATCATGAGTGGTATCCTACCAAGTTTCAGACATACCATAACAGAATGTAAGTCCTTAGGGGAAGGGACTATTTATTTTTTTATTTGTAATCCCAATATCTAGAAAAGACTTAATAAATACTTCTTGATTGATTGAGTGATGCTGAAAAGATCAAATTTACCTATTTGTATGAAGTTCTCTAGTTCATCTTACTTATTACCTATACTTTATGTATTTCCTTATGCATATATGCAATTAAGCGTTTACTATAATCTTACTTCTTCAATTGTTAGCCCTTTCTTCTAATGTCCTTTCACTTTTTACCTGCTACTGTTTATATATATATATATATATATATATATATATATATATATATATATATATATATAGTATATTTATATACTGTTTATGTCATCAGGCTTGACATATCTATATGGGAAATTTTCTATTTTCTCCTCTATTTTAAATTTTAAACTCTGTCAAATGCAGCACAATAAAGGCACATTAAAAAAAAGTTGTTTATCCTTCATTTTTAGAGGACTGACAACGTCATGATATGATATTTTGCCTTGTGTGGGCATTGAATTAAATTGAGTCAGAGTTGCACAAAGTCATCATCCTCATTCTCTTCTTGCCTCATCAAAGTCCAGTGACAAGGCAAAAATTAAGACAACTAACAATGACTCAGGATACAGTGGGTGACCTTGATATCTTTGATGGCATAAAAATAAAGCAGTTTCAAGAGGAAAAAATACTAGCAACTAGGAAAATCAAGAAAAGTTTCATATAGGAAGGAGTTCTTGATCTGAGCTTTGAAGGAAGTTTGGGGTTCTACCTATGAGAGGTGTGCAAGTGGTTCTACAAAATCTCCCTTTCTCTTCTAAATCCAGCTCTATTTAATATATGTTAGTAAAAAAAAAAAAGTTTTTTCAAACTACCTACTTTTTTTTTTTATAAAAATAAGCCATGTTAAATAATGGACTTCTTGTGCAATACTACTAGGGAAGTTCTTCCCTGACCTGATTCATACTGCTGATGTTTAGCAATATATGGAGGTCTGAAGGTTTCTTCTCCATAGCAATTACTGTAAATGTAGATGTTCTTCTTAGTCAGATACAGCAAATGTCTAATTCCATTCTCTAAATAGCCTGGGCTAATTGCCTCATTGAATATCCTGTAGCAGCAACTTCTACAACCTAATTTAACATTGCTACTGGCTTGGGGCAGAGCAGTGGAGGTGGGGATTGCTTTGTTAAGAAACTGGGTCTTTGAGCAGTATCTTGAGGTGCTGAAGTATATATGAAATAAACTTGGAATTCCTATATTTCTTTTCCTTATAACTTTACCTTCCCTCAAAATAAATGTCATTTTTGCTAATATATTTTAGAGAGGAATAAAAATGGATTTTGCAGTGCTTTTTCTTCTTCTCCCAGGTCTTCCAGAGCTCCTTAACACAAGCAGTCTTTTCTCTTTAAAGATGTCTGTTTTTCAGGGTAGTTAGATGGTGCAGTGGACAGTGTACCGGCTCTGAAATCAGGAGGACCCTAGTTCAAATATGACTTCACAAACGCTTACTAAATGTCTGATCCTGGGCAAGTCACTCAACCCCAATTGCCTCCGGGGAAAAACAAAAAGGAAGATGTCTCTGTTTCTACTGTTCTTTCTTCTTATTGGTAAGTACCCCCCTAGGGTAACTGTTTAAGGAAATTCCCTGAAGATTAGTAGGGACGATTTTGTTTTGCTTGAATTTGTATTCCCAATGCTAAACCCAGTTCCAGACACATAATAAGTGCTTAATAAATGCTTCATTTATCTCTGTATTATCTCACACCTGCCAGATGTCTCAAGGAGCCAAAGCTGGCAGGACAAAATATGGATGAGTGATATAGTACTTCTGAATATAGGTTCATAGACTTAGAACATGGTCCTACCAAGCATCCTATTTTACAGATGAGGAAATGGTGATTCAAAGAAGTCAAGTGATGTCCTCAGCATCACACAATGATTTGAACCCAGATCCTCTGACCTGGTTTATCTAGAACTCTTTCCATTATGAGCAACTATTGCATGACACAAATTATGACTTTTTCCCATGATAAGTCAAATCCAAATAATTACTTATTACAAATTCATTGTGAAATGGAGAGAAGGTGTAGGGGCTTATATATTCTACAATATTATTACAACATGACAATCATAATATTCTTATGGGACCTTCCTCTGGAAATGAGTTGACCTCATACCACCTCTAAAGTTCCCTTCTGTAGAGCAAATAGCTGAACCTCCTTCTTCTTTGGGAGCTCCTCTTACAGAGAAGGTGTGGCAGAGCCATCTGCTGCTTTATCATGATGGTCTACAGATAGATTCTATGGTCCAGATCTGAAATTGCACTAATCACAGAAACTACGAACTCAGCCAGGAAGCAATGGGTGCCAGGGATGAGTGAATTTAGACCTGCACACACTGGAATGGGAAGCTCAGCTTGGGAATTGATGCACAAGTGTATTAGTATTTATTGATCTGGCCTGAATTGAGGTTGTCCGATTTCACCCGTCTCACAGCCAAGTCTAATTGTATTTTCACTCTGGAATGACCAAAGACAAAAGTGCCCCAGCCAAGCCAGCAACTTCGCTTTAGTGCCATATGGAGCGTTAGCTACACGGCTGTGGTCGCTGGAAGCAGTTGCTTTAATAATTGGACACAGGCTGCATCCTGAGAAGGTAAAGCAAAAGGAAAGAATGTTTTTCTCTTGTATCTAAATTGCCAAAACATCTGATTCTGCCTCATTCTGATATTTTAGAGTATATCTTTTGATTCCTTTAACATTTCTGTGTATGTCTAATTACATTTTTAAATTAGTATGAGCTAAATTCATTTGGAACCCAAATCCAGAACCATAAGTGATAAAGGTTTTGGTGCAAATTCCATGAAACATACTTCCAAATCAACTTTTTAAGACAACTTTATTTGTGAAAGAGTAACTCTAGTACAACAACTCTCATGACATCTCTGCAATATTGGTTGGTGGAATTAAGAGTAAACCATTAAAGGTATTGTTATTCTCTCTTTCTCTTTCCTTCTGAAGATCTCAAAATGAATTTTGTATAACTTTTATCTGATATGGTGTGTTTTTTAACCAGAATGTGGCTTCCCATTTTAACCAGTTATTCTTACTAACTAGAGCCTGAGTTCAGTTGTTTCTATCCTTCTAAAAGTTTGGCTATTAATATCCTCTAAATTTCAATGCTCTGTAGCAAAACCTTTGTCACTCAACCCTAGTTACAACTCTATACTTAAAACATTCAAATTATAGAGTGCTATAAATTGTCGAACATTATCCACAGTGATAATCACTAAAATAGTGCTCAATGGTCCTAGGAAAAATCCAAGCAATTAGAAATTTTAAATCATCTGCTATATTCCACACTTTGGACAAGCTAACGCATACCTGAAGTTCCCTGTTATTTGGGGCAAGCCACTATGATACCTAAGCCAACTTCAGGAGGAAATTGCTTTACAAAGGACTGTAGGAAGTTTTAATGAAACCAAGCTTCTTCAGTGGAGACCAGCTTCACTCTCCACTTTATCATTGTTCAGTCTGAGTTCTCATACCCTCCCTCAAAAAAGTGTTGGTCCCCTACAGTCATCAAAAATTCGTGATGTGGGATAGAAAGACACTGGGTTATATAATAATCCATGGCAAAGGCTGCCTTACAGATTTGGACCTGGTTCTTACTTATCCTTAAAATTTCAGGGAATTCCAAGATATATCCTAGAATTGTGAAGCATGTAACAATAAAATCCCCAAATTTATAATCTAGACTCTACTGAAAAAATGTGATAAATTTTAATTAAAACAACTTCGGTATGCTTTGTGGAAAGGCAGGACTGATTTTTGCCTTTCACTGATCATAAACCAGCCACTGAATTTTGACATGCTATAACACTCTATCCAATTCTAGTCCAAAACTGGAAACCAAGAGGGTATCTTCCTATTGAGGAATGGCTAAATAAATTGTATATGAATGCAATGGAATATTACTGTGTCATAAGTAATGATAGAATTGACAGTGTCAGAGGAAACTGAGAAGATCTTTATTAACTGATCAGAACAAAGTGAGCAGAACTAAAAGAATAATTTATATAATGATAACATTATAGAAGGCAAAAAAAACTGTAAAAGACTTTAGAATTCTGATCAATGCAATGATAAACCACAAGTCAAAATAATGAAGGTGAAATAACCTTCCCAGGAGGGGATAAGCTTAAAATACAGAAATACAAATTTTCATACATAGCTTATTCTTTTGCCTGAATGTATAGATATACATTGAGGAATTTGTTTTTGTTTTATATTCTTCATTTCCTCAATGTAGGGGAGAGGTGTATTAGGAGGGGAAAATTAACTTTAAGCATACTTATTATTGGTATACAAAAGAAAACTTTAAAAATTCTGTACAATTCCATAAATATTTATCTACTACAGGTGAGACACTGTGCAATGTATTGGGAACCCAAAGTTGAAAGCAGCTATGTATGGAGAGAGAGAGACAGAGACAGAGACAAAGACAGAGACAGACAGAGACAGAGACAGAGACAAAGACAGAGATTGTGATAAAAGGAAAAGAGAGTTCTAAATTGCAGATCTGCATAGGAAAAGTTTATTTTCAAGGGACAAGATCCAGAAAAATTTCATAAAGAAACACGAGAGAAAAAAAAGTTTCAAAAAGTAGAGATAAAAATAAACATAACACAGAGTTGTACCGAATGATCCTAAATTTCAAATGGCTGATCTTTAACCATCAGCTCTTGGCACTGTTGATCACCTTCTCTTTCTTGAAACACTCTTCTCCTTGCCATCCAGGATATTATACTACTCTCATTTTCCCCTCCTCCCTGACTACTTCTCTTAAAACTCTTTCAACTTCCCTATTTCAATTAATAGCATCACTGGACTCACTATCTTTCTAATTTAAAACTTCAGAGTCATCTTTAACTTACCTTCTCCTTTCCTTTTCACAGTCAATCAATCCTCAAATTCTATTTCTTCTGATGCAGTGTTTCCAGATTTTATTCTTTTTTGCCCATTCCTGCTTCCATGACTGTAGTTATGGTAATAATTCTCTATAGTTAAGTATTACTTTTACTTCCTAACATCCATTGATGAAGAAATTGAGACCTAGAGAAGTTAAATGACTTCCCTATGGTTACACAGCTAGTAATTGAGGCAGGATTCAAATTCAGATCTTCCTGACTCTATATACAATGCTCTGCCTCTCCACCAATTTATCTGCTTCATTGATGCAAAGAGTGTCATGTTTCTTTTGCATCCCATAATGCCTAGCAAAGCACATAGTAAATGTTCAACACATTATTGTTGGTTGATTGATTAATGAATTTGAACCTCCTATCCTACAGTTGGTAAGCTGGAGGGCTTCAGTGGCCACCTGGACCCACCCTTACATGAACAAGAATTCCCCTTCAATAAAGGGACACCCATTACTTCCTGAGACAACACATTCCACTTTAGAATAGGTCTGCCTGACAACAAACCTAAATTTGGCTCATTTCAACCTAAAGATTGTTCTCAAATCTTCCTTCTGGGGCAAGGCAGAACAGATCTATTCTTTCTCCCACAGGATAATCTTTCAAATGCTTAAAAGATAGGTGTCAGATCCTCATTTAGACTCTTCTTCTCAAACCCAGATATCCCCATTGTATTTCTTGAAATCCTCATATAAAAAGAGCTGAGGCAGTTGCTCATCCTCTGAATTCTTTTCAGCTTACAAATTTTTTTTGGAGCCAGTCTATGATTTCACTGGAAAACTTCCAATGAAGAAATTCATTATATCAATTCAGATCTGCACCTGCTTTTGGAAGTATAGCCTATAAAGTTGCCTATTACTCTGTGAGACTAAGCAACTTGCTTAAATCAGCTAGTTAGTATATGTCAGAGACAGGACTAGAATTCAGGTCTTCCAGGCTAAGGCTAGCTAGTTCCCTATCTACTATACCTTTTATATAGTACATGACTTTTTGACTGAGGATGTAATATAGTTTACTCATATCTTTCCAAAAATAGCACACTTAAGAGTGAATACAAAACTCTAGATGTGGTCTGACCAATCAATCAATCAATAATTATTTATTATGTACCTACTCTATGTTTGGCACTGTACCAAGTACTGAGAATTCAAATACAAAAATGAAACAATCCCTATTCAAAATTTATCCATCCATCAATATATCCATCTAGCCAGCTATCCATCCATCAATCAATCAACACATTTATCTGTTTAGCTATCAATCCATTCATCTAGCTAACTAGCTAGCTATCCACCTGCCTGTCTTTCCATCAATGCATCTATCAATCCATGGATACATTGGATAGATAGAGAGAGAGAGAGATATCCATCTACCTCTTCATCTATGTATCAATAGATCGAGTGGTTAAGGGATTTTCCCAGGATTGCAGAGGCAATATGTGGCAAAGAAAGAACTTGACCTTGAATCTTGTTGAGTCCAAGGTCAGATCTTTGTCTACTCTACTGTGCTGATTCTTTTTAAGATAAAATCCTTAGATTTGTTTGAAATAAACTACCCTCTAGTAACCTCAGCATCTAACATAGTTCCTGGCATATAATGGGTGTTTAATAAATGCTTATTGATTGATTTATTTCGCCTATCTTGTGATTGTGAAATTGATTTATTTTAACTGAAGTATAAGGCTTCATGTTGATTCTCTATGTTGTTATAGTGAATAGCTATTCAAATTTTGCTAAGAGTTCAATTAGATAAAAAAAAATTATAATGTTTAGAGAAGATCAAAGTTATAGAACCCATGGGCAGAGTTCACAGGATGAAGGCAATCTTTAAATTGGTTGTCAATATAGCCTGCCTGGAATCTCTAAGTTAGTGAATTAGAGGATCAAGTTCATTGAAGGGAATTGAAAATGTTAAAGATATGAAAGTTTATTTTCCAATACAAAACACTCTAAATTATAGTTCTTTGTGCTTTGCTGATTTTTCACTATTTTCAGATTCTTCCCACTGAGATTTTTGCTGCTTCTCTTAGAAATCTTTTTAACCATTTAATTGTTTATATTTGGAGGTCTAATGATAAAATAAATAAGTGTAGACTTCTCCTGGTTTCATATCAAAGACAGAGCATCCCTTTACCTTCCAATCTCAACATAAACACCTAAAAAAGAAAAGAAGATATGAAACATCAGACCAAATCCTTACAGTCTCTCATCAAATGTGTTTCTAATGATATCTGTTCTTCAACATTTTAGCCAAAGGGCAATCAGTCCAAAAAAGTCTTTAACTTAGTCTGCTTGATCCCAGAGGGAAATACTACTAGCAATGAAAAGAAGTTTCAGAGAAGCAGATTTTAGGCTTGATATAAGGAAACATTGTGTAAAAATTAGAGTTGTCCAATAATGACAAGGGTGCCTCAGGAGATAGTAGATTTCTTATCCCTGGCAGTCTTTAAATGGAGAATAAAGACTCGTAAGACATTTTATAAGGCTGTTCCTCTTCAATATTGATTGGATTTGATCATTTTCCATCCCTTCCATCTTAAAAAAAACTGGTTTTGTGCTTCTCTTCCATGTAGCCCAATCAGGTACCTGGGCTAGATCTCACTTCGTATCATGCTCATGGTAGTTAATCATTCTCATATCATCATAGATTTAAAGCTAGAAGGAACCTTAGAGGTCTTAGAGTTCAACCTTGTCATTTTACAAATGAAGTTGAAGGCCCAAGTGGTTAAGTGATTTGACCCAAGGTCTCAGGATTAATTGCCAGAACTGTTATTTGAACTCAGATCCTCTGAGTCTAGTCTGTCAATCTTTAGTTTTATTTATGGGGATCACTTGGGGAACCATACTCCTGTGACCAAGCTTAACCTTTTTACCCTTCTGCAGAGAAATTCTCACTGGAGGCTTATTACTTCAGAAAGTTTCCAAAACCAAGACTTCTCTTGCAGGATGGCCAAAAAATAGGTTTAAGAAAATGTCAACAAAACCAAGAGAAATGGGATTGGCTTAGTCTAACAACAGCAATAATAGCTAATATTCAAATGATACTTTATTTATGCTTTGAAAGGTGCTTTACATATATAATTTGGTCTTCACAACAAACCTGAGAGATAAGTATTATTATTATCCCCATTTTACAAATAAGGAATCTGAAGTTGAAAGTGGCTATATGAATCATCTAGGGTCACATAGAAAGTAAGATTTTGAGGACAAAGTCAAACTTAGGACTTCCTGATTTCAATAGACATTTCTTCCTACTATTACCAAGCTGCCTTCAAGCATGAAGGTCAAGAATCAAAATCAGCAATCGCTGTCGCAGTGAATGTCAAAAGTTCCTGGGTGGTGGAGTCAAATGAATCCATGTAACTAGTAGAAAAACCAGTCCCAGTTTAGGAGAAATAGGTCTAAAATAAAGAGAGAAATATGCATAAAGAAAGACTGAGGAAGAAAAATATTGTTTCAGAAGTGAGCAACACCTTGAGGTCATTTTACTTTATAAAAGTAGCTCTCCTAAACACTGCTTCCTCTTTCCCTTTCCATTGGACCAAAAGCTTCCACAATCATAAGCTCAGACCTTCACTCAACATTTTCAGTTCTAAAACCTCAAGGGATTTGGGTACTTGATTGGAGAAAGGACTATCTTCTCACATTTCTTGTTCCTTTACCTTAATGATAAAGTCATTATCCACTCAGAGCTCAACAATTCCCAATCTGATCCCCACTGAAAGTTCGCTCTCCAAGGTAACCACTGCCCTTTTAACTGCTAAATCCAATGATCTTAACTTTCTTGGCCTCTGTGTAGTTATTGACACTGTTAACTATCCTTTTCTCTACCATCCTCTCTTCCTGAACATCCTCTCTCCTCCCTTATTTCTCCTTGAGTCCCTTTTCTCTACCATCCTCTCTTCCTAAATATTCTCTCCTCCCTTAGTTCTTCCTGGTTCTTCTTAACTGCTCTTTCTCCATCTCCTTTGCTGACTCATCATCCAGAATTTGTTCTTCTCATTGTTTGGATATCCTCTAATTAAGAGGGAAAGAGAAGTATTCAAAATTTATTATGAACATTTAAATTTCAAAAATCAGCCAAGGCTACAAATCATTATTGATCTTTATTATTTATCATTTATTTCTTATTTGTTATTGTTGCTATTTATTTATTATACATCAATTATTAAGTATAATTATTTGTTGATTATGTATTTATTATCTATTAACATTGATTATTGTTCTGTTATTTAGACTTACAAAAGTTCTGGAGAAAATGTTAATTAGTAATGCATATTAAACTTAAACATGTGTCTGACTTAGGTACATTTTTTTCTGGTGAAGAGGTTTAAACATTTACTAGTACAATACTGCCTCTAAAACTTTGTTTTGGGACTTCTACTTTCTCTTTATAATATTCTCTCCTTTAGTGATATCACCTACTCCCCTCTCCATGTAAATGACTCTCAAATATGTTAATGTGGTCTTGAAATCCAGACCCAATTAATTTCAGCTGGACATTTCTCTTGCACTGTCCTATGGTTACCCCAAACTCAATCACTCATGGAGACTAACTTTATTTCCCCCTCCCCACAAGATGTTGACATTTTCTCTTCTCTTAAATTTCTTTCTACTTTATTTATTTCTGTACCAACTGTATCTCACTGGTAGTATGTAATCTCCTGAGGGCTTTTTTGTGTTTGTTGTTGTCTTTACTGAACTGGTTCAGTTGTATACAGTATATGTATACATTATAGTATATACTATATACTATACAGTATATGGTTAATATACTGTATACAGTAGATGGTTAATAAATGTTCATTGAATTGAATTATTGAAATGACCACAAACTCAAATATGTAGCTAGCATGAAAGTCAAGATTAGATATTATGGAAAATATGAACAAAGAATAATTTCATCACCATCTGGTCTAATTTTCTGCCATCTGACTACCTTTATAGAGAGAAGTTTTAAGAGATTACTTTTTCACCTTTGTTCAGCATGAGCGTTTTACAAGGTCTTATCCAGAATATTGTTTCTGTCGGATAGGATATCTGATCCAAAATAACATAGGAAACAACTAAAAAAGAGACATGTCCTAAGATAAGTGCCTGGTGTAATGTGTATCAGATTTCCATTTTGAATATTAAATTGTGCCTTTGTCCTGGAGAATTAGAAATAATCAAACAGTGATTATAGGGAAGCTATTTGCAAGATGGGTAGATAGAAAAGGTTATTCAAGGTGTCAGATCCATCAGAGAGCTTGATGTGGAAGGGAAAATAGGAGGAACCTCATTCATCCATCCATTAATTCAATGAATATTTACCAACCACATGCTTTGTGCAAATCATAATGCTAGGTAATTGGTAGAATAGCGATATAAATAAAAATACCAATGGTTTTCTCCTGAGAACCTAGTTGGTAAACTATGGCAAACTATGAATTGTGGACGTAAATAAATACAATACAGGGTTGCATATGATAAATACTAAATAAGAATAAAAGGCTGATCAAGGAAGCTTTCATGCAGGAGATGTTTCAAGCAGGGTCCAGAATTTTAAAGCAGATTGATAAGAAAGTTAATGAGAGGAGCACAAAGGTCAGGAAAAGTACAAGACAAGTTGGCTCTTCTGTGACATTAATGTTATCCATTGGATTTGACCTTCATTTCACTGGTTCTCTGTGTTGCCTTAATTTACATGGTGGTAGTTTTGAATGATCTGCCTAGAGTGGAAGGTTTCTGTAAAACTTTGTTGTTAGGTCCCAGCTGATGGAAGTGAGGACAACTGATTAATCTCTCTAAAAACCCAGAAGTTGTTATATACCTAACAATCGGCTTGATCAGCTACATTTATGGTTAGAAATGCAAGTTAACAAATTAGTAGTTCATCAGACTTCACCTAATCTGGATGTTTAAGGTCAACAAATTATAGTGATCAGTGTCCTCGTAATTAATAGAGGGGAGAAAGAGGTTGCAGTCCCATCCATCCATCCATTTTTTGCACTTCTTCTCATGTTTCCCTCCCAATCAATCCCTCTGAATCTTCCCAACAATATCAATCAGAAATAGGGGCAGAAACCCTGAACATAGGGATTCCCAATCAGGGTAGAATCCAACTGTATGCCCAAGCTACCATCATGTGTATAACAATCTGCAGAGTGAGGTCTTTGAATAATAAACAGCCTTATTATTGGAGTCCACATATTCCTTCTTAGTTTCTCTTACATCATGATCAGTTAGATACAAGGATGGAAATGTAGCTTGAAGTCAGATTAGGAAGAGACTTAGATATCCAGCTAGAGAAAATTCATTTTATCCTGTAGGCAGTGAAAAACCAATGAAAAAAATTTGAGCAGAAAAATAACAGCAAGTTAAATAAAATTAACATCTGTCCTAGATAAAGACCCAAAAGGGCTATTGTGTGTAGCAAGGAAAAGCTAACTATTCTCAAACTATACTCTAGTTATCCATCAAAGAAGCCAATTGTTTGTTTCCCAACATGTTATGCCTTGATTATGTGCCATTAGTGACTATTAATAAATTAAACTGTGTTTGCATTTCAAAATTGTGTTTGAATTTCACAGTCATGAATTTACACTGGAAAGCCAAGCTCAGTCAACACTTTCATATGGAAGTACCTCTGATCAAAGCATGAAGCATGACTTAAACAAATTAAGTTTGGGTCTTTTGAATGAAAGTCTAAATCAGAAGTTTCATGAATATGTTCACTGATTTTCCTTCTGGTGTCATTGACTGATTTTTAGCCATGACTTAGTAAGATCCAAAGAGGAAATACAGTTTTGGAACCCTTCTAAGAATCCTAAATAATTGTCATCTCAAGTGAAGTAAGTTTTAATGCCCTCTTCATGGGGTTAAAAGGTTCATTTTGGAGTTTGCACACTTGAACATTCATCTGTGTGGTTGTGAAGCCCTGTTAAATGATTTTTTTCTATCAGATTTAATGGCCCAATCTGGATTTTAGAAAGCTTTTATACCAAGTCTTTTTTTTTTTACCTTTTTTCATTGCCCAGTGAAAAAGTGAAACTAAGCCCACTGTATAGTGAGATTGCATTAAATGCATATGGTAATCATTGTACCCTCTGTATAGATTCTTTTTTCTATTCCTTTTTTTATTTGACCATTTATATTGATGCATTTTGTTTTCACACAACAGACATCGGCTGCTCAGTAAATACCTAAACAAATATCCTGACATATGCAATCACATGTTCAGTAGCATATGTCGCTTTCCACTTTTGTGAGATACTAAATGTTAACAGAAAGGAAGCCTGTGAGCATCAGATTTGATGGTAGGATATCATTGTCCATATTGTGTCCAAAGCGTGGGAGCATCATCCAGTGGAACCATTTGATTGGTTGTTTTCTTTATGTTGCTGGATTCTTATATGGGTTTTTGTGAGTTCTCTGTTCATCTCGGTCCATTTTATATGTCTTTCCATGTTTCTCTGAATGCTTAATATGCATCCTTCTTCATGGAGAAGAAACCTACCATCCTATTCTTAAGTCACTATTTGTTCAGCCCCATCACTGGAAATCTATCTAATTAATTGTTTGAAGTTATCTCCAGTGATTCTGTCATGAACATATTGGTGCACATGGAGATCCTCTTGCTATCATTAACCTGTTTAAAATATTTTCTCACTTGAGAGATCTCTAGAAAAAAAGGCAGCTAGTTGGACAGTGGATAGTGCATTGGACCAAGAGTCAAGAAAACCTGAGATCAATTCCCAACTCAATGACAATTGTACAACCCTATGCAAGTCATTTAATTTTACTCGTTTTCCTCATCTGTAAAATGGGAATAATAACAGTACCTTCCCCCACAAAATCATTGTAAAGATCAAATTAGATATCTGCAAACATTAAAGGGCTATATAAATAGTTACCCTCATCATCAATTTAGCAATTCTTCCTACGAATAGAATCTTGCAAACTGAGTTAATTACCATGTATCCGGTAGTCAACAAAGCTCCAGTTTAAAAAGTAAGTTGGCCAAGCAGGAAAGGATCTCACAGATTGAATGAAAAAGAAAGAAATGAATTTTCTCAGACAGACCCAAGATCAAACCTCACACTAGGAAGACATAAGTAATATATGAATTTAAAATTAATTTACTTTATTATTCCCTGCTGCAGCTCAACAAACAACACATTTTGGGTGGTTGGTTGTGGAGGGTTTTTTAATACATCTCAAAAATATCCAGGTTGGTGGTGGTTGTCACCATGAACATCCATAAATGATTCATTCTTATTTGAGTAGGACTCATGGGGAATGTTGCCAATAATGCAGTTCATTTCTTATCTTCAGTTCTCTGCAGAATAGCACACCCTTCTCTATTTTCACAAAGAATCATAAATTTTTCAGTTAGTGTACAAATAATAACACTGTGTGATTCCATTTGGTCTCGATTCCTCCAGGCCCGAGGAGATGAGCAGGGGAACTATCTGGATCAACAGCGTGCAGGCTGATTTCCACAGCCTGCTGTGAAGGTCCTGGAGGAGAGCGCTCGAGCTGTGTGCCCAATCATCCAGCCAAAGCTGCATATGGGATTTAACCAGATGACTCCTATTGACTTTACCCACTTCAAGGCTATGGCAGGGAGCTAGAATGCCTACCCACTGCACCTGCAGTGCTCTGAGGCATTCATACAGTGGAACCAAGGGGGAGGACAAGGAGCCAGACAACCTGAGTCTCTGTCCAGCTACTAGCTATGGCCCTCCTTCAAAGACTCTCAATACATCCACCGCCTCCTACACTTCCCGATATTTAGTTCTCAACCTCTCCTGATATTAATGCATGTTTCAGCCTGTTTTGTTGCTGTCTGACCTTCATTCTCAAAGAGCACTGTGACATCAAAGAGGGGATGCCATCACATCCAAGTGAATTGTGTTTAAGTGAGGGAAGGCTGGGCAAGATCACCTGTTTTGAGAGGCTGTGTGATACACTAACCCAGAAGTCAACGTGGCAAGTTTTAAGTCTTCCCTCTAATTCATACCAAGTACATTCCCTGGGCCAATCATTTAATCTTTCAATAAATCTCCGAAATGATTAATTTCAGAGCAATGACTGATTTGCACTGCTGGAGACAAACTAAAGGGATATTTAGTAGATGCTGTAATTCTAAAATGAACTTTTCATTTAATACAGAGAATCTCTACATATGACTTTATGTAAGTTATATCCCCCTCCCAAGAAGAATGCAAGCTCCCTGAAAGCAGAGTCCAATTCATTTTTGTCTTTGTATGCTTCCAGTACCTGTAAGTAGTAAGAATTATCTTTTACACCGAATTGAATTGGATTGAAAATGGAAGTGAATGAAATTGCAATTACTTCCTTGCTTTGAGAAGTGAGACATCAATCATCAGCATCAGAGTAGTTTTCCACAGGATTGAATAATCTTTAACCCATGGAATGGGTAACTTCATCCCAGATCCCTAACCCACTTTCAACCTAGATTGTCTGTAAGAAAATCATCACTCAATGAACCTGAGCTGAACATTTAATTAACCTCTATTAAGTGAGAAGCTCATTTCACAACAATTACAACATCTACTAAATGCCCCCTTGATTGGTCTCACAAACCAGGGTCATTAAATAGATGGATGCAATCTCTGATTCTCTGTCTGGTCTTCCCATATTTAAAAAATAATATATTATCTAACATAAATGGAGCCAACAAAAGGCAAGCATGGTTTATAAGGAGATAGAGCATTTTACTTGCAATTAGGAAATACAAGAAATTCTACCTCAGTAGAATTTATTTCCTAACTTAGTTGACTGTGTTCAAGTCACTTACTCTGGTAGAGTATCAATTTCCTCATCTGTATAGTGGGAATAATAATGTTCAGTCCTTACCCCATAGGGATGTTAGGAGGAAAGCACTCTGCAAAAGTCTTAACATATTGCATAAATATTGAACCATGATTGTTGCCTTCCTCTCCAGATGTTCTGGGAACAATATTCGCGTGCCTTTTCCAGTATGTAAATTAGGAGTGAATATTCATTCTTCCATGCCTTTCCCAATATGTAAATTAAGGGTGAATATTCACTCACCATTTGTCAATATTTCAGTGGTTGTATGACCTAATCAGTGCCAGTCCTTCTATCAATGCAGGTCACAAACCACTCAAACCTTCTCTTCCTGTATGACTTTTGTTCATGTTCTCCAATAGACCCTCCATAATTGATCGACTCAAATACAGGAACCTTTTCTCCTGGGTTTTTAGTAGTTTATAGATACCTGCACAGTAATCAGACTCTTCATCTGTCACTCCTCACTCACTAGCTTATGTCACTTATGGTCATTCATCTCTTAGATGATGTCTAGTATGCCATTTCTCAGGTCAAGTCATTACTGATCATACACTCTAGCTCATCCTGGGTCCTCCCATAGCTCTAAGGATCATCTGCCACTTTGATGAGTTTATTTATTTATTTATTCTGCAAGCAAGCAATCCAAATCACTCTGGCTCTCACTGACTGGCCAACAGTAGGTTCTAACCCAACCTAAACTTGGTCATTGTTTGGGTCTTGATGATTCATAGTGAATCTTTTATATTTAGGTCAGAAACTCTGAAGATCTTCCCCTCCCAGATTGATTTTTTTGAGTAGGTAAAAAAGATGATTCTCTGCCTCATTTCTTACCTAAATTTAATAATTAATTGAGTGTTGCCTTAGTCAAACTGAGACGTGTTGAAAATCTTAGCTTAAAAAGGCCAAGGTCTCCCATTTCAGCCAGGGCCATCTCTAGTCATCCTGATGTATATGTTGGACCCAGATGACCCTGGAAAATGAGGCTGTTGACTTTACACAGACCACTCTCATTTAAGTCACAAAATAGACTTACAAGGTCATCATGGAAGCTTATTTTGCTAAAAGTGAAAGAACAAAAAGGAGAGAGTGAGGAAAAAAGTAAAATTCTGGAAAGGTAAATTTGATCCAAACCATGAATCACTTAAACTTCTTGAGTAGAAGAGTGACATAATCAGATCTGTGTGTCAGGAACATTATTTTGGTAGCCATGTAGAGGATGTATTAGAAAAGAAAAGGATTGTGAGGAGGAAGAGCAGTTAAGGCTGTTTCAAAAGTCCAGAAAAAGGTAAAACGAGGGCCTGACCTAGAGTGACAATAATGTGAGTGGAAAGAAGATGTGGGTCTTGTATTTTATGATTTGCATCCATGTGCCATCACCAGGAAGATATTGGTATTAAAAAGACAGGTTTGGGCAATAGCAAAAAGAAGCAGTAAGAAATATATCATTGAAATTAAGCCCCATTTCCTCCTCCAGTCAATTTTGGTCCCAGATCATGGTTCATCTGCAATATCTGCTCAAGATATATTCACTAATAGAGCAACTTGATAGGTTAGCCTATCGTAATTCATAATCTAGTCAATCTGTATTCTCGTTCACATGATTTGCCATGTATGGATTGGTAGGTAAATTTCTTTCAAGTTTGTTAGGAGCTTATTGAGGAAGCCTTGTAAGTATTCTTAGACTTCATGTAATCACCACAAAATCATATACAAATAGTAATATTTGGAGAATATTATCCTACATAGAAATTCTCACTTTCATTTGAATTTTACACAGGACATCTTTCATGGTTTTTGCAAACTTTGGCTCCCATATATAAATAATTTTAAAAATGAAGAATAGGTAAACAGTATTTTGTTGGTTCTATTGTTAAGTCATTTCAGTTATGTGTTACTCTCCATGGCCCCATTTGGGATTTTCTTGGTAAAGACACTGAAGTGGTTTGTCATTTCCTTTTCCAGCTCATATTATGGATGTGGGAACCAAAGCAAATAGGGTCAGGTGACTTGCCCAGAGTCACACATCTAGTCTGAGGCCAGATTTGTACTAAGGTACTCCATATTCCAAGGCTCAATCCCCAAACTGAAGCTCCATCAAATATTGAAAAGATTTGCCTTATCATATAACCTATAAGCCAGAACTATGGCTATGTGATAATACCTCCTGGCTGCTGCTATTTTTTCCTTTAAAAAATTTTCACTTTTGCTTTTGCCTTGCTTGCAAATCATGCTGGTAGGGGTGACAGGATGATGGTCAGTAGAAAGATTTTCTCAGGTTTCTGAGTGGGAGCTAGAAAATGAGATAATCATGATTATTACTAAATATAATCATAATTTTTTTCCATTTTCATACTAGCCCTGCCTGGGTCAGATTTAAAACAAATCAGTCTCAAAATGCTGGGAAGACAAAAAGGTATCTGATACATTGAAAACAACATTGTATCTAGAGTCAGAGGAATTGAGTTCAAAATCTGCCTCTGCTATTTACTACTTAAATGGCTGCATAGAAGTCATTTAACTTTTTGTACCTCAGTTTCTTCATCTATAAAATGAGAGTATTGGACAATTAGACTGAAATCTCAATCCTGTGATCTCTCTGGACTTTATCAAATGAAAGAGTTGGATCAGATGATTTCTATATCTCTTTTAATGATGATGATGATGATGATAATTGTTAACCTTTATATAGCATTTTAAGTTTTTAAAAGGCCTTTATATTATCTCACTTGATCCTAAATCAGTACTCTTGTTACTCTCATTTTACAGGTAAGGAAACTAAGGTTAAGAAATGTCAAATGAGTTTCTCAGAGTCATATAGAAAGTAGTGACAGGTTATGAATTCATCTCCTCTCAACCCCAAGCCCAATATTCTACCCACCAAAATCCTAAAGTACAAAAAATACCCATATTATTGACCCCTCCCCACAATCATTCCCCCAAAGCAATATGAAACATTTCTTTGTTGTTCTTTTTTTTTTTAATACATCTTAAAATCACTTTTAAAAAATCTTTGTTTGCTCTTGAGAGCTTTGCTTAAGAATCAGTCAGTTCTCCTCCATCATCTACCTGGGACTCCCCAGCAGATAAATTTACTTTTGAACAGAACACTCAAGTGTTTTCTCACCGGGACAGATTACGATAGACTGTCACCACTCTACCCCCAAACAAACTGGGGATGGAGAGGAAGGTTGAAAAGGTGCTGTGAAGACTTTTGATCAAGGTCCCTTTCCCAACAATGCCTGGGGAATGACCACACTTCCTAGGCCATCTTCAAAGTAAAATCACTTCAACTAGCAGAACCCACAGAGTCAAACATTCAGTAACAAAATTTAGTAGGACAACTATTTAACTTGGAAAGAGAAGCCCTGGGCTTTTGACCCCCAGGTCTCAAATTCTTCATTTGTAAAATAGAGATAATAATGCTTACATTACTTTGCTTCCCAGGTGGAAAATATTCTCGAAATGATAGGAGTATTGGCTCTGAGGGTCTGGGAAGGTTATGATTTAACCTTAACTGATATTTTGACTGAGGCATCCTTATCAACCAAACCAGAATCCAACCAGAGTTGGATTCTGCTCTAGAGCCTCCCTGTGCAAATTTCTGCCTCATGGCTTTATCTTGACCTCTATGTCTCAGTTTAATCAGCAATTGTTCGTTCTAGAAAGCTGCAGAACCATCCTCTTCCTCTTCTTCAAGTCTAAGACATATCCCACCCAGCGAGACAAAGTGCTGAGTCCAAATCCCAAGTAACTCTGTCCCTCACAACCTGTGTAACTTTGGACAAGCCTTGTATGTTGAGCCTCAGTTGTCTTACTTGTAAAGTGATAAGGTTAGACTAGATGACCTCAAGGTCTTTTCTTTCTCTAACTACGTGACCCCGAGCCCATGCTCTGAAACCTTCCCCATTATCCAGACCACATTTTCCCCAGTATCAGCTGATTTTGATTTTTTTTTCCCCTTTCACACAGAACAGAAACATTCAATCTGAGCTACAATTTAAAGTAATAGGGAACTCGTCTCTTTGCAGGGGAAAAAGGCAATTTCCTAGTAACCTTTGGAAACATCTAAATAACCCACACATCTTTATGGCTGGGTGACTCCCTGGATTAAGGAAACTTTGGAGCTTGTGTTTGCAAAGATTTCCATTAACATCTTTGAGCAACCTCTCATCTCATTTTGAAACAACGGCATCATTCAATAGAAGCCAATCTGGCCTCTCTGTTCCTTTCCTCATCCTGCCAGCTTTCCTAATCACTCATATGATATGCTCCCGAAACCCTCATTCGGGCTCCAATGGAGAATTCTCACCCAGAGGTCATAATGTTCTGGGAGTGGAGGCAGAAGGACCTTTTCTGTCTGGGGTTAGAGGCTTATTTCGGTCTCATTTAAAATAAACCAACATTTCTCCCTCCCTAGCCCACTCCACCCCGCCTCTTCTCTCCAGCATGGTTAACTCCCAGAGGCAAAAGAAGATTGCTTTTATTTAGCAGGCTTCCATTCCTGCTATAGGCCCACACTGTTTTTAAAGGGCTTGTTCTCATGAGAAAATGCCATAAGCTATATTTATCTCTAACTAATCCATTCCTATCTCTGCTCCAAGATTAAGGAATTAATGACTGCTACAGCTGCTGTCCTTATCACATTAATTACTGTAAATTGGCTGGAGTCTCAAAAAAATCTACTCACAGACAGTGAGAGGGCAAGGTTCTCCTTTGGAACATTGGGTACCAAACACAAACAATGAATCCATAGGATGCATAGTTCCAGGTACTTACCTGGGGAATTTCCACAGATGTCAATGCACCAGTGAACTTATAACAGCACATATCTACACATGAAGCTCTTTGGAGTCTTAGTCATGCACTTTGGGCATTTCATAAGGAACCTTATCCAGACTGTTAATTTGGATCAAATAGGCTAAAAGCTAGCCTAGAGATCCTGAGGAGGAAACATGAGCTAATCAAAGGAGTGCTAGATTTGGAGTCAGGTTCAAATTCTGCCTCTGAAACCTATTATCTGTCTGATTCTGGTTATCACTTCAATTTCAATTACTTCATCCATAAAATGGGGATAGCACCAGCTCCTACCACACAGAGTGGTTGAGTGAGCCTCAAATGGGATAATGTATTTTAAAAAGTGCTATAGAAGCATTAGAGTGCTCTATAAATGTTAATTTAATACTTATAAACCATCTAAATCTTTTGCAAGAAAGTTAATATCGGGAGAGCTGGATGGCACAGTGGATAGAGCACCAAGCCTGAAGTCTGGAGGATCTGAGTTCAATCTGGACTCAAATATTTATTAGCTGTGTGACCCTTGGCAAGTCACTTAACCCCAGTTTCCACACAGACAAACAAGAAAAAGAAAGAAAACTATTATCACTTTCAACTGTGTCTAGGAATCAAGAATTAGATAGATGCCACATCTGATGTATGGCATTCAGATCTCGGCCCCACCTTTTAAGCAGGGATTATTGTGAAAGCCCAGAGTGGTTAGAAAACTAAGAGATGAGCAGAGCAAAATTCTAGCCAATTCTACAAAGAGGACATAGTTTTTTATTACTCCCCATCCATTCCTATAACTGACCCAAGACCCAGAGGCAATCCACAAAGAAAGTAAAAAGCTTTAAGATCATGCTGTATTGCAAGAACTAGGGGGTGTTTTGCCTAATGGAAAGACAGGGATGGGATGGGATAGTTATCTTCAAATATTTGAAGGTTTATCACATGGCAGAGATCATCTAACTTACAGAAAGTAGAAAACGAAGAAGGCAAATTTTGAGAAAAAAATTATAGAATGAATTATTTCAGGAGTATGTGGGTTTCCCCTTTTTTGGGCCAAGGCTGAATGACCCTTTTCTGAATTGTTATGAAAGAGGCTCTTATTTATGTTCCATTTGGACTCAAATGGTCTCTGAGGGCCTTTTCAACTCTGAGATTTTCTTAAGTTTTTGAATCTGGGAATATGCAGTATTTTATCACAACCTATATACAGACTCCAATCTTATCTCAGGAAGTAGTCGATTTCTTCCCAGTGGGAATCCATCAAGCTGTGCTCCCATGAAGGAAGATGTCAGTAACTTCCCATAGTGGAAAGGGAAATCACCATGGGACTGTATCATATTGGGGAACCATCTGCTATACCCTTCCTAGCAATGCGTCCTATTGTAATGTCTTTTGGTCTCTGATTCCAAGTCCCTGTGGCTGGGGCTTCCATCCAAGCTGTCAGTTACATGGTCTTAGAGGAAGATTATCAGGCCAGGTTGAAAGGCAATTATCTGTTCTTAAGACAATCACTAGTCACATAATGGGATATTTCAGCAACAGAGTTAGTGAACAAATATTCCTCATGGAGGAAAAGACAAAGAAAGGTATGAGGTATTTGCATTCCCTTGGCTTTATGAGAATGCTTCAGAGTTCTAGTTCTAGTCCACTGTTTTGTTCATCACCAGCTTTTCACTGGAGAGTGCCACATGTTTTTAAAACTTGGACTACCCTTTCTCTGCAAAGACACCACTAGAATTGTTGGCAAGTGCCTGACTGATTGACTGACACTTGATATCAAAAACCAATCTCAAAATATTAGATTACAGATGATCTCAATGAAATTAATGATAAATTGGGCTCTTGAAGTTCTGGAACAATCAGAAAAGCCCAGTGGCATAAATTTCACCCAGATTACCTGAACAGTCTTTGAAAACCCAGAGTAGCTAGGAACCTAAGAGATGAGCACAGCAAAATTGTAGCAGATGCTACAAATAGGACGTAGCTTCCCACTGTTCTTTGTTAGTTTCTCTCACCATTGCTATCATTGCTATCTCAAAAGAGAATACTAGAGTAGAGCAGCATCTGGTAACTGAGAATATATATTCTCAATATATTTCTCAAGTTATGCTTGAGAAAGAGAAGGGAATAAATATTTATTAAATATTTACTATGTACCAGGCACTGTGCTAAGCAATTTATAACTTATATCTCATTTAATCTCAACAACAACAACAACCCTGAGAACTAGGTGTACCCCCATTTTACAAGAAACTGAGTCAAATAGAAATATAATAATATAACATATGATAATATATTATTATAATATATAACCTATTATAATATACTAATTAATATAATGTGAATACAATAATAGCTATAAAAATGTTAAGGTAGCATCTACTATATAACAAACACTGGGCTAAGCACTTTACAAATATTATCTCATTTAATCCTTACAACAACACTGAGAAGTAGGCACTATCATCCTCACAATGCAGAAAATGGGTCAAATAGAAATTAAGTGAGTTGACCAGTCTCGCAGCTAATAAGTGTCTGAGTTGAATTTGATCTCAGAACCAGTGCTCCATTCACTTGAGGGTCTGAGCCCCATTCCCTGAGCAGGAACTTAGCTCCAACAAAATCCCCTTTTATTTTTCCCTCCAACACACTTTTGGGAGTGTCTTAAAATTTAAACTGTCCTCCCTATGGTCTAGTGGAAAAAATGCTAGAATTGGAGTCCGGTGACCTGCTCCACTTAATCTGGTCTTTGCCATGTAGCACATTTATGATCTTGGACAGATCACTTCCCACATTCCTAACTGGAGAAGTTGGAGGATGGGCAATAGAGAGCTTCTCCCAGATCTTCCATTTAAGGAGGGTGCCCAGGACAGTTATCTCTTCATTTTCCACTTGGATATTTAATGTCATGTTCTCTATCCATGTTCTAGTCCCTCTAACATCTACCCTGCTTTTTAGCTTCAATATGCTGTCCTCTCCATCAGGTTGTGAGCTCCTTGAGAATAGGGACTGTCTTTTGCCTTTCTCTTTATAGCCAGTTCTTAACGCAGTGCCTGGCACATAGTAGGTATTTAACAAATGCTATTGACTAATTCACCTTTCTATCCTTTGGTTTCCTTCTCCATAAAACGGGGAAATTTTACTAGATGATTACTACGAGCTCTTTAGCTCCAACTCAATATTCTATGGTCAACATCTCTTTCCTCTTCCTCACTTATTGGAAAATCAAAAATGGGAATTCAATGCTATGGAAAGACAACATTTCTTAAAAAGATGCATTTCTTTCTGTATAGCTTACACAAGAAGACAAATCTTTGTAGGTGAATGTTTACCTAGGCATAAAGAACATTTCAACCTCAGTCCATCTGGATACTAAATACTAATCTAATTAGTGATCCAACCTGACTTGAACAGTTAGGAAGGAAAGAAGAACTAATTGATATTTACATGGTATATGTGCAAATCTTTCTTTTTAATAATGAAATCTCCCCATCACAGTTTCAAAAGAAGCAGAAGAAAGGATGGAGCAGAAAAAGAACAAAGAAAAATGATCATTGCTTGTTGGACCAAGAAGATGTCGAATAAGTTGGAAGAAAATTACCCAGAAATAAGAAGGATCATAATGACTGAAGCCTTTCACATATGTAGAGATTTAGAAAGGATATAATACTACACAAATTTGTTCCTGTTTCTCCCAAGTGCTAGCAAGACCCCCAAATTACTTTGTGTATATTTTGTACACAAATAGTATACATATATATGTGTGTATATTCTTCCTGTTCAGTCATTCAGTTGTATCCAACTCTACATGACTGAATAAACTTTTGTCCAGAAGTTTTCTTGGCAAAGCCATTTCCTCCTCCAGTTTATCCACATTTTCTCACAGATGAGGAATTGAGGGAAGTAGGAATTAAGTCCAACATCACATATCTATTAAGTATCTGAGGCCAATTTTGAGATCTTCCTATATTCAAGCTCAATGCTCTAACTACTATACCACCTAGCTTTCGTTATTGTGTGAATTACACGTGTACATATAAAATGTAAGTTCCTTGAAGACAGGGTCTGTTGTTTTTGCCCAAATAACTCCAGTGGCTAGCAGGGTGCTGAGCACATAGACATTTAATAAATGCTTCTTAAATGGATTGAATGAATGAATGAATGAAACCCAAATCTTAAAAAAAATATATTATTCAATCGTTTTGACTCTTTGTGACCTCATTTGGTTTTTTTGGCAGAGATACTGGAGGAGTTCTCCATTTCCTTTTCCAGATCATTTCATAGATGAGGAAACTGAGGCATAAGGAGTTAAATAATTTAGCTAGTCACATAGCTAGTAAGTACCTATGTCCAGCTATCTACTCCATAACCTAGATTCTCCCCTAAAAAGAATCCCTCTATACTATGCAGCCTATGCTTGAAGAAACAATGGGATGTGAGGATATGAATACTGAAGTCAGAGTCAGAATATTCAAGTCATGGCTCCCTAATTAACCTTAAGCAAATAGATGGTGAGAAGTGGGCCAATGATTGCTCCAGTCATGCAGCCTCTCTCCTATCTCCATTATTTTTAAAGATATCTGACAACAATCTCACAATCATACCAACCAGTTCTTTCATCAACTTGATGTGTCATTGCTCTGGACCTGGTGACTTAATCTCACCAAGAGCAACAAGGAACTTTCCTCTTTCCCCACTTATCTTGGGCTTCAATTTCCTTTTAATCATTTTATCCTCATTTTTTTCAGATAAAGATAAAGGTTCTCTGTGGCAGAGAAAATAGAAGCAAAATCAGTTTTGAGTAGTTCTGCCTTCTTTTTTTCATTTATTATAATCATCTATATACCCTGAGTCATTAATATGTCTTTTTGTTCTTTCTCTGGGAACTAGCAGAGTAAGAAAATTAATTACTCCTGGAAGTGGACCCTTCTGTAAAGAGATATAATATAGATCATATTTATAGAGACTTTAAGATTTACAAACTGCTTTCCCTACTTCTACTTTGTAGGGAATTATTGGCCCATTTTACAGGTAAGGGAAAAAAAGGCCTTATCAAAGTTAAATAGCTTGATAGGGTCACATAGTAAATGTCAAAATCAAAACTCAAACCTAACTCCTGATTTCATTTCTACTGTCCTTTCAACTCCTGCCAAACTCTATAGTTAAAGGAAGAAGGTGATTCTTGGTGTAGGTCACAGAATAGAAAAGCCAATTTTACAAATAGAAGCAATTACCAACACTAGAAATAATAGAAAAGGAGGCAGCTGGGTGGTGCAGTGGATAGAGCACCAGCCCTGAAGTCAGGAGCTCAAATCTGGTCTCAGACACTTAACACTTCCTGACTGTGTGACCCTGGACAAGTCACTTAACCCCAATTGCCTCAGGGGAAAAAATAATAGAAAAATATCTCATCTCAGTTTTCTCATCTGCAAAATGAGGGGATAGACTAGATTGCTCCTCAGATTCTTTCCAGTTCTAGAATTATGACCCTGGAACAAAAAATCATTCTGAGGCGGATGGAGCTTCTAAGTGAGCCTTAAAATGTGAGAAAAGAATTAAGAAAGGATTTCAAGTTACAATGAAGAAAGCCTGACAACCTTAAGGAGAACTCTTCCAGAGGCCAAAGACTGAAGGGTCTTCCTCTTCCAAGAGCCCATCCCCTCATAGTCAGAGAAAGTTAAAGCTTTATCTAGAAGAATATGGGGCAAGGAAGTCTCGGGGGAGGGAAGTGTATGCTGATGTCCAGGGCTTGCACACACAAAAATAAGTTTGAGAGAACGGTCAGTTTTGCCCAGCCAAATCCTTTGGCAAGGTACCAAGCACTGAAATACCATCTAGTCTAGGAATTATGTTGTTGTGACTTGACATGGAGGACAAGATCAAAGAAAAGGCAAGAGGGAAAACTGAGAAGACTAGAACTGGGTTTGGCTAGTCTCCTTATAAAGATACCTCAAAGATGGCAAAACGTTGTGACTGTTATGGAAAGGTCCTTATAATGTAATGTAATGGTATGGTTTTTGCAAGGAGCAACGACCCTCTATCTTCTCCTGCAGTTTAATCTGAAAGCTGAGGACCAAATCTAAAGAAAAGAAGTATCATCCCGGTGAGATGGGTAGCACTTATACAGTTATCTCAGTTTTGCAGACAGAGGAAATGAGCCCAAGATAGGCTAAGTGATTTGTCCATGTTGCACAGAGAAGTAAATGTCAGAGCAAGCATCAAAGCCAAACTTTCTTACTCTAAGACCTCTCCTGATTTATAACACCAAATATGACAATGTTTTATGAAAAACAAAGAACTCTATTCCCTGAGAAAACAGTACAAGGAAGAAAGCATGGGAGGGAGGGAGAAAATCAACTGATATTAAAAGAATTTTCCATTTGTACAGTAAAGACTATAACAATTATTATGTTTTCTATCTGTACAATAATAGCTATAATTCCAGGAAAACTAACTCTTAAGGAACCAATAATACATTTTGGAATCCAAGCTAAAGCAGTGTTTCTTAACCTGGTTTCCATGGATCCCTAAGATATCCGTGGATAGATTTTAATGGGGTGCAAGTGAGAGCATGAACCTGGACAGGGGGGAAAAAATCACACCTTTACTTCAGTATGATTCGTTTTCTTTATAATGATATATATGGAAAGGGAGCAATCTAAAAAAGTTATTTTTCAAAGGATAAGCTTCACCGGTCTGACAAAAATAAGGTCAAGAACCGCTTGCCTAAGTGAATTATTTTTTTCATAATTCAATTTCACTCATAAGAAAAAAAATTCTAAATACTTAAAAACTATGTTCCCCCCAACCAGAGATGGGGGGAGAAAGAAAACAAAGATAAGAAAAGTTTTCAAGTTTTGTGGGGTTTTTTCATAGTGATTTGTTGGAATATCTCCCTTCAACATGGTGAACTCTTAAATCAACATCTCCAACAAGCTCTTCCAAAGAGTGGAGGTGGTTTTGCAGTCACATTGCATGGAAGTAGATTGACACCATGGAAACCAATATACCCTTTTCCAGGTTTATTAGCTTTCGTTCTATCAACAGGAAAGTACCCTGCCATTAAATCCTAAGTGCTAGTTCTCAAAGGGTGTGCCTTGAGTTCCAAGTTTCCTTTAGTGCATCAGCAAATCTATAAATTATTTGCATGGGAATGCACATCTTCTAATCCTCCCATGAAATACCAGTATTTCTCATGGAAAAGGGGCACTATCATGTTGTGACCAAAACACTGTCCTATGACATATATTTCTCTTCCATCAACTTTGCTTTCTGGGGCAGCTAGGTGGTGGAGTGGATAGAACACTAGTCCTGAAATCAGAAGATCCCCAGTTTAAATTCAACCCCAGACACTTAACACATACTAACTATGTGACCTTGGGCAAGTCACTTAACCCACAGCAACTTTGCTTTTCACTCTAAACACTACAGGGAGTTCTCCTACACAAGAAAAATCAATCAAAAGTCCAGAAATGGAAATTTCTCTGATTCTTCTGATTTACAGAGCCTTTTCTGATGGCAGGTAGCATCTGTTTTATACTCCACTTTTTCCTACCTAATGACACCAATGCTGGGCCCTTTTCTTTTAATATTCCAAGATAGAATCTTCTATTCCTGGAGATTTTCATGCTTCATATGAAGAGGTGAGTGGAAATCTCTAACTCATTCCCAAGCATCTTCCTACTTATGACCTCCGGGGTTAAAAACCAATCAATCGGATGTGCCCAACTGAAAAGTTGCATTTTTTTTTTATAAAATCCAATCTTTTCTTGCATCACTGAGCTTCCCAGGTGGGGAAGACAGAGCCTTGGTATCCCCATATCAAAACAGAAAGAGCAGTGAGAGCTTGTGTAACCTGAGTGCGCCAAGTCTGAGATCAATATATTCCTCCAAACCATCAGTGACCATTAACCATTACTTTCTTCCTACTATAGCAGATGGAGGGAGTTTTCATACCAATGAAATCACAGGTCCTGGACAGATAAATCCGATATGCATGCTGGCTCGAGAAGTAGCATGATGTCATAGCAAGGGCACTGGAGTTTACATCAAAAGATCAGAGTTTTTGCTCCTGTGAAATGATTGAAAACAAGCCATTTCACTCAGGTGAGTCTGAGTTTTCCCCATTTGTATAATTGGGGTGCTCTTATTTACTCTACCCACCCCCTCACACAATTGGTGTAAAAATAGTGATTTGAAGATTTTAAAGCATTACACAAATATCAGATCTCAGTATATTTTTATTCAGGTCACTTGTTTTTTACAGTTGAATAAAGGAAGGAAGGAAGGAAGGAAGGAAGGAAGGAAGGAAGGAAGGAAGGAAGGAAGGAAGGAAGGAGGGAGGAAAAGAGAGAAAGAGGGAGGGAGAGAGGGAGGGAGGGAGGGAGAGAGGAAGGGAAGGAAAGAGGGAGAGAGGGAGGAAGGAAGGAAGGAAGGAAGGAAGGAAGGAAGGAAGGAAGTCAACCTGAGGAATTTAATCTTTATACTGAAGAGCAGGAGAAGACCACAGAAGAAGGCTTTTGATCAGGGGAACACCAGCACAAGGCAGTATGTCATAGTGGTATGGAGTGCTTAGACCTGGAATCAAGAAGTTCAATTTCCACCTTTGGTATTTACTAGCTGTATGATGATGGGAAAGTTCTATAACCTCTTTTATTCTGTTTCCTCGTTTTTAAAATGGAGATTATAATTCTTATAGTGGCTACCTCACATGGTTGTTGTAACCTCAAAGGATATAATACATGAAGAGCGATTTACAAATCATCAAGTTCCATAGTAATGTTGTTGTTGTTGATGATGATGATGATGATGATGATGATGAAAATGACGATGATGATTGCTCTGTTTATTATGCGTTGGGATCAACTGAAATAGGAAATGGCTAGAAGCAGAGAGACAAGTCTGGAAGTTTTAGTAACAATCTAGATGTGCCATAATGGAGACCTGGTCTAAAGTTGTGGCAGCAGCAAATGAGAGAAAATGTGATCATTAGAGCCATTTTTAAGAAAAATGGAAGGCTTCTGTGATATTAGAAACAAAAAGGGAAAGGAGAAAGAGAAGCCAAAAGGTCTAGGATGCCCATGATAGAAGACTTGTGAGCGGCAGGCAGTAGATCCCCAAATTTTCTCTCTGGATTTTAAGCTCTTGGTTGTTTGTCTTTCCCCTCTTCACGTTTGCTCCTATTGGAAAACATTCTGTTAAACTGATCTGAGTAGGTTTCCATCCTCATGAGAAATCTGAGGCAGTATGTCATCCTAAACATTATAAAGCTTGGCATTAAAAGCCTCCCAAAGTCTATTTTCCCCTGGAGTCAGGTGCCATTTGTCATTTGCTCACACATTCTTTCTGGCAGACTGCTTTATGATGTTTCCCAAGGGCTGGTATGGGCTGAAGAGCAGCCTTTCTAAGTGACTTCCAACAAAGCAAAGAAAGCTACAGATACCAGGAGAAAACCACTTCCCCAGTTTTCAGGGGGGTTTTTCCTACTCCTTCCATTTGGTACAGGTAAGTTACAGTCTTTTTTTCAAGTTGTTCACTTATCTCATTGCAAGATACTACAAAAGGTCAAAAAGCTCAGGGTCCCTCAGATTTAATGCTTGGGAACTCTACAGCTTTGGCTGTTCATTCATATGAACCAATTTTCTGCTCTTCTTGGGGGTATTTGCAAAATGTATCTGTCCTTGAGAGCTTCTGACTTGTGAATATAAGCATTCACTGGGTGGGAACAAGAGGCATTTTGAAAATAGAGTCATAAGAATGGGGATTCTTAAGAAACCTTTAAAAGGAAATCAGAATCATATATTCTTATTCACCCTCTAGTTCTCAGGAATTATATAGTTTATTTAAGAAATGGGTTTGGATTGTAAATAATTGGATGGGGGAAAGGAGGCAGGGAAGGGTATTCTAATTTTATAATGCAGTGAATCCATTGATTTTGCAAGGTAGCATAAATTTTTTGTAAACACAAATAAAATTCACTGATAAGTGTTTTTTAAAACAATAAAGGAACTTTTTTTAGCTCCTAAAATATCCCTTAGACAGAGTATCTAGTTCTGAACTTTTGGGAGCTGGTAGATAAAGAAAGTGAAGAAAATGGATAATGTGTGAACATGTGTATCTGTGTATTTTGTGACATCAAGAAAAAAAAAAGATAATCTTAAGCTATGAAAATAATTCATCCTAAGGCCATGCTATATTTGAGGACTTAAGCTATTAACTTTGTATGATCTCTTTTTTGTCACACTTGCACAATCAATTTGGTATATTTTACCCTTGGTACACAGTATTTATGTGTCATTTCAGTCAATGGGAATTGTTCTAACATCAAGAGAATGATGTCTCTCCATTTGGCTATTTAGCTAATACCCCATGAAGATGAGAAAGTTCTTTGCATCTATGCTATTGATTAGGCAACATTATTTTAACTACCCAGAGAAATAATGCTGTTGTTAAATATCACTATTTAATAATTTAAAAAACTTCTAGAGCTAAAAGAGACTGTAGATAGAGATATAACTAAAAGCAAGACTATAAGGACTTTAATCCAAGGTACTAAAATGTAAAGAATGTAAAAATATATATATGCATTCCTTCAATTCCTTAAAAACAATGAGACTTATGTAATAACAAGAATAATTAAAATAGAAAGCGACAAGACACTCCCATCCACCCAATGGAAATTGTCTTAGTTACTTCCAATATGGATTTCATACATGAATTTCAAAACTGTTTTGAGAGCACATTTTGTGCTTTTATTCCAGGTCTCTTATTTGCCCCAGAAACCAAAGTTATTAGTCATGGTTTTAATTGCAAAAATAGTTCCTGCTCTGCAAAAACTCAAGAACAGATCCCCATCTGGTAGAACAGCTTACAAATTTTTATCCATTAGATCTTTAGAATGGTTGCTGCTGTCACCACTGGACTTACTACACCAGGAAGTTTGTCAGGGTTTTCCCTTGGTAGAGAAGCAATTTGGAACTTTGCCCAAAGGGCTATAAATCTGTGCACTCCCTTTGAGCCAGCAAAACCACTGTACCCCAAAAAAGATCCAAAAAGGAAAAGGGTCTATTTACACAAAAAGTAATAATTATAGCAGCTTTTTTCTATGGGTGACAAAGAATTAGAAAATGAATGGAGACCCATTAATTGGAGAATGGCTGTAAAAGCTGTGATATATGACTGTGAGGGAATATTATTGTCCTATAAGAAATAACAAACAGGATGATTTCAGAAAACTTGAAAAGACTTAAATGAACTGATGCAATGTAAAGTGAGCAAAACTAACAAAATTATGTACACAGTAACAGCAATTTTGTATGGTAAAGAACTGTGAATGACTAAGCTATTCTCTTTAGAAATATAATAATCCCAGGCAATCCCAAAAGGCTTGTGATGAAACATGCCATATGTCTACAAAGAAAAAAACTGATATTGTTTGAATACAGACTGAAACACACCATTTTTAATTTTCTTTCTAAGTATTACTAAGTCTAAGTATTTTTGTACAAAATGAATGATATGTAAATATTTTACATGATTACACATGTATAATCTATATCAAATTTTTATTGTCTCATGGAGAGGAGAGGAGAGAAAGAGAAGAATAGAATTTGGAACTCAAAACCTTTTTTAATGTTAAAAATTGTTTAACACATAACTGGAGGGGAAATAATTTTTTTAAAAGTAATTACAGCTAGAAACATCATATCTTTCTCCATTCAACTGAGGGACTTTACAGTAGCAGCTGTATTCTCACTTTCCCTTCTACTCATGAGTTAGTCACTTTTTGAGGTTCAGTTTCTTCACTTATAAAATGAGAGATAATTGTATCAGCACTTCCAGAATGGTTGTAAGGTTCAAATGAAATAATGTATGTAAAATATTTGGTAAACAGGTAGATAGATGATAGATGATGATGAAAGAAAGAAAGAAAGAAAGAAAGAAAGAAAGAAAGAAAGAAAGAAAGAAAGAAAGAAAGAAAGAAAGAAAGAAAGAAAGAAAGAAAGAAGGAAGGAAGGAAGGAAGGAAGGAAGGAAGGAAGGAAGGAAGGAAGAAAGAAAGAAAGAAAGAAAGAAAGAAAGAAAGAAAGAAAGAAAGAAAGAAAGAAAGAAAGAAAGAAAGAAAGAAAAGAAAGAAAGAAAAGAAAGAAGAAAGAAAGAAAGAAAGAAAGAAAGAAAGAAAGAAAGAAAGAAAGAAAAAGAAAGAAAGAAAGAAAGAAAGAAAGAAGAAAGAAAGAAAGAAAGAAAGAAAGAAAGAAAGAAAGAAAGAAGGGAGGGAAGGAGGGAGGGAGGGAGGGAGGAAGGAAGGAAGGAAGGAAGGAAGGAAGGAAGAAAGAAAGAAGAAAGAAAGAAAGAAAGAAAGAAAGAAAGAAAGAAAGAAAGAAAGAAAGAAATATGCTGACTACTTTGATATTATTTTTAAATGTTTTTAATCAACAAATAAACATTTATTAAGCACCTACTATATATCAAATACTGTGCTAAGTAGTGAGGATACAAAAAGAGGCAAAGGGGGCAATTAAGTAGTGCAATGGATAGAGCACCAACCTTGAAATCAGGAGGACCTTCCCAGCTGTGTGACCCTGGGAAAGTCACTTAACTCCAATTGCCTCAGCAAAAAAAAAAAAAAAAAAAGGCATCTATATCTATTAATCTGGTATATTTAATTAATATGTTAAACACATATTAATTATCTATACCATCCAGTAAAATAAAGCTTCATTGGCAGGGATTATTTTGTTTTTTGCCTTTATAATCCCAGTGCCTAGGCCAGTTCATTGTATTTTATACAAGCTTAATAAATGCCTTTTGAATTGAGTTGAAATGAATTTATGTGAATGTTGAGATAAACGTGACACAAATAATGGAAACCCACAGAGCATCCTGAAGCTTTTTTTTTAGCCAGCAGTTAACCTTCACCAGAGCCTTCGAGAAGGAACCAATTGAAATGATCAGATCTTATTTTCCCCTCCTCTTACCCAACCTAGGCCTCCAAAAGATATGCTAATAAACAGTGAATTGAGCAACCTGTAGGCAAAAGGAGGACACCTGGATAATTAACAAACTGAGAAATCAGTCCCCAAACAATCTAGATATGGCTGTGTTGCAGACAGAGACATGCATCTAATGGCCATTAAAGATCCTAATATATTCTTTAAATACTCTGCTTCTAATTAGCTGCATTGACTTGACACAATCTTTGCTGAAGATCGCTCCTAATGTGATTGGCTTCCAGCCACTGATGCTGAGTTAAAATGCCATCACTCTTCTGTCTTACCTAATGACCTCGGTCCCTGTTGTATAGCAATCCATTTCAATGGTGAGCACTAAAGCTATTTCCTGGGCAATTCCTACCAAACTCCCTAATTTTTGTTTCTTCAGCTGATAGTTTCTTAAGTGAATGGACACTTTGCTCATACAATCTTCCTAACTTCATGTGTTTGTCTCATCAAGTTCATGACCCATGTGCTGATATATGAATTAAAGAAGAGGGTGTGAGCATCTAATATAAGAAAGAGCTCCTTCCACCAACCCATCTATTACATCATAGCTAAGTCCTAAAAGTTTCCTTAAGGATTTCATTAAATGATGCTTGGAATAATGAGGGTCAGAAGCAGGATTTGAACTTGGCTTTCGAATTGTCATATACACTCATGGCTCTCATCTATAAAGGCAATGTTTAATTAACCTAAAATTCAGAATAAAAATATTAATTCTTCAAAATCTGTGGAAAATTAGTGTCCTTCTAGTCATCATTATTAAGATCCACATATACCATATACACATACAGATATATCCATACATAGAGTTCCCATATATTCATATATACACAGAGAAACATACAAACTCACTCAGTAGCCACAGTTTGACCTAAGCCTAGGACGTTCCTAGCCTTCTATATGTTATCAGGTTCAATTCAAATTTTGGAAGGGAAAAAATATTGGAAAAAAGAGCTTTCAGACATTATGAGAAATATCATTCATCTAAAATTGTTTTTATTTAGGGGCAAGTATCATAAATTGACTGACAGGAATATCAACTGCCTTGACTTTTTAAGATTCTCTCAGGCTGCTGTCTTTTGCAAAATAACTATAAACTTGAGATTGCTTGTTCATATGGTTTCTTCCCCACACACACACCCTCCCCCAAATATGAATAAGATAAATTGGGCTAAACCTCCTTTTTTGCTGCATTGAACAACACCCAGTAATAAAGCAGGCTCAGGGAACAGATTCTAATATCAGATGCTTGACATATCTTAAAATATCTTCTGTTACACTGGATATCAGATTAAAATCAGGTCCTAAACCAAGAAATTTAAATTGCCTTTTCTAGACCCTTCAATGAGAAAAAGGCATTTGTTCAGCAGGGTTAAAGGAAAATGTGAGGACTCTTTTCACATGATGATGAGATGAGTATTAACTAGGTTCTCTACCAGTATGTTTGTTCTCAGAAATGGTTTCCAAATTCATTACTACAGGAATGTTTTTTGTCAATAAACTGGAAGCAAAGTGAGTGTTCATCAGTTAAGGGATGGTTAAATGTGTATGTGTATATGCGTGTGTGTATTTATTTAGTTATTAATTTATGTATGAAGTCTGTAAGGATTGAAGATAAGGATGAGGACTGAACCTATAATGTTATTGGCAAAGGGAGCTCTCCGTTGAGGATATTCCCTCTACCAGTTTGGTACTGTCTCTACAATTGAGAATCTTCAAAGAACAGCCTGAGATCTGAGAGACTGAGTGATTTGTCCACAGTTTCACAGCAAGACTCAGACTTTTCCTGTGCTATGCTAAATATACTAGAATATACTTATGCCTCCAAAATTATGAATATGAAGAATTCAATGAAGGTTGGAAAAATATAGTAATTGATACAGAATGCAATAAGCAGAATCTAGAGCGGGGCTGAGGAACCCTCCAGTTTATGGCCATATAAGACACATCAAATAATTTGCATAATCAATGGCAGGTGATGATGAGCTGAAAACTAGGTACAACCTCCCACTGTTTGAGTTCTATAAGTTGACAATTGTATATGGCCCAAAAATGATGATTATAAATATCCAAATAGTTCTTGGCAGAGGATCATATCCAAAATGACTACAAAAAAGTAAGGGAAAACAATATTAAAAGTCATTAGAATTCAAATCAATGCAATGACAGACATTAACTGTGGAGGCTGGTTATGAGGAAGCACAGGCCTATAGAATCTCTTTCAGTGGTGAGCACTCAAGCTATCTCAGAACTCTTTTACACTCTAAAAAAATTATTGATGATTCCCCCAAAGAGTTTTTGTTTTGTGGGTTATAGCTATCAATATATATCATATTAGAATTTTTTATTCAATTTAGTGAACATTTATTAGGTGCCTATTAAATGCCAGGCCTTTTTTTGCTAAGCACTGAGGATACAAATTTTTAAAAGATATACAACCCTCGCCTCATGAAGCTTACATCTAATGAGGGGAGACAACACACAAAAGGAAGGTGGAAAAAAAGGAGATGGGGAATATAAGGGAGTATCTGTCACAGGTAGAGGGGTATCTTGTTTCTTGAAATTGAGAACAAGCAGAACTGCAAATACAAAAAGAAATTTAAATGCCTTATTGTTATAATGAAAATATTTTTTTACTTCACAGGCCCAAGAAAATGTCTTGGGGACCTTCAGAGGTTCTCAGGTCACACTTTGAAAGTTATTGCTTCAAGGGACATAGCCTAGCCTGCCCATTTACTGCAATTTGAAAAAATAAGTATTTTCAATAAAGAGGTGACAGAACATGGATGTGGAATAAGGCATTGGCTATCAGATGGAATCCATGCTTTGTTTTATTTTCTTTTATTTTGCTTCTTTTGATAAGAGAGAGTTCTATGGAATAGCTAAGTGGTGTAGTGTATAGAATACCAGCTCTGAAGTTAAGAGGACCTAAGTTCAAATTTGGTCTCTGACATTTAACACTTCCTAGTTTTGTGACCTGGGCAAGTCACTTAACCCCAATTACCTCAGCAGAGAGAGAGAGAGAGAGAGAGAGAGAGAGAGAGAGAGAGAGAGAGACAGAGAGAGACAGAGAGAGACAGAGAGACAGAGAAAGTTCTAATTAGATAAACTTTTGGTAGGGATAAAAGTTCTAATTAGATAAAATTTTGGTAGGGGTAGGGAAAAGGATAGTACTAAATGATTGACATGATTTAAAAAAGGCATCATTAAAAATTCTTTTTAAAAATTTACCATTTTTTTCACCATTGCTAGAAAAAATAAGAAGGCCCTTCTCACATCAAACTAAGTCACAAGTTAATGATTTAGAAAAAAATATGACACTATGATGAATATAAAAGCTCATTATCACTCTGTTAAAAGGCCATCTTTAATAGTCTTTCTCAGTGATTATTATTTATTTTATGTTCAAGTAATTCTCAGGCTTCATGGGAGTTAGAGTGTGGAAAAAATCTATTAGTCAATCATTCTTGATTCATGTGTACCTTCTTATTCATGCATCTTAACTTTTAAGAAACAATTGATCATGTCCCCCAGGAGGTCAGCTTGCTGCTACAATTATGTTCTGAATATCTCAAAACTCACTTTTCTTCTCTTCCCTAGGACATGAGGCAAGAATCTGAACCTTGCTTACTATCAGCAAAAAACAATTCTAAGTTTGTAAGATCTACAGAATTGGAGATAAAATGAGAAAATGAGGGTAGGGTTGGAGAAGGAGGATGAAATAGAATTAGAAAGAGAGTGAGAAAGAGACAGAGAAAAAAGAGTGCCAGAAGTTTGAGAAATCCATCTTCCAGAAAGAAAAAAAAAAGGAAGGAAGGAAGGAAGGAAGGAAGGAAGGAAGGAAGGAAGGAAGGAAGGAAGGAAAGGAGGCAGGGATGGAGGGAGGGAGAGAGGAAGGAAGGAAGGAAGGAAGGAAGGAAGGAAGGAAGGAAGGAAGGAAGGAAGGAAGGAAAGGAGGCAGGGATGGAGGGAGGGAGAGAGGAAGGAAGGAAGGAAGGAAGGAAGGAAGGAAGGAAGGAAGGAAGGAAGGAAGGAAGGAAGGAAGGAAAGAAGAAAGGAAGGGAAGGAGGGAGAGAGGGAGGGAGGGAGGGAGGGAGGAAAAAAGAAAGAAAGAAAGAAAGAAGGAGAGAGAGAAAGAGAAAGAAAGAAAGAAAGAAAGAAAGAAAGAAAGAAAGAAAGAAAGAAAGAAAGAAAAAGAAAGAAAGAAAGAAAAATAAAATCTTCCAAAGTTCATTCTATTTGAGGGAAGGTAGGGGACAAATCAATATAATTCCTTTCTTTTTATGTAAACATTTCCATATCAGTTATTTGTACAAGAAGACTTGAATAAAAGGAAAAAATGAAAGAAAGAAAGTGAAAATATGCTTCATATTTCATATTCAATCATTATAAGTTCTTTCTCTGGAGGCAGAGAGTATGCTTCATGATTAGTCCTTTGGGACTATTTTGATTCATTGTAGAGAATAGCTAAAGCACTCACAATTCTTCATCAAACAATACTTCTGTTACTATGTACAATGTTCCCCTGGTTCTGTTCACTTCATTATGCATCAGTTCATGTAAGTCTTTCTAAATTTTTTCTGAAATCATCCTGTTTGTCAGTTCTTCTATGCAATAATACTCTATACTAATCATATACAATAACTTATTCAAGCCATTCCCCAATTGTTGGGCATCCCTTTGATTTCCAATTATAGCCACCACAAAAAAAAACTGCTAAAAATGTTTTTGAAAAATATGTCCTTTGGATGAACTAATTTTTAGTTCAGATAGCTCCCAGCTATCAATGAATCAAAATTAGTATGCATATTTTATAGCCCTTTGGGCATAGTTTCAAATTGCTCTCCAGAATGTTTAGATCGGTTCACAACTTCACCAACAATGCATTAGTGAGCCTATTTTCCCACATTCTCTCCAACATCCAACATTTTCCTTTTTTGTCATATTAGCCAATCTGATAGTATCTCAGATTTGTTTTAAGTTTCATTTCTCTAATCAATAATGATTATTTTTTTCATATGAAGATTCAGGAGTATGGACTAAGTGGTCTCTGACATCCTGAAGCTACCATAGAAGGAACAACTTCCTAACTTAATGACTGCCTATGTTTTGTGTTCTTCAAAGGGCTTATTATATTTTTAATTTAGTTATTGATCATCTAAAGCAAGAGAGGGAACTTGAATAAGTGATAACTCCTTGGTATCAAGAACATCTGGGTTCAAGTCTTGCTCTTGAAGGAATAGGAAATATATTCTTTGTTGATTGATAATTATTTTCCCTTTCGTTAATTTTACCTGATGCTTGTTGACAGCTATCTTAATAACTGAAAACTGAGACTAGAGAGAGAATTTTTGGATCTAGGAACAATTTTAATCTACAATCAGGGAAGAAGGATATGTTTCACTTTCAATCACCTTTCCTAAAGTTCCCCTTTTCCAGCTCCTGTTTTGTCATAGAAACAACCCAGGTGATTGTTTTTCTCTACCAAGTCAAACACAGAAAACCATCAAAGGGCAGTTGAAGATCCCAAGATGCTGAAATTATTTGAAAAGTACTTTGACCAACTCTTTGAAGAAGGCTAAGACGCCTTCATCCCAGAAGATAGTTGAGAAAAGAGTAGACTGTGTTCAGCTAGGTAGTTTTATGGACAAAGAGATTTTCAGTTGCTCCCAGTTCAGAATGTCTACACATGTTCCAGTTCTCCTGTCTCCCAGAAGCAGGTGCTTCAGTATCTCCCACATGAGCAATGCCTCAGAGGTCCTCTAGATATAAACCACTGACAATTATACATATTATAGGAATTAAAAGACTTTTGTTAATGAACATTATTTATCTCTATAATACAAATGCATCTTGTCAAAATAAATTTTACCTGTATTTTCCAAAGCTAGTACACCATGTACATTCTTAAAGTGAAATTAAACTAAGTTCATATTTCTGCAAAGTCAAAACTTCTTAAGACAATAATGCACTGTTCTGTGAGTTAAAGGGAATTCTCCTTGTATTTATTCATTTATTTATACAGCATGCATTTATTAAGCACCTACTATGTATTAAATAATATGCTAGGAAGTAGAAATTTCTGAATCATCTCATTCACATCTGATTCTTCATGACATGAGTTTTTTTTGGTAAAGATACTTGGGTGCTTTGCCATTCTCCAACCCATTTTATAGGTGAGAAAAGGGAGGCAAACAGGGTTAAGGGACTCGGGTCAAGGTCATACAGCTACTACATGTCTGAGGCTAGATTTGAACTCATGAATAGGAGTCGTCTTCCTGATTCCAAATCCAGTACTCTATCCATTGTACCATTCAGCTGCTCATTGGACCTAGGAATAAAAAAAGACCAAAAAAAAAAAAAAAAGAAAAAAACGTTAATAGTCTCTGCCCTTAAGGAGTTTATGTTCTACTTAGGGGAAAGATATGTATCTTTTGGTTGAAAGGACAGGGAATTAAGCAATAATCTTCTACCAAGTGAAATAACATTTGTAAAATGTGCCTAGAATATAGTTGGTGCTTTTTAAATATGTTTTCTCCTCCACCTTCCTTCTAAAACTATTTCATATGTGTTGTTATCCATATAATTCAGACCAAGTAGAATATTTTTCTCATATTTCTGTTTAGTACTTGGGGACCTGAAAGAGCTTGATGATTAATTAAAGTTTCTATTTCACTTTTCTTGTTTATAAGGCTCTACTAAAACCTATTATCTGTTTCATCAGATCACTTAACTACACCATCCTGGAACAGGCAATTCCATTTATAGGACAGGGAAAGGAATCAAGTTACTGAACCTCTATGGACCTGTTGCTTCTTCATCTGTGAAATGAGGAGGTTGGAATAGATGGTGTTTGAAAGGTCCATCCCAATTCAAAATCTATCATCCTAAATTAAATTATTCTTCCCTAAGCCAGTGTCTAAACCACTGGAAAAAAAAGTAGAAATTGGGCCATTAACTGGCCAACTAGATTAATATGAACAAATGAATAAAAAACTCAGATGCCCTCAAGTTTTTAATTTTAATATCATTGAATTTCAGAATTGGAAGACAGCAAGGGTAATTGAAAGAATGTTAGATTTGGAATCAGAATGCCTGGAATTCAAATCTCAACAGAGACAAAGAAAAAGACAAAAAGATGCACAAACATGCAAGTATGCGTATATAAATATTTACATAAATTCATGGAGTTAAGCTAGAGATAGAGATGAGAGAAAGAGAGAGAAACATTGGTTAAGCATTTATTATTACATTCTAATAAAGACAATTCACAGAGAGGAATTGGAATGGAAGAGCATAATTTTGAGAGATAAGGTGGATAATAAAGACCCGTGAACTCCTGAGAGTAAGTTTATATCAGAAGTTAAGTTAGCATTGTTGGGCCCTCCCCATGAAAAAACAGTTTGGAATGTTTTTTTAATTTACTATTTATATTATCTTCAATGAATCATTTAACTTCCTCTGCTTTAATTTTTTCATTAATGAAAAGAAGGAATTTGGATTAGATGGTCCTTAATTTCCCTTTTAGTTCTCATTATGATGCTGTGGTTGTCTATCTAGTTAATATAGCACTTCCAAATTTTTTTTTTTTGTCTCAGGTCTCCTTTATTCTCTTAAAATTATTGAGAACTGTTTTATAGCCTTTGGGCACAATTCCAAATTGTTCTCAAGAATGGTTAGACTAATTCACAACTCCCAATTAGTGTCCCAATTTTGCTATGTCCCCTCTAGCATTTGTAATTTTCCTCTTCTATCATATTAGTTAAGGTGATGTGTAAAGTGGTATCTCAGAATTGTTTTAATTTGCGTTTCTCTATCAATATTGATTTAGAGCATTTTTTCATGAGACTATTGATAGCTTTGATTTCTTCTTCTAAAAACTGCTCATTCAGATCCTTTGACCATTTATCAACTAGGGAATGTCTCTTATTTTTATAAATTTTACTCCGTTCCCTATATTTTTGAGAAATCAGGCTTTTGTCAGAGGAACCTGCTGCCAAAAATAAAGTTTCCCAGTTTCCTGTTTTCCTTCTAATTTTGGATGCATTAGTTTTGTTTATGAAACAGATTTTTAATTTCATATAATCAAAATTATCTACTTTATTTCCTATAATTCCCTCTATCTCTTATTTGGTCATAAATTCTTCCCTTATCGATAGATCTGATGAGTAGGTTTTCCATGCTTCCCCAGTTTACTTATTGTATCGCCTTCTATAACTAAATCATTTAATCATTTTACCTTATCTTGGTAGATGGTATGAGATATTAATAGTTCATATCTAGTTTCCACCCAATTGCCTTCCAGTTTTCCCAGAAATTTTTGTCAAATGTTGAATTCCTACCTGATAAACTTGCAACTTTAGTTTTATCAAACACTAGATTCCCTTGATTTTTTTTTTTTTACTACTGAGTCTTATCTACCTAACATAGTCCACTGATTCATCATTCTATTTCTTAGCTAGTACCAGATATTTTTTTTATGATTTTGTAGTATAGTTTGAAATCTGGAGCTGCTAGGCTGCCTTGCTTAACTTTTTTTTAAAAAATGATTTCTTTGATACTCTTAACTTTTTGTTCTTCCAGATGAATTTTGTTATTATCTTATCTAGCTCTATAAAATAATTCTTTGGTAATTTGATTGGTATGACACTAAATAAGTAAATTAACTTAGATAGAATTGTCATTTTTATTATATTGACTCAGCCTATCCATGAGCAATTAGTAGTTCTCCAATTATTTATATTTGTCTTTACCTATATAAAAAAGATGTTTTGTAACTGTGTTCATATAAGCCCTGAATTTTCCTTGACAAGTAGAATCCTGGGTATTACAGGCCATTATTTTAAAGGGAATTTATCTTTCTATCTCTTCCTTCTGGGTTTTGTTGTTAGCATATAGAAAAGCTGATGATTTATGTGAGTTTGTTTTGTATCTTTCAACCTTGCTGAAGTTATTAATTGTTTCAATTATTATTTTAGTTGATTCTTTAGGGTTCTCTATGTATAAATCATATCTTCAAAGAAGTAGTTTTGTTTTCTCACTACCTCCAATTTCTCCTTCTTGTCTTATTGTTATAGTTAGCATTGATAGGGCAGCTTTGAATAATGGTAGTGATAATAGACACCCTTGCTTCACCACGATCTTATTGGGAAGGCTTCAAGTTTTTCCTCATTGCAGAAATGGTTTTGTTTTTAGATAGATTCTGCTTATCATTTTTTTTTAAAAAAAAGACTCCATCAATTCCTATTGCTTTCTTTGGTTTTTTTTTTTTTTTAATAGAAATGACTATTGGAGTCTGCTAGGTTTTTTTCATCTATTGAAAAATCAAATATTTTAAATGATTGTTTTAAAATAAATGTTAGTTGGTAAATAATGAAACAATAATTTTTAAAAATAATAAACGGCTTGATTGCTTGAGACAAATTGTTGAGAATCCACCTTAAAGAGCTTTGTTTGTGTGAGTTTTATCTGTTGATATTTATCACATTCAAAATTAACACAGCTTAGTATTATTATGAAAATAATCTTTATTTTACAAACCCCTCAGTAACTGATTCAGGGAGATCTTTGAGTTCCTAAAGCAAACTTTGAGAACTTTTGATCTAATCCAAAGTTCTCAATCCCCTTTCTTTCCTCATTTTACAAGAAAGGAAATTGAGGTCAAGAGAGAAGTGATTTGTGCAACATCACTCACCAAGTAAATCATGAAACTGGAATTTTTCCCAAGTCCTCTTACTCCAAAGCTATCATACTTTCTGCTGTACCACATTGTCCTAATATTCTGTTCAGCTGTCTATCCTGATGTAATGAACAGTATACTTGCTAAGTCTAGAAATGATAAAGGTGACTGAGAATCTTAATATGCCTGTGTGATTCTTCAGACTGGGGTGAAGGAGAACAAAAGGGAATTTCCCTTTCCCAGGCTTTGAGCCTTATGTCTGTAACATGACCTACAATACTACCTACCCACCCCTCCCAAGCATTCACTCAAGCATACCCTCAGTTTCTTGAGCACAAGGAAATTAACAAAATTCAGCAGAAGAAGGGTATACATCTTCCCTTGACAAGGCAGAAACATTCTAGCTTGAACCATTCAGCCTTCCTTTCTGAGACTACAACATTTTATCTTGAACTACAACTCATCCCATTTTATCTGATCTCAGAAACTAAGCAACACCCAGTCTGTTTAATACTTGAATGGCGTATCACGTATTTTCGGCTCTTCCTTGGGAAACTTCCTGATATAGTAGAGAGAAGAAAATGCTGCTATAGTCATGGAGACTTGCCAATTGACTAATTAAATTAATATGGATAAGTAAGTATTTTAATATTATAGAATTTTGAAGATGGAAAAGATGTGAAATGTCATTTATAGTAGAAAGCGAGCTACATTTGGAGTTAGAGGATACGGGTCCAGATATCAACTCTGTTCACATCCTATCTGTGTGACTTTGAGTAAGTAACTGTTTTTGTTTTTCAATTTCCTTCTCTATAAAAGGAAGGGGTTGGGCTAAGTGACCCCTAAGATTTCATATCACTCTAAATCTATGGAATTACTAACTTCTTATTTCCTAGGTGTAGTTACCACCAAGACAGAAGTACAGTAAGTAATAGAAGTCAGAGGAAGTTTCAAAATGACCTCCCCATCCTCTGTTTCATCTCCATCTTTTTCATGGGCACACACCTCCCTGCCATCTAATCAAGACAAATCTTCTGAGCAGTAATTAAAAAACGGCTCATCTTCAAGGGGAACCGAAAGAAAAAGCTGAAACAATTAGCTGGCTCTAACAAACAGCATGGCTCATTTTCTTCTCTCTCTCTCTCTCTCTCTCTCTCTCTCTCTCTCTCTCTCTCTCTCTCCTCTCGCTCTTTCTCTGTCTTTCTCTCTCTGTGTCTCTCTCTGAGACAGAGAAAGAGACAAAGACAGAAACAGAAAGCCTCTTGTCTCTATCTCTTGTCTCTCTGTCTCTCAGTGTGTGTCTCTGTTTCTGTCTTTGTCTCTGTGTGTGTTTGTGTGTGTATGTGTCTGTCTTTCTCTGTCTCTGTCTCTGTCTCTGTCTCTCTCTCTCTCTCTCTCTCTGAGACAAAGAGACAAAGACAGAAACAGAAAGCCTCTTGTCTCTATCTCTTGTCTCTCTGTCTCTCAGTGTGTGTCTCTGTTTCTGTCTTTGTCTCTGTGTGTGTTTGTGTGTGTATGTGTCTGTCTTTGTCTCTGTCTCTGTCTCTGTCTCTGTCTCTGTCTCTGTCTCTCTCTCCCTCTGTGTGTGTCTCTGTCTGTCTCTCTCTCCCTCTGTGTGTGTCTCTGTTTCTGTCTTTGTCTCTTTCGCTGTCTCTGTCTCTGTGCGTGTCTCTCTGTGTTTCTGTGTTTCTCTCTGTCTCTGCCTCTCTGTGTCTCTGTCTCTCTCTCTCTCCCTCCCTCCTTTCTCCCTCCCTCTCTCAGTCTCTCTGTCTCTCTTTTCTTTTCTTTTCCCTTTCTTCACTCTTCCCTGTTTTCACTGGCTCTTTGCCACTAATAAATAGTCGGATTGAATGTTCTATGAGAAAAACGCCCGGGCCCCGCTTTCCTGCAGGGCTGGAAGGGCATTAGCAGAGAGAGAGAGAGAGAGGAGCAGGAGAGCCTCCCTCATCTAGTGCAGTCAGGTTAGAAACAGACTCTTGCATTAGCATGCCAAAGGACACAGAGCAAAGAGGAGAGACGTTCCAGGGCGAAGGCTGTGGAATGGAAATGCGGATTTGTGTGAGTAATGAGTCCGAGGGAGGAAAATGAACCCTTGTGAAGCTCTATGTGCCTTGATTACATTAGCGCTCCTCGGAATCTCAGGGCTCCGTTCTTTCCGGCTCGGCTTTGGCCCGGTTTCGAAAAGGCCGGCGTCGGATCTGGCCCCCTCAGCCTTCCGCCGCTCTTTTGCACGATCTCCCCGCCCCCTCTCGCTATTAGCATTCAGCTTTCCTGAAATCTTTCAAAGACCACTGATGACTGCCGACAGTCAAATTAAATGCAAAGCCTTTCCCGTAGCTCCAGGTTTCATCCATATAATTTTCCAAAGCAGCTCCGATCTCATTTACAGCTCCGCAATGAATATCATCTCCTGACAAAGCCGCGCCTCGCTGACATATTCTTTTGAAGCTCTAGGGGGAAAAAAGTTACACCTGTGCCTTTCTTCTAGTGAACGGCTCGGGGGAAGCCGACAATAGCGAGTGAAGGTCCTTGCCGTCTGAGGGGGCGTGCGACGTGACGGGTCGGGTGGAGGGCTGGACTCGGCCTTAGAAAGATCCGAGTTCAAATCCAGACTGTGGCACTGACTGAGTGACTTTGCTAAGTGGAAGAATAACAGATTTAAAGCTGGCACGTACCCGGGGGGGCTGCTAGTCTACCCCGCTTTCCATTTCTTGGTCTAGGCAGCCACCAGGGATATGAGTGGGGACATAGGGAAATAGGTTGGCATTCCCTAGAATTCTGATTTTGAGTATTTTTCCTCAGTCGTGGCAAGAGATGGAAAGTGGGGAAGGAAATAGATGAATTTACATATATATATATATATATATAGATATATATAGATATATACCTGTATATATAAATATATACATATACACATATATGTGTATATGTATACATATGTGTGTGCATTGTATTAATTATGTTACAGTATATCATCATATCATATATATTTTCATTTTATTTATATTTATTTTATTATATATGGAAATAGAGTAAAAAGCAATATATTCATTCTAAATGGACCCTGGTATCTTTGCACATGGCAAAAGAATCACTAGGAGAATATTGATGTGACAGGGGAAACAGGTAAAAATAGCCCTGTCTCCTGGGTTTTGATCCATCCTTTTTCTAAAGAATAGGGAGGTAAGGAGAGGAAAGCAAATGAAAGTCACCAACTGCACCCAACCCCATTCTAGCATTGCTGTATGTCTCCTTGAGGCTTGTGAATGCTTCCTGGTCATTTGCATGGCCTCAAAGGTAGTGATGACCTGAGTTTATAATAATCTACTCACAACCTGCCTATCAGGTAGCTCTAGGGAATTTAACACTGCGGAGTAGTAAATAAATTTGAGATTAAGGTCTTAACAACCATATGATGGATCCTTCTGTGTGCTGACCAGTTTTGGCCATGGGCCATAATAAACAAATTACCAAAAAAATGTGTTGCCTATTCACAGGCCCATTGGCAGGAAAGTTTTAAAATATAATAATAGTGCTCCTTTTGAAGGAATATAAGTCCCAATAACAGGTGAAAGATAGCTCTGCCAGATATGAATACCAAATTAGCAGGGAGCAAAAGGCTCTAGTTCTAGATGGAAATTTCATCAGATGATTGCACTGGTTCAGCAGAGAAGCAGCTAATGTCAGCTTTGAAATCAAAGAAAGCACAGTAAATTAAGAAATGGGACAGAGTATGAGTAACGTATAGTAGGTTGTTTGGAAATGATGACAACACAATCTTAGAAGTGGGTAGTCCCAGAAAAATAATCTATCTCATTGGTATGGCCATCTGTGGAAGATTGGATCCTTTTGTCTATGGGGATGGGGTGGGGATGGGGGAAAGAAGCTAATATCATTTCTTCCTTCTTCTTCACTACTTGCTTTACTATTATATCCTGCCTACTCTGGTAGTAGAGAACATATTGAATGGGGGCTTGAGTTGTGTTTGTATAATGATAATTGCCCAATGTATCATACACTGAAATTGAAATGATAAAAAGTACTCAAGTTAGGTGGGATCCATGCAGGGTTGTGCTAGAGACAGTTTGAATTGACTAACAAGAGCTAATTGTTAAATATTCAATGTGAACTTTTATATATCAGAAACTAACAAGTGCTACAGATACTCTTAAGAAAATGATGAAGAAAATTTTAATGATTCAGGTTAAATTTAAAAATGTGCCATGTGCATATTTTTTCTTAGGGAACCAGTTGTTAAATGTTTACCACTACAAATTCTTATATAATAGGAATTATACACTATGCTATGTAACTACCTTATAAGATTAATGTGCTTCTTTTAAAAGGAAGCTATCCATTATTTATTTGTAGAAATGAAATATAGTATGAGGAAGTCTAGCCAAAGATGGAGGAAGCCTGAGGGGAATGTTTTGAGATTCTGTGATTTTAAAAATGCTAAATAAAAAAGTTATTTCTCTGTGGATTTTTTTAAGTTTAATCTCTTTTCTTGATGCAGAGTGATTCAGATCCATGGCCATAATTATACAGTACCTATGGGAGAGACTGCTAACAATTTGCAGCTAAAAATCTGAAAACTTACAAGCTCCCTTTCTATCTCCAAGAGGGTATTTGCTGCCAAAGAAGGTGGTAGAAATCAAATTATCAGGCTGAATTAATTTGATTAATAAAAGGCATAATTTTGTAGCCCATTAGGCAAGCTGTTAGCTAAGGGACTTTAGCTAGATTCAAAACAGAGTTAATCACTCATCATCAGGCCAAGTTAAGCTAACTGGCCATCTAATCATTGACATATGAGTTGAAAGAACTGTCTCCCTAATTCCTATAATGAACTAAGCCTAATTGCGGGTCTCGGCCCTGAAATTTTCACTCCACACTCTCTCTCATACCTGACAACAACATTTACAATTCATAACTCAACAAGTTGTAAATAATTTGCGGCTTACAGACTTGAGCATGATCTTCTTTTTTAAAATTTTGATCAATTTAAATGCTTGTTTTTGTTGCCGATAGCTAAATTAGGCTTCAAAAATATATAAATTATCAAAAATATCCATTGGCAGTATTGAATTTTACTAGTAAATACACATAATTATTACAATGGAAAGAATACCACCTGGAGAGTTTGGAATTTTTTTCTACCCCAGTAAATGTGAGCAAATCACTTTATCTTCTGTGAGCATCATTTTCCTCATTAGTAAAATGGGGAGCTGGTCTAGGTGAACTTGGGATCCTTTCTAGTACTATATTCATGATCAATCTATAATCCTCAGGCCCAAAGAATAAATTCAGGATGCTTAAATATAGGAAATTTAATGTCCCATCTAACCCCTTCTCAAGCCTCTGCTGCCCTGTATGGTAAGCACTTTCTCAAACTAAGTAGAGCCCCAGATAGAAATAGTCTGTACTGAAACTAGTAATGGAACTGTCCAGCTTGTCACATTGTTTTTCATTTGGCTTTTGGGTAAATAGAATAAAAAATATAAGAAAATGTTTTTCAAAGGATTTCTGGTTGTGGCGGCAGTAGTAGTGGTGGCGGTGGTGGTTGTACAACAGCCACTCCTATCAATAAGAGAAAATGCTTTTAAAAGGATATGAGGTTGATGGTGGCAGTGGTGGTAGTGGTGGTGGCAGTGGTTGTACAACAACCTTTCCTGTTAAGATGAAAAAATATTTTTTAAGATATCTGATAATGGTTGTGGTTGTATTTGTGTTGGTAATGGTTTGTGCTTGTTAAACAATACTTTTATAGTACTCTCTGCTTCCTAATCTATGATCTTTCAATCCATCACCCAATGTACAGCACAATTAAAACTCATATTTGTAGATTGCTCCCCTTCAGAGAGGAAGGAAGGAAGGAAGGAAGGAAGGAAGGAAGGAAGGAAGGAAGGAAGGAAGGAAGAAAGGAAGGGAGGGAGGGAAGGAAGGAGGCCAGCCATTCACTAGGTACTGATCTATCTGCTGCTAGGGCAACAAACACAAGAAACAAAAAAAAAGCCACTGTTCTCTTTAGCTATATAGACTCTTCCAGAAATTAATAAGCAATAACCTTTATTTCCATCTTTAACAAATATGCTAGCCACCAAATCCCACACTTCAAAGGGTATTTTAATTTCATGTTCTTCTTTTAAAAAAATTTAACTCTGCCTGTGCTATTATAATAATTAGAATTAATGATCTTCCTTAAAACAACAGCAGTAGGGCCTTGCATTTCTGGAGCATTGCTGATTGTAGGTTTCTCAGCCCAAAGCAGAACGAACATCTGTTCTTTTGCTGAAATTTTTAGCAAGGATAGAAAAATTCAGCTAGGTATTTAAACAATGATGACCCTCCATCTCTCATTTCTCCTCTCTTCCCTTGACTTTCACACATTGCACTTTCCTTGTTCAATAGTGCTGGTGGAGTATGTGTTTGTGTGTCGATGGGATGGGTAAGTATGGGAGTGTGTGTGTGTGTGCATTTTACTTATGTCTTTTGATCTTTAAATAACTCACTTCTTACTATACTTTGTTGTTCGGTCATTTTTCAGTCGTATCCAACTCTTCATGACTCCATACACCCTTTTCTTAGCAAACATACTAGAGTGGTTTATCATTTCCTTCTCTAGATCATTTTAAACTGAAATGGGATTAAGCAACTTTCCCAGCGTCACACAGCCAATGTCTAAGGCCAGATTTTAACTTAGATCCCCCTGACTCCAAGGCTGGTACTCTATCCACTTCACCACCTACCTGTCTTTATTTATAATAAAGAGAAATAAGAAAAATCCATTGATACAATGCCTTTACTTAAAAAGAATGTGCAAAAAAGAATGTCTAGTATCATCTTTCACCTATAATGTTTTCATCATACTTCCTTGGTCCTCTGTGAACAAAGATTAGTCATTGTATTTGACTTGAAAGATTTTTGATAATTTTCATTTACATCTTTGTAGCCACTGTTTTTGTTGTTACTCTGGTTCTTGCTTTCTTTGCACTGCATCAGTATGTGCAGGTCCTCCTAAATTTCTCTAAATCCTTTTTTTTTGGTTACTTTCAATATTTTCTCCTTAACTCGAGAGTTTTGAAACTTGGTATAATATTCCCATACATTTTCTTTCAAGGATCTCTTTCAGATGGTGATTGATGGATTTTTCCTATTTCTTCTTTGCCTTCTTGTTTTAAAACATCAGGGAAACTTACCTTAATAATTTCTTGTAATATTGTATCAAGATTTTTTATTGTATTTTCGAGCAGTCTGACTACTCATATTATTTCTCCTCAATCTGTTCTTCATTGTTTTTCTAGCAGAGATGTTTCACTTTCTTCTATTTTTTCATTCTTTTGTTTTTGTTTTATGATTTCTTGATGTCTTAGAATGTCATTAGCTTCCCCTTGACCAACTTTAGTTTTCAAGGAATTATTTTCTTCCTTAAGTTTTTTGATTCTCAGTTTCAAATTGGTTGACTTCCTTTTCATAATATTTTTTCTTAGCTTACTCATTTTTCTCATTTTTCCTAAATCTCAGTGATTTTTAAAAGTTCTTCCAAGACATCTTTTTGTTCTGGGACCCATTTGACATTTCTCATTGAAAAAGGAGTAGCTTTTTTTGTTCCATTATCTTCATCTGAATATTAATCCAGATCTTCTCTATTTCCATTGCAATATTCATGGTTGGGTTCTTTTTTGCTTACTCATTTTTTGTTTGTTTTATTTTGTTTGCTTACTCATTTTTGTTTTATTTTGTTTTTAGCAGCTATTAGTGTAATCGAATTATAGTTCCAAGATATGGGGAATGATCCCCCAAATCACAGGTCCTTCTTATTGTTATTTTCTGAGGTCCATGTTGGGACTAAACTTGAGATCACCTCTCCACTCCTAAGTCACAGTTAGGGATCCCAGTCATATTGTCCCACAAATGTTCTTACTTCTTGTGGTCCCTCTGATGGCTACAAACTACAGCTGTCCTCTCTGTTCTGGAATTGAAAGCAGGGATTCTGTTGTCCTGTAAATGCCCAGAGCCAGCAAGGTCCCCATCCCTCATTACTTCACCAGGTCTATTCTATCTTCTTTTCCCCAAACTCACAGTACTGAACATGTCTGGTCAGCATAGATATGGTTAGTGTCCCTCAACAGTAGAAGATCCTTCAGTCATCTCCTACTCAGATCCCCACTGCTCTTCTTGATACCTTAGAATGTTATTAGTTTCCCCTTGATCACTCACTCCATTGTTTCTCCAAATTCTTTATACACATTTCATATGACACAATAGGATTACTTTATATTTATTGAAATGGGTTGTTTTTAACTCCAATGGGCCTGTGACATATATGAAATACCTTATATTTAACTATTGGGGATATATTTGTATTTTTCCCTTCATATTTATTCTGTAGATACTTTTATGTGTACTTGATATCTCTCTTGTTACGGTTTAATCTCCTTGGGAGTGTGTCAGTTTTTGTATTTGCATCCCCATTGCCTAGAATAGTCTCTGGCATAGATTATACATTTCATAAATGTTTGTTGATTGATTGATGAAAGCAGAAAAGTAAGACTTCATGAGGATCAATAAATTAGACTAAACTTAAAATAGATTCTAAATGCTCATATTACAGATTATATATTTCACTATACGTGTGCCTTTCATATTCATTTTGGTTCTGAATAACTTTACAGATGGCCAAGTCCCAATAAAATCTTATGAAATGCACACTGTATGTATTCAGATGTCTAAAAATTCTTCAGAAAGCAATTACACCAAGTGCCATCTAATAATATATCCAAATGGACCACAGTGATGTAAACTGCACTCTTAATGTCTGAACCCCACCTGACTCTGAGTTTCAATCTTCCCTCAAATCTCAGCAAAAAGAACAGATGTTCTGCTTTGGGTTGAGAAATCAGCAGTCACTACTCATATGTTGCAGAAATTTAAGGCCCTGCTTCTGCTGCTTTAAGGGAGATCATTAACACTAGCCTCCTATGCTACAACATTATTAAGGTTTATCAGTTGACATCTCATAGGAAATCAGTGTTGGTTCATCTTTTGAGTGGTCATGAGAAGAAACAACTATAAAAATGTTTATGTTTCACGTGGAAAAGCAGGGAAGATCATTTCTCTATGAGCTATTTTGCATATACCATCACATCTATGATAGATCATACTATCGATTACCATCCATTTCAGTTTAAAACCATTTCTAGGGACTCAGTCTGTGTAAAGTACATCCGTTGTACTATGTTTTTAAAGTGTAGGTCACTGTGAACTATTAAAACACCACAAAAACAATTCTAAAAGGCCAGGGACTTCTTCATTATAATTGCCAGAATATCATTGTGGATCCAATTCCTTGTTATTAATAACAATAACTAGCATTTCTATAGTAAAATACAACAATAAGAAGAATATCTATAGCAAAATATAATGATAACTAGCATTTCTATAGTATAGTGGTATAGCAAAGTGCTTTACAAATATTTTATCTTCACAGTACCCTTAAGAATGGATGCTATTATTAAACCTGTTTAACACTTGAGGAAATTGAGGCAAACATCAGTTAAATGATTTGGCCTGGATCACACAATAAGTGCTAAGGCAAAATTTGAACTCCAGTCTTCCTGATTCCAAGTCTGGCATCTTATCTATTTCCTCATATTGCTGACTAGTTTTTTATTAACCCCTCTTCCCCCAGAAAAATAATATAGAAGGTGAGCAGTTATATTCATTTATTCATTCATTCAACAAAAATTAAACATCTGCTTCGTGAAAAACCTTTTGCCTAAAACTGAAACAAGACAAAAAATTATTATATAGTTTCTGACTCTTATGAAATAACAATCCAGTAAGTGAAAGAAATTAATTTCTTAAACTTAAGCTTCAGCAGACCATTGATCTCATCCATGAAAGCACTTTCTCCATCAGTGATAATACCCCATCTCCTCTTCTTTTGACTAGAATATAGTTTTATTAATTCACTAGTTGTCCAATTGTTGTTACTTTATTTTGTCCCATATAGACAACTAGATGTTTGGGAGCCAAAACTATGTTTCTTTCATCTCTGTATCCCCAAAGCCTCACTTCACAGTATATCCCCTAGGTAGCATTAATAAAGTTCTACTGAACTGTTGAAATGCAAAGAGGCAAAATTTAATCAAATTCTTGCCAATTTCCAGAATTCATGGAAAGGAGTATACAGGCAATGTCTATGAAGAATTGTCTTATTTTTGTGGGTAGAAAGTGTCTGATATCATTAATATAGATGTCCAATAAGCCTAAATATTATGATATAATAGTGGTAAAAATCCAACCATTGTAAAGTACCTAAAGGATCCATCGATGATAATTTGGGAAATTGAACAAAGCTGTGAACTGGGCCAGAAAGGATATAATTAGTCATTGGTTTCTGGTTATGTTGGGTATTTTGCCATACAAAAAACTCGAGGTGCCCCTGAGGCAAGAAATAGGAACATATTGGAAAGTCTAACAGGGCAATGAGTGCTGCAGTAGTAAGAATCAGCAGGTTTGTGTAGCTGCTAGAAAACCTGACAAATACAGACAGGTTCCAGAAATGATAGCAGCTGCCATTAAAAATATGTAGCCATTCAATAGTTGAGCCATAGATGCTGGCTTAGAACAGTATGATTAGTAAGCAAAACTTTATTCATGCATAGATCCAACTTGAGGACTAGCTATTTAACATACTTCATCAAAACTAACCAGGACAGGAAGAAGTTAACTGGAGACAAAAACATCATGATTTACAAGGGTCAAAATCATGAAGATCTCATGGAATAATGAAAGAGATCAGTGTAAAATAGGTTAAAATATAAGGGAGAAACCTTTAGGGACAACAATGCATCTTCTTCAATCAGAAGACTCATCCCCAGAGAGAAGATTGTGAAACAAGTTTTACAATGAATGAAAAATTCTACCAGATACTATGCCCAAAGGGCTATAAAACTATGTATATATCCTTTGAGGTCCATATTACAAAATATCCAAAAAAGTGGGAAGGGGGAAGAGGACTTATTTCTTCAACAATATCTATAACAACTCTTTTTGAGGTAGTTATGAATTGTAAATTAAAGGGAGTTCCTTCAATTGGGAGATGACTAAATAAGTTGTAATAAATGATTGTAAGGGAATATTATTGTGTTATAAAAAAATGCCAAAAAGCATAATTTCAGGAAAACCTGGAAAAAATGACCACAAACTGATGCGGAATGAAGTGAACAGAACCAGAAGAATGTTTTACACAGTAGTAGCAATATTGTTTGATAAAGAACTGTGAATGACTTAGCTACTTTCGGCAATACGATGATTCAAGACGATCTCAACAGCCTAATGATGAAGCATATTTTCTTTCTCCAAAAAAGAACTAATATTTTTGAATGCAATTTCTTTTTTCTTTTATTCAATTCTTCTTGTACAAAATGACTAAAATGGGAATTTTAATATAATTGCATATATATAACCTGTATCTTATTACATACTAGTTCAGAAGGGGGGGGGATAGAAAGAGGGAAAGAGGCATGGAATTTGGAACTCAAAACTTTAAATAAAAATGTTTTTAAAAAATTCTTCCAGATCTGGCTTGCAAACTAGAATCTATCTTGCATCAGGAGCCTGAGCAGGTAACATTCTAGCTTCCAATCCAGGGGTAACAATTTTAGGATTAAAAGTGGATTTTGGAACCCCAGTATTTAATACCAGGCAAACTATGCTATTTCTTGACATTGTCTGCTTGACTCTGCATAATCATCACTTGTGAATCTCTGTGTTTCATTTTATTTTCCCTTAATTTCCTGGAGACATTTCTCCTTTAAAAAAAACTCCATTTATATCATTACTGAACTAAGGGAAAATGAAAACTTGTCCAGAGCTATTATAAGATAAAGAGAAAAAATTATTTATTAAAAGAGCCTAGGCACAGTGATAAAAGCGTGGACAGAGTAAATTGAGCAAGGACTGATAGAATAGTGAAAATTCTAGATATGAAAAATTACAATTCAATCATAATTGTTTTTTCTCATCATGGGGGGGGGGAATTATCCCACAATACTTTCTTCAATACAAGAAAAACTACTGGCCCAAAATCAGTGTACAATAGTACCAACTTAAATTATGTAGTTCCTCAGATCAGTCCTCAGTTCAGTCAATTGATGCCATCTTTGACTAAACAAAATGGTATGTCAAACACAGGGTTACATGAAAGTAGTGCCATGCTATAGAGGATATTCCTCAGTTGCTATTATTAAGCATGGACTATATTTCCAACTACTGACCTTTGTTTGAAAATAAATTGGAAGATAAATGAAGTATAGGTTATCACTAATGACAGATGCTAGGAAATCCAACACTGGATTCATACCATCACCAGCTACAAACACTTTGAATAAATACAGACATATGCATGTAGGAAAAGTTGGCCATGTATTCCATATGTGAATTGAATAAATACATTATATATGCAAAATACATTTGTGTTTTTAATAGATTACAATCCAGAGTTAGTAAAGAATCATCCTAGCATTCTTCAAATTTCATTTTAAAATGACAGGAAAAAATAGATTTTGGCAGATGGGGAAATTTTACAGTTGTCACAAGTCCATCTTAACAAGAAAACTCAACTTCTCCTTTGCATGATTCTCTGTTCACATGACTTCCATAACATAGCACATACAGTGCTTTAAGACTTGGAGATTTGTGCTCCTTGTCTTTGCAACAAACTCAACAGTCATACAAGTTTCACTCTCTTTGGAGATTCTATTTATATTGCAACATATTAGTGGCAAATTTCTATAAAATTCTCCACTTGTGTCATTAATTAGCACTTGGCAGTGAGCCTGATTAAATGCCCTTGGCAGCAAAATGAATTAAGTATCCAAAGGGTTATATTTGTCATTTACTGAAAACTCCTGTTGTTAGAGAATGAGTACAATGGACAGCTCCATTTAGGGAGGCTCTGAGGAGAGCCTTTGGCTTCTTAATGTACCTCTTCAAAGATTATTGAGTAGCTGTCAGTCAGCATTGTCAGTGGTTCCTAACAAATGAGAAAAGCTTGTCTGGAGAAAAGGAAGTCTACAAAGACTAAAAGAAATAAAGTAACAAAAGAGGTTCTCTGATATATTCAGCCTGCTGTCTATGGAAGTGGGGGTGGAGGGGAGAGGTGGAACTATATCTCCTACATTATGGACTTAAGGAAACCCTAGAGTGGGGGAAGAAAGTTTTGCTTTGACAGAAGAACTTCAAAAAAAACTTCCATTTCTTTCACGGCAGGTTTCTTTCCATGAACGATATTTTGGCTATATTTTTTCAAATTCATTTTCTAAATATTATCTTTCTTACATTTATAAAACCATTTTAAATAGCCTTGTGCCCAAATAAAGAATATTGATTTCATTTAGAGTATAACCTGAATCTTTCCCAAGGGAATAAAAAGATAGATTAAATGAAAATATGCTAATAAATATTTCCCCTATTTATTTAAAATGTGAGTTTATTCTTCTTTTGAATATGATTTTAATATAATTCAGACAATCTGAAGTAGAAATGTTTAGATCAATTACTATAGTAAGTTTTAGAAAAGCATATCTTGCATATATATACATTGTTTATTTTGTTGTTGAGACAGGACTATTTTTCCCACTTTCAACAATAGGCAAGAAGAGAGGTGGGCTTTTTTTGTTGTTAAAAAAATAATGATTGACATTTATTGACTCAGTGGAGTAACCTTCAAAAATAGCTTCTAGACTCATAGTCAGGACGTGAGTTCCAATCCAAACCTTGATGCTTTGTCCATGTAACCTTCAGCAAGTAGCTATGCCTTTCTTAGCTCTGGTTTCTTCATCTATAAAATTAAAATTATGGTAGTTTCTTCTTTAAGGTTTAAGCTCTAGGTCTAAATTCAGTGATTCTATGAATAAACAATTTACCTAACCTTGTTAGTATCATAAATGGGTATCAATTCACAGTATAAATGAAATGATTTGCTAATTATTAATGATTCATGAGCTCACAACTTCTCATATCTTGTTAGAAATAGAGATCAAGAAAAGAAAAAAAGAAAAAAAGAGACCAAGACACAAGTCTTCCATATGTTCCTCAAATATTGGTAGTGCATGTATGATATAATGGGGGAAATTGCATCCAAAACAAATAAAAAATGTTATAAAATATTGCCCTCCCCTAAAAGCTTAATAATTCATTTAAGCTCACTGAATCTGTCATGGCAGCAAAGAGCAAAAGGCCAATCTTGAAGTCAGGAAACTCTGAGTTCAAATTCTGCCTCTGAAATATAATTGTATAAACTTGAATAAATTACTTAACCTCTCAGTGTCGCCTGGTTACTCAAGTTACCACCTGTCTGCCTATCTAGCTGTCTATCTAATTATCTATTTATCTTTGTTTGCTGTGGAAACATAACCAAAGATGGAGAAGAAAGAGCAATGAAGAGTAAAGCCATCAACAAAGAAAACATACATGAAAGTCTTAAAATGTGGAGCTAAGAGTGATCATGGGAAAAGATAATTACTGAAAGTTGCCTATAACTTGATCCAGATCCACATGTGACAACACCTTAAAACAAACCAAAAAGAAACCTAATCAGATATAGAATGCATTATGATCCTGGATCATAACTCTTTGATTAAATGCCAAGAAGCCATATTTTGTCAGATTTATTCAATTTAAATATTTATCAAGCATGAACTATGTGCGAGGCAGCATGTAGATACTGAGAATGCAAAGATAAAAACCAAACACCAATTTTTAAACAGTCCCTGCCCTCAAGAATATTACATTCTATTTAAGAAATTCACAAAGAAATGAGAATAGATCCAGATAATGTTCTTATAATTCAAAATGGATTGGTGATGGGGGAGGGGCTACAAAATTGAATTTAACCAGAGGATGAGCTACAAACCAAAATCTTTTCTTATTTAAAAATAACTAGCAGTTTTGCTGAATTCATATATGAAACATTATGGCAGACATAGGGCTTTGGACTGCTTGTGTGTAAACTCTATAGCCCTCTCAAGAGTCAGTATAACTGGAGATAAATTACACCCTATTCCATTTAGCAGAGGGGACAGAGGTTAGTCTTGGAATCATTCTTCCAATTCTTCAAATCAGATTTTCAAATCTTGTCTCTTATGACCATGGCCAAATCTCTTGTCCTCAAACCCCAGGCAACTCTCAAAAACTCTCAAAAAGTTACAGATTGTCTAGCTACATTAATTCAGGAAGTTTTCATACCAAGAAGGTAAAATCATAAATTAGGATCTTCCTACCATTCCTTAAAAAATTTTTTCTTAATTCTTCTTTCCAAAGTGAAATCTGTTGCCCCAGGAGTCATATCTTTACTTTGAAATGATTTTTCCTTTTGTGGTTTTGAAGTCCATTTAGTGCTTCTCAACAATGTTGGATAAGCAGCTCCTAAGAAATATATACCAGCAAGATGGTGGTGGCCGCAGGTGCATTAATTGTGTGGGATAAACCTATTCTCTGTGAAAAAAGGAAGTGGAGAGCACTTGAGACCTAAGAAGGACAAAGATATCAATGAGTCTTCCTGTTATGGTACAAGGATATCTATTAAAAACCTTAGAATATTTTTGTTTTCCAAAGCTAGAGATCAGATATCCAGTGATTTTCATTGGCTCAGGTGTTCTAGCACACTTTGAAACAAATCTGAATCATTTGCTAGAACTTAAGAAAAAAAATTGGCAAGTTAATAAATAATAAAAATAATAACAATATAAATATATAGCCCTTAAGGTTGGCAAAGTGATTTTACCACGTTATCTCATTTGGTCTCCACAATTTGTTTATAAATTTATAAATAACTAGATAGTCAACAAATATTTATTAAGCACTTGCTATGTGCCAAATAATATGCTAAACACTAGGAACACAGATAAAGGCAAAAAACAACCCATTCTCTCAAGAAGTTCACTGTCTAATGGAAATGTTAATAAAGAGATTTCAATATATTATTGGAAGGGTTGTGGGAAGCTTTAACATATTAGTACACCATCATCAGGATGATATATTGGTCCAACACTTCTGAAAACAATCATACTTTCAGTTAACTAGTATTTACTAAGTGCCCACTATGTTCTAGGCACTTTGCTAAAACAATTGGAACTATATAAGAAAAGCCACTTAAAAACACTGTATCTCAACTGTTTCATTTTAAGCATATATTCATAAGAGGGCAAATACAGAAAGAAAAAAAGAGTCCCAATATACCCAATTATTCCAGCAGCACTTTCTGAGATAGCAGATTACTAGACATATTGCAAATGTCCACCAATTGAAGAATTGCCAAGTTGAGGTACATGAAGGTACAGGAATATTATTTTGACATAAGAAACAATGAATATGAGAAATTTAAAGAAAAAAGGGAAGGCTTTTATGAACTGATGTGAGAAATAAATAAAATTAAGAGAAAAATATTTATATTGGTCACAATAATATAAAATTACCAGTAACTAAACTGACCAATATTAATCAACATGATAAAATCTTAGAACAAATTATGATATATAGCATATTTCTCTCTCAGCATACAGGAGTATTATGTACACAGAAAGTTGCATGCATGCTATCAGCTAAGTTATCACATTAGTGGGTGTTTTTTTTTTTAACAAGAGAGAATTTACTGTATGGGAAAGAGACTGCTTTCTGGAAAGTATTGCTATTTAAAAATAAAAGACATCAATAAAAAGAAAAGATGATGAAAAATAACAATGAACAATCAAATCAAATCAATTATAATATATAAACATATATGCCATATAGATAGGTATATACAGATACATATAAAATTCACATATATACACATATAACATATAGATGCATATGGATATATACAGGTATATTCAGTGTCATAACACTAGTTAAGTAACCTCCCCTTTTTAATGCTGGGAGTTTTGTTGGCTTTTTTTTTTTTTTCACATAAATATAGAATCTTAGAATTAGAAAAAACTTAGAAGTCATCTAATTTCCTAAACCAAATAACGAATGCATCCCTTCCAGTCATGACAGCACTAGATTTTACAAAACACATTTTCCTCTTCAATACCAAGAGGTATGAAGTGTAAGAATTACTACTCCACATTTTAATAGATTCTATTTTGTGACTGAAGAAGGACAGGCTGAGCGAGGGAAGTCACTGACTCCTGAAGTCACTTAACCAAAATCAACTGATCTTGGACTTTCTCTTCCTACTTGTATAACTTAAAGCAAGTTATAATTTCTCTGGGTCTCAGATGAAAATAAAGATTTTTGATCTGATGTCATTTAAAAGACATTCCCTCTCAAGCAATGCTCCATGGATCACTCAGAGATAACAATACTAGAGGAACTTAACTCACCTTTTTCCACACTTTTCTCCATGACAAAGTGAAAACTTGTGTTTTCATATGTGCTAATCATAGAATCTTCTTAGCCAAGGAATATCTGAATTTCTGGCAGAATGGGGAATCTGAAAGGATATCATGGTATCCTGGGATTTCATCTCTCTCCCATGCCGATTTGCAATAAACATTTTGATGGAATTGAAGGAACTGCTCCAATCTGCTCTTTAGGGCTGCTGGAGCCTCTTAAACATTCTTGCAGTCAGTTATTGTTATGTGGATGTTTGTGGTTATTAAGTCATGTGTACTTTATAGAAGTGCAATTAAGGAAGCATTAATGTAGTAATACAAAGAGAAGCTCATTCACTGCAATTCTACTTGCCATTTCTGCAACCTTCTCTAACTACTTGGCAGTCTTGGCATGTTCTACAGTCAATCTGTGTCTAGGGGATGGAAGTGAGTGGGAAGGACAAGGCAGTTTATCTTAGCAGCCTTCTCATTTATTATCACATTGCTCAGTTGCGTGGCACTACCTCAGCTGATCAAAATCAGGCTCCACTTATCACTGGACTGGGTCAGTGGGATAAAAGGCAAAGCAGAGTCAGTCATCTGTCTCCTTGAGAGTATCTATAACAGTCATCATCATTGATCTGGTGGAGATCCATATCTCCAAGATTTAGGAATGGCTCACAAGCAACCACAAGGAAAATATTCTTTTCTACCACATGAATTACACTCCATGAATATTCTTGATTCTTAAATATTGCTGTTAATATTGTGCTGCTATTTACTCAGGTCACAAATTTTTCTTCAGCCAAAGTTTCTGGGGTCTCATTTCAAGGTCACAAAAAGTATCCCAATAAGACCAGCTTTGTCCAAGCCCACCATCTTATCAACTTAGCTAAGATAGGAGAGGACACAACGGACCCAGCTCATAACTGTGTCAACTTTTCAGAGCAGGGAATACACATCCTGTCATAAAAGAATGAACTAAAAAATTATTTCACTGGCTTCCTGATACTATGATTCCCAGACCCAATGCATATATTTGAAAGCTGTACTCTAGCCTTAGGCTTTCCTGTTCATGTATCTGAAAACCTGTGGCACCTGATCCTGAGTAGCCTCTGGTTTACATTCATCTGATTCTCCATTTGTCTCCTATATTGCAACCATCCAGCATGGAAGGAATTTCTCTTAGGCTCAATGATTGTTCTAATCACCAAAATCACTAGCAAACATTAGAGCAAGTATCAACTTTTGGGGAAAAACAAAAATCATCCTTGGAAAGGCTTCTACATATAAATGTATGACTAGAATGGCAAATTAATTCTAAACTGTTCATGCCGATGTAGATTTCCTGCTCTCCCTGTTTTCCCCAAAATAAAAAATAACACAAAGGAGAAGGACACAGGAAAGTAGATTAGGAGGACTGTAACTCTGGAAGACATCATTAAGGGTTCTTAAAAATCACTGCAATCAGCAAGCTGGAATTGCACTAAGAGAGATATGGGTGGGAAGGGCAAAGGAGAGCTTCTCTGTTCATATATCAGAGATGAAATAGTACATAATTTTGAGGAGGTACATTAACTCCAATTATATCCTTGAGATGTGAGGAGAAAGCAAGAAAGTTTCCCACTGCAAAGATGGGGTAGATGCCTAAGAAAACTACAGAGAAGAGATGCATAGAATGGACAGATTGAAATCTCTATCATCAGAAAGAAAATCCAATTATAATTCAACCAAATTGCAAATCCATTGGAATGTCTGTCTGTATTCCGAAATCCCAATACTACCATGAGTCTTTGGTAGTATTCTCTCAGAAGGTTTATATGTGTGATGGATAGGAAGAAACAGAGATCTTAGAAAGTTTTGCTATGCTTAGGAACAGATTTAGATGTATATATATATATATATATATATGTATATATATATATATACATATATGCTACATATGTACATATAACATTTATTACATACTGTGTTCTAGGCACGATAATAGGCTCTGGGAATACAAATGCAATCCTATCAGGGGTATACGTAAAGAGATGTTTAACAATCGGATGATATTCTTTTAAATTTCCTTATTAACATTTTCTCTATCACTTAAATTTAGGCAAACAATGAAACCAATTTGTAGCATTTGTCAATTTTTGAGGTATACATGTCCATGCTGAAAATTTAACAATCAGCTCTGGTGAGCCAGTTTAAGCAGTCCAACACACAACTGAGCCTTACCCTCAAAGAACTTATATTTTGATGAGAGAAGACAAAAAATAAAAGAGAACTAGAGGGGGGTAGTATGAAAGTTACCACTTTAAAGGCAAGGAGGAAAAATCTGGAAAGTCAGGAGTGGAGCCAGGAGAGAAATGAATATGATAACCAAAGCATTTCCTGAAATGGTGTTCTTTAGTATAAACTTACCAAATGGGAGAGGGAGCCACAGGGATGAAGGGGTCCCCAGGTTGAGAAGTCCTGCTGGCATAGAAATGTAAAAGTCTGGAGAGTTGAGTCGTTGCAAAAGAGAAGATGATGATTTCCAATTTTTTTCTTCCTCCATTTCCCCTCTTCCCCACCCAAGACAGCAATCAATCTGATATAGGTTATACGTGTAAAATCAGACTTACCATTTCCCTATTAGACATGTAGTGAAAGAATGAGAACAAAAAGGGAAAACCACAAGAAAGAAAAAAAGCTACTCAAAAAGTGAAAATAGAATGCTTCAATCTGTATTCAGACTCCATAGTTCTTTCTCTGAATATGGATAGCATTTTCCATCATGAGTCTTTTGGAATTGTCTTAGATCATTGTATCACTGAGAAGAGCTAACTAAGTCTATCAATAGTTGATCATCACACAATGTTGCTGTTACTGTGTACAATGTTCAGGAAAGAAGATGAGAGAGAGACAAAAAAACAAAGAGACAGAGAGGAGAGAAGCAGACAGACACAGAGTGACAAAGGGGGAGACAGACTGATAGATCCAGTCAGAGATAGGCAGATACAGAGACAGAGACTCAGAGAGACAAAGGCAGACACACAGAGAGAAAGAGACAAATCCACAGAGATAGTCAGACAGAGAGAGAGAAAAAGACACAGACAAACACACACAGAAAGAGAGAAAGAGAGATGGAGGCAGATAGAGACAGAAAAACAGATGGAAAAGAGAGAAGCAGACGCAAAGAAAGACAGAGAAAGAAAAACAGACAAAGATACAGAGAAGCAGAGACAAACAGACAGACAGATAGATTTACAGTCCGAGACAGATATACAGATAGACACAGAGAGAGACAGATACACACAAAGAGACAAAGATAGAGATGGAGGCAGATAGAAACAGAGAAGGTGAGCAGGAGGATTAAGCTAATTTTATACTGGTGATAAAGAGACTCCTAGATTTTAAAATTAGAAGGGACCTATATAGTCCAATCCCATCATTTCACAGATGATGAAATAGAGACCCCAAGAGGTAAAGTGACTTGCCCATAATGGAATAGCTAATAAGGTATCAGAGGTGGACATGATGAGGCCCCAGCTAGCAGAGGGAGGACAAGCACCCAAATCTCATGATTTCCAATTCAGAGCCCTTGGCCCATTATCACCAGCTACAACTTGAAGCAAATCCTTGTGCCAACAAGACAGATGGAATTTATCATCCATTCGTATTGTCCTGAAATAATCGGGGCTTTGCAAACTGTTCCTCTGTACTAGGGCAGTAACTTTTAACACAGTCATTAAATGCAAGAGCCATGGCACAAACAACAGTTGTACATCGGTGACAACAGCCTGCTGAAAAACATACACACACACAAAAACGAGAGAAATCTCCAAGTGTGCCAGCAGATAAGCCAGGCTCCCAGTACCGCGTGACCCACCCCAGGCTTCTAAAACTGCCGATTAGATCTGATGCTACTGAGAAAGGGCTCTTAGTCCCATCTGAGGTTCACTGGTTAAGCGTGCCATCTTCCTAAAGTGCAAGACTGATCGCCACTATAATTCCCATTCGATAAACTTCAGTGGCTCACAATCACTGCCTCCAGGACCAAAATTCTCTAGTCACATTTGAAGCCCTTCACAACCTGGCCCGGTTCTGTCTTTCTAGAATTCTTATATTTGACTCTCAAACATTCTCTGATCTGGCAATACTACCCTTTCTGCTGTTCCTCTCACTTAATGCTGTCTCATCTCCTCTCTCCAGATGACATATTTTCATTAGCTATTCTCCTTGCCAGGAGTACCTCATTTCCACCTCCTGCAGCCCCTGGTTCCTTCAAGATTCCTTTCAAATTTCACCTTCTTTAGAAGGTCTTTCTCTGTCCCATTTCTTCTTTTTCCCTCCCCCCAACACATTTTCCTGGCAATGAAATTTCACTGAAGAATAAATCATTCAGGAAGAGACCTAGCAGAGATCAGAGGTAGAGATCACCCATAGAGGAGGTTGGGTAACAGAGTGGATAGAAATTTGATCCTGGAATCAGGAAAACCTGAGTTCAATTTTACAATTTTATCTAACTATGTAGCTCAGAGTAAAGGGGCATAACTGTGCACCTTGGTTTCCTTGTCTATAAAATAGGAATAATAATATCACCTACTTCCCAGGATTGTGAGGATCAAATGAGTAAATAATGGTAAAGTGTTTAGCATAGTGCCAGACACATAATAAGCACTATTTAAATATGAACTAGTATTAAAGCACTATATGTTATCCACTACCATTACCATCATCATCACTGTAAACTTTAAAATGATAAACAAGCAAAGAGGTAATGGCGCAGTGGACAGAGAGACCTCATAATCATAATCGACTACTATCTTTGATGTATATGGGCTGTATGACTCAGAACCAGTCAATTAACCTAGCAGCGGTCTAGACAAATCTCTAAGACTCTAAATTATAGACAAAGACCAGTCTGCATTGGTAAAGGGATTTTCCTCACTAGAAGTTTCCTATTTCGATGAAATCACAGTCTTAGATCTGTCCTACCCTTGCAGGATCAAAGGACTAAAACAACTGCCCCTTATACTCTATGCATTTCTTTCCTGTGCAAAAAAGAGTCTCTCCCTTCATTCATAGTACCTGTAGAAGAAAAGGCTTCAACATACCTTGTAACAGTAATAACTGATATATCTTTTGAAGGATTACAAAGTACTCAACAATCTCATCTCATTTGATAACTCATCAGATAACTTTTCAGAGTAGTGTTGTTATCCCCATTCTAATAACAATCAGTAATTATTATTTAATGATTAATGGTAATTTTAATAACCAGTTTTCATATAATGCTATCATTTGCAAAACTATTTATATAAATCATCACATTTGGTCCTGACAATAACTTTATAAATCATGGAGTACAGACATTATCATCCTTTTACAGATAAGGAAACTGAGTCACAGAGACAATAAAAGGAATTGGCAAGAGTCATACAACTATCATGGAATCAAAATATTTGAGAACTGAAAGGGACTTCAGTAGCCATCAAATCCAACTCATACATAAAAGAAATCCCTACTAAAAAGGAAATGGCAAACTACTCTTAATATCTTTGCCAAGAAAATCCACATGGGATCACAAAGAGTTGGACATGACTGAACAAAAACCATAAAGTATCCAACAAATAATAATTCCCTCCTTGAAGACCTCAAAGGAAGGAATACACACCATCTCTCCAGACAATTTATTCTATTCTTGTACAGTTCTAATTATTTGGAAATTTTTCCCCAGCATCAAGCCAAAAAAATTATCTTAAGCATCAAGAAAGAATCTGAACTGAGATCTGAGTTCAATATGTTAAATACTGTGCCCTAATATCTCAGGATTTGAATTGGAGAGAAAGATAGAGGACATCCATAGTATTCACATGAATTTGCAAAGTGTTTTACATTTGTTACTTCAGTGATCCTCAGAACAACTCCCCATCTTTCAGAAGAAAAAAATGAGTTAGACAAACATGACTTCCCCAGGAATCTGGTCCAGTGTTCCATCCACTACACTACCTAATCAAGAATAAATCATAATTTAAAAATCTGGACTGATTAAAAAGGACTCTCTGTTTTTGCCTCTACCTCTCATTCTTTCTGTGTCTCTATATCTTTCTCTGTGTCTCTCTTTGTCACCCCATTTCTCTCCCTCTACTCTCTTCTCTCTGTCTCTGTCCATCTCTATCTCTCTGCCTCCGTCTGCCTCTTTCTTTATTTCTTTGTCATCTCAATCTTCTCCCTCCCTCCCTCTCTCTGTATCTCATCCCTACCTATCATCTCTTTCTGTCTCTCCCTCTCTCCCCCCTTCACCAGGAAGGAAAACAGGAAAGAAATTAGTTTGTTCATTTTCCAGGTTTTTATAATTCTTTGATATAATTACTAATTCTCTGAAATGGTGTAACACTGACCCTTATGTAAAAGAGAGGCTTATTTGACATTTATGAAGTGTGAGTTCTCTATAAATATAGAAAGGCCGTCATCACAACATGAGTTACTCCATCCAGAGAGCAGATCAATAGTGAAGGTGAAAACACTTCTTTCATTGAAATTCAGAAAGCCAAAAAATATCTCTTTGGTGATTTAAGATTGCAGCAGTGACAGAAAAAGAGAAATTTTAGGATGAAAAGAACCATAGGTCAACGTAGTCTATTTCCTCTTCTCATAGAGATGTCTCTGTAGATAGAGGGCTGTGAATACCTTTAGAGGCAGATAGAGACTGCCTAGCTGCCATTCACCTTATGATCTCTTCTTTAAAAAAAAATCACAAACAGTAGTTGACTGTATCACAAAATAAGCCATGATAGCTATCACAAAATTTCTGGTAAAGGAGATAAGCTTCAAAGAGTGATTTGAGGAATATTAAATATAAATTGTGTTTCCATTTTCAAGTGACACTTCTTTTCCTCCCAGAAGCCTTGAGCAAGTTGAGACAGTGGCATTTGGCCTTACTGATAAAGAGAAAACCATACAAAAAGAAATGGAAACTTCTGAGAGGATTGAATATGAATGGTAGAGATCTGTATTCTTAAGGGCCAGTCAGAATCTTGGAAGTTAGCCCAAATCGCAATTTCTTATAGCTTGATGACTAACAAGATCAAATATGCACAGTCTGTAGAGATGCAAGAGATTTAGAAACCATCTAATCCAATGCTCTCATTTTACAGAGGAGAAAACTGAGTCCCAAGAATAAGAATAAGAACAAGGATTATGAAGTTGGGCCAGAGAGTCATAGATTTAAAACCAGTAAATTCTTATAATCCATCTAGCCCAATCCCTTCACTATACAGATGAGGAAAATGGTGGCCAGAAAAGTTAAGCATCATTGTCATACAAGTAGTAAACATTGGAGACAGGATCTAATCTCCTATCCTCAGATTTAGAAATTATCAACCATCCCACTGTGCAAATTGCCTACTTAATTTTTTAAATTAGTATTAGAATGGAGATCAAGAAAATGTAGGCAGTCCTCCAAGGTCAGACATTACTAAGATAGCTATATTGCCACTCCCTTGAAGCTTAAACTTCTTTTAGACATTCTAGGAGACTTGTGATTCTCTAGGCATTTTTCCAAAAGATGAACCCAACAAGTCACAAACATTTATTATGTATTTATGTGCTAAGTGCTGGGGATATAAAGAAAGGCAAAAAGAATAGTCCCTGATCTCAAAGAACTGACCTTCTGGTAGGGGAAACAAAGTGTAACTAACTGAGAAGATTCAAAATATAGAGAATGGAAAAGACTTCTTGGAGGAGGAAGAATTTGAGTTGAGCCTTAAAACTAAGATGCAGGGGTAAAGGAGGTAAAGAATCCCAGGCACAAGGATAGATCATGCAAAAGCATGGAGCTAGATGAGATATGGTGTTAGAGCCCAGCCTTGGAAGGTAAAATACCTGGGAACAATAAAATGGAAGATGACTGGACAAGTAGAAAGTGGCTGGGTTAGGAAGAATCAAAGAAAGAAATCTATAGTTGATCTGGGAGGTAAGAGGGAGCCACCAGAACTCACTGATTGTGGAAGTGATATGGTCAGACTTACCTTTTAGAAAAATCTACTCCAGCCTTTATTCCCTTTTAAAAAAATGTAATTATATATTGAATTACTTGCCTTCTAGAAGGTACCCATACTAATGAACCCACGGATCTTTTTTAAGCATTCAGATCCTGAATCTGACTCTTATCAACTCTGCAAATTATGCCCAAGGGGATTGACCTCACTCTTAAGTGTTTTATCCTATATTTTATCTGCTATCATAGCCAACTTGCAATTCCAGTTGATCAACAATAATAATTGCCACTGTTATGATTATTATGTACAGTATTTTGAGTTTTGTAAAGTGCTTTCCATAACTCATCCTCACAAAAACCCTTTAAGACAGATGTCATTGTCATCCTCACTGGATAGTTGAGGAAACTAAGGCAGAGGAAACTATAGTGTTTTAGCCAAGGTCACACAGCTAGCGATCATCTGAAGCAAGATTCAAACTTAGTTATTCCCGATTCCAAATTTCACATCCTCTCTACTATACTATACTAAAAACTAATCAAATTTAATTCAATTGAGTTTCTACTATCTGCCTTTTTTTGTGAAAGATGCTATTCCAGTCCTTCATTTACATTGACATAAATGAAACATCCCTGCTGTCAAGAAGCTTCCCTTTGCCAAAGGAAACAAAGTATATGCAGATAATTAAACATATATATAGATATAGATATATTTAGTATATATTTGTTACATTTATATTTGTGTTTGCTACATACATTTATATCTACTAAAATATATAAATTAATAAACTCTTTAATAATAAGCATAAAAATAAATAATATGAATGATAATAAATAACAAACACATTTATATGCATTTACTCTATAAATAACAACTTGTGGGGGGAGGACAACAACTTGGGAGAAATCAGGCGAGATCTCTTGCAAAAGGTAGCATTTGAGCTGAGACGGGAAGAGAATAAAGGGAAGGGGAGGGAGAGAGAGAAAGCTTTTTAGACTTGGAGACAATCTGTGCAAAGGCATAAAGATGGGATGGTATCCTGGAACTCTTAATAAACTAGTCTGGTTGGAATACCATGCATGTACAAGAAGACAAGGTGAAATAGGTTGGAACCAGACTGTGAAATACTTTAAATGACAAAGAGGAGTTTGTATTTTACCTATAGATAATAGTCACTGGAATTTTTTGAGCCGAGGAGTGAATCTTGTCAAACCTGTGCTTTAAGAATATAAATGTACCTCCACATTGTCAAATACTAGGTAATACACTCACAAAATCTCCAGTCCCTACTGTATTTGTATAAAACAACCCTCTAACAATACAGTGTTCTCATATTGGTGGGGTATAAATCAGAATGAAAAATAAAGGAAGCTGGTTTGGAAAGGAATTGGAAATGGACAAGGGTGAGGAGGGAACATAGCACACATTCTGCCTTTTGAAGATCAAGGATGTAGCAACAAATCTACAAGGATTCCGAGACCTTGCCTGGCCATGCTGAGACTGAGCTTTTGAGTTTTTATGGATTTGACCTCCACTCAGCCATTGTTGTTGTGAAATTACAACCACCCCACTTGGAAATATGCAAGAAGTGACTTAGACATCTACAGAAACTCCAGATATAGGTATGAGATTTAAAGGGCCATTGATATTGGATAGCAAGTAAATCTTAGCTAAGGGAATGAGCCTGTCCCTTCTCAAAAAGCAAGCTTGAGCATGCTTAGATATCAGATTGATAGATGCATGCTGCTACTGTGTATGTGCCAAGGTGACCCCATTCACTCAGCCTGCTATGGCAGAGATTCCAAAATAAACATCCCCGGCTGATGAAAAAGACCAAAAGGGGTTCAAAAAAAGCCAGTTTCATCATCTAAAAAACCACAAACACACTCGGGAGACAGTCAAGGCACACTAACTCTGGGGAATGGATGGCTTGGTGGGATAGGAATGATGAGTCACTCATATAAAGGGCTCCCATTGGCTTTCATAGAAATAGGAAGAAATATTCTAGGCTGTTCCTAGAGTAGCTATTCCTTCCCAAGAAATCTCTTATTCCTAAGGACAGATTGGAAAGGATACAAAGAAGAATGGGAAATAAAGTCGGGAGGAGAAAAATTCAGAACCCCAGAAGAAAAATAGACAGCATGAAAACATCATTTTATTCTGAGCCTTACCCCAAAACTACTGAATACGGGATCCATACAAGGCACAAGGTAGAAGCATTTACAGTTAAATTTGTTGACCAGCAAAATAGGCATTGTCACATAATTCTAATATTTCAACTTGATCCAGCAAGTATTTATTAGGCACCTGCTGTATGCCAGGCACTGTTTTATGTCATATAATATATAATTATATTATAATATAATACAAATATATTTAATATAATAATATATTATGATATATAATTATATTATTTTTATATATAATTATATTATATTTTTATATATAATTATATTATAATATAATTATATATTATATATATATATATATATAAAATATAAAAGGGGATGAAAATCCCTGCCCTCAAGTAGCTAACATTCTGCTTGGGGGAAATCAACCTACATAATGATATATAAATACAAAATATACACAAAGTTCATGCAAAGAAATTTCAGTAGAGTTGGGGGGATAATAGTGAGGGGTGCAGAGGAGAACCTCCCTTCAAAGAATGAAGCTAAGCTAGGTATTATCCATGGCATGTTTGCTTCAAATCAAAGGAATGCCCTTTCTATAATAATGCTGGTGGTTGCAAGATGCAGAGTTTTCTTGACTTCCCCATTCTGTCACCAACTTGTAGAACACCTGAGCAAGTTCAAACCTGAATTTCACCAAGGTTTTTGGAAATTTAATGGATCAGGAAGCTCTCTCTAAGAATATTTATAGGCACTTTCATGATCCTTTTCATGCATGAAATTCAAGATGTGTTGTAAATTTTCATCTGTATTTCCAAACCATTCCGATCCTCCAAGTCCAGCACTGTACTGATAATGGTTCATTTGGGTTGGAAAGAAATACAGAAGAAAAGATTTTCATTATTGATTAATTCACTTGAACTTGTTGAAAACTTTCCATTTGAGGTCAATGAGGGGTTTAAGTGAGGGGAACTAGGAGAGTTCCATGTGGTCTCAGAAGCTCTGCACAGATCAGGTTTCCTCCTGAGATAGGAAGCTAGCTTTTCTTTGTGTTTTCTTTTCATTGGGTTAGGGCAATATTGTTTTAAGCACCAGGACAGGCACTTTATTAAGTACTGAGCAAGCAATAATCTTTGATGAATTTTGTAAAAAAAAAAAAAAAGAAAGAAAGAAAGAAAGAAAGAAAGAAAGAAAGAAAGAAAGAAATAGTTCCTTGTTGAATCTGCAAAGCTATATCTGGGGAGGATCATGATTTTCACCTGTACATTAGATCATGCAACATCAACTGTTTTGAGAACCTTATATGGCCCTGGGGAAATAAGTAAAAGGGACAATGCTTATGTCTCCCCAGGTCCTTGAAGAACTTCCAGATTGGGGATATGTATCATGTTTTCAGAATATTCTCCAGTCAATTTGCTGAGCATGGCAAAAAAAAATTTAAGAGAAGGAGTTGGAGGAAGGAGGGGCAGAATAAATAACCTATGAATCCAGTCCTTAGAAGAGAACATATGAGAGTTAAAGCACCGAGCTGAGTGCCTCTCTATCCCACCCTACTTGGGAAGGAGCCAAGTTTACATTAGAAATAATAATGATGATGATGAAGAAGAAGAAGATGATGATGATGATGATGATGATGACGACCAAGATGATGGTGTTTCTTTCATCTGATTCTGTTCCAATTCAATATTTTTAAAAAGCCCTATATTCAAATGTCTTATTTTGAAAACAACTGGCAAATAATCCATCACTTGCCTGAATTCAATTCCTTTGCTTTCCAGATACTTTTTGTGAACCAACACCAACAAAGCCCAGGTGTCCATGCTTAATTTAAAGCTTTGTTAAAAGTGATTCATATGACAATCAATACGGAAAAGTAATGTCACCACATCAAACTCCTTCCTCCACAGATCAACAAATAACTCTCCTTAAACATACATAGATTCATTTATCCACTTATTCAACAGATATTAAGTCCCTTTTGTGTTCATTGCCCTGCATGATGGAGCAAAATAGGGGCAGCTACATAGCCATACATTATCTAAAACTGCAAGCACATAAGCCTTCAAGAAAGTGGCTCTACAATGATTTCTCACTCTTTTGGTCTCTAGAGATCAAGAAGGCAGTGAATAATAATATTTACAAACAACTCAATCTATTTTGTTCAACTAATACAGGCAGGATAAAGCACAACCTTTCATACCAACTTTCATATTTTTTAACTCAATAGTCCTAGGCAATATCAATAGATATAAAGAGGGCATTATATCCATTTTAAAGACTGATGCATTTTCTTTTTCTTATAATTCATCTTCTCATCCAGCATTTTAGTAATTAAAGTCTAATGAAGTAGGATTGTATTAAATACATTCGAGTTGAATGAAATCTTTCATATTCATTTTATTTTAAAATTCTCAGCATTATAAGGGTAGGAATTCAATTTTTCCTTATCAATATCAATATCTAGTAATATTAGTACCATGGTTCAGAACTTTATCTTCTTCCAAGGAGAGAAAACACCCTAAGATACTGAAAGTGGTGAGGCAGTTAGAAGTCCATACTTCTTTGTATGCTATACAGGTATTATAAAATCATCCAATGTCTTCATTGAATTCCCAGAAGAATGGCATCTGGGCACAAAGGATATTTTGTCACTGTGAAAGAGGAAATTCTAGGAAGAGAAAAAAGGATCAAAAACCCAAAGAGAAGGCTTATGGAGAAAGAATTGGAGATATGGCATCTGGGAAACCTTTAGGCACTGATGATGATAAGCTAAACCAAAATGGATGTCTAAATTTATTTCTGGACAAAATGCCAGTTGTGAAGAGGTGCAGAGACTGGCAACAGCCAGGAGAGCGTGGTAGCTGTGAGTTAAAACTGATAGGTTCATGGCTGCCAAGCTACTATATAGATTTCCCGGATTGTAGGTAAGGCAGTAAATGAAAGGGAGCTTTGTCTGCAAAACATATTGGGAAAGTGGAGAATGGGAAAGTACTCATTTGGAAAATGATCACTTATAATTTTTCTGGTGTTTGTTTCATCTGATTTTGTTCCAATTCAATGTTTTAACTGACTTTGCTGTGGTGACCAATCTTTGCTACATAGTAAAAGCCAACCATCTAAATCCAAACTGATTTAATGGGCTCCCAGTTTCATCCTGAGGAAGGGGCTCAATTCACAATTGAGACATACTTTCCCCGCCCCCCAGAAATACCTTCATATTGAATCAATAATCCAAAGGAACTCCAGAGTAGAATTTAAAACAGACTATGGTCTGTGGTTCAATTGTTCTCCAACTATTGTTCAGGTGATTTCAAAATTGCCTTTATTTCATTATTTGAATACTTCAAAAGATCTGTGATGTTATTCAGGTGAGATTTCACTCCACATATTTAGTCGACAATTTCATGAGATGCTATGGCCAAAAAAATTTATCCAACAATGATCAGCTTTATAGTGATGAGGCTCTTTGAATTTACCAGGGCTAGTACTCAGATAATAGATAGATAGTTTCTCATCTATCACATAATAGAATCTTTTCCAGTTTGCTAGGTTTTTCTAGAGTTTGTAAACTGCAAACATGACATTTGTGCCCTGGGGTCACCTCCACACCTGATAAAGCAGTGAAGAAGAATTTAGTAACAATACCAGAACCCCAAAAGAAAGGCACTTTATTGAAGCTTTTTATTTTCAAAACATATGCATGGATAACTTTTCAACATTGACCCTTGTGAAACGTGTTCCAACTTTTCTTCCCCTTCCCCTCACCTTCTCCCTTAGATGGAAAGTAAGCCAATATATATTAAACATGCACAATTTTTCTATACATATTTCTACAATTATCATGCTGCACAAGAAAAATCAGATCAAAAAGGGAAAAAATGAAAACAAAATGCAAGCAAACAACAACAGAAAGAGTGAAAATGTTATGTTGTGATCCACACTCAGTTCCCACAGTCTCCTCTGGGTATAGATGGATCTCTTCATCACAAGATCACTGGAACTGAAGGCACTTCTTTTAAATGCCTACAATATACTCATTTTATATGATTGTAAGCTATGAAACTAGTATGACCTGGGGAAAATTTTAAAGCTAGGATCATTCGGGGGGGGGAATTAATAGTCCAGTGTTGCTGGCTACAACACATCAAAAATAAGCAATTATGAAAATAAACCAGAGTAAAGAATCTCATCAAAAGAAATGTCATCAGTGAATTTGTTAATAATAGTCATTGCATTTATTTGAATGTATTATTTTATTTGATCTTCACAATAGCTCTGTGAAGTAGGTAGGATGATTATTTTATTGTTCCCATTGTACAGAAGAGAAAATAGGCTAACTGGGTAAGTTAAGGTAAGTAATACGATAAGTAAGAAAAGACAAGGAATAGTTCAGTGAGGGAGACAATGGATTTAGAATCAAAGGATGTGAACTCAAATTTTGACTTTGTTGCTACCTATGTGACATTAAGCAAAATATTTTCCTCTCTCTTGATTTCCATTTACCCAAATGTAAAATAAAAGGGATGGACTACATCAGTGATATGGAACTCAAATAGAAATAGATCCCACATATTAACTTAGAAAGCCACAAAATAACAATATCTATCTTGCATTTTATTATTTACCTTGCTAAACATTTTCCAATTACATCTTAATCTGGTTCCATACACACTGGAGACTTTTCCAGGGGCACTTGTGCCCCACCTCTTGATTAGATGATCTTTAGGTATCCAACTAAATAAAATCGACTTTTGAACAATCAAAAATTAACCTGGAAAGGAAGCAAAGTGAAAGAAAACTGAAAAAAATGTAAACATATAACAAAAATACTTTTGTTTATTAAAGAAATCTTTTTACCTTCATAACAGCAGAGCTACCACAATTGGACGCTAACATTATAGTCACAGATATGTTTAACAAAGAGGTAAAAGTGATACTAAAGAGAAGAAAATGGGAAAAGCAATTGGCCCAGACCAAGTGTACTTGGAAGAGGTCCATGCTGAAGATGCCATAAATATAAAGACAATGAGAGAGTTATCAAAAACAAGGGGAAAAATTAAAACAAAACCAAAAGAGCAACCATGAGAATATCAACAACAACCAACCTATATATATTTTCCCCATCTAGTTCCAAGTTTTAGAAGAATGATCTACACACATACACACACACATAGATACACACACGATATTCTCCAGGGTATTGGAGAAAACAGTCAGATTTGCCTGAGCATATTCCAGAATAAATTACTTTTTTACATCATATAATTAAATTAAATATATAGCAGAATAAGAGCACATTGTTCTTATTGTTTATTAATTTTTAAAATTAATTCAGCAGAAAAAATACCAACTTAACATTTATCTCACAACAAGGGTTCTCCCATGGATACATTAAAATTATGAAAAATTGCTTAAAGATGATAAGCTACTCAGATGTCCCTGTTTACAAATGATATTATACTACTTGAATCAAACACTAGAATACTACAGAACTTCTTAGATGAAAACAGTAACCATTCAAGACAGTTTGGCAAAACCATCCAAAGAGGAAAATTTAAGTGGATGAAGAATATTTATCTTTCATACTGTGACATGGAGCCCCTTAACAACCTGTAGCACTCCATCAATATAAATACACAGTTTATCAGTATATAAATATACAGTAACCTTATCTGTAAAATGGGGATAATAATAGCACCTCTGAGGGTTGTTAAGAGGATCAAATAAGAGTATAACTGTAAAGTACTTAGCACAGTATCTGGCATGTAAAATATAAATGTTATATATAAATAATGTATAAATGGTTGTTATCACTGTTATTATTATTATTATTGTATAGATTACAAAGAAGTAAATAGGACTGACATGAGAACTGGACAATAAATTATAGAAAGAAATAAGAGGAAAAGGGAAAGCAGGCTGGATTGCCTTCAGAAGATTACAAAACTCCTTTAATGACCCTAAACAGATCCCTAAAACATAAATTCTTTTTTTAAATGTCTATATCATGCTTGTTTTGTATGGCTGCAAGTCATAGAACTAATATAATCTGTGAAAAATTTAAAATTGAGCATCACTAAGGGAAAATTAAGAATCTGGTGATGGGTGTGGCAAGCTATAACACACTGAAAATAAGAAATTCTGAAGATGAACCCAACAAAGGTTGCCATCAAAGAAATGTGTAATGGAAAAAGATGAACTTATTCCCTAAGAGCTAACTGTTAAAAGGACAGGAGCTGTTTTTGAAAGAAATACAACTATAAGATGAATAAATTACACTTTGAAAACATATTACATATCAATAATAGTAAGAGAAATGTAAATTAAAATATTTACAAGTTTTTACCTCTCATCCTGCAAACTGATCAAAATGACTAAAGTGTAGGGATAGTCAATATTGAAGGGGTCATGGAAGAGAGACACACTAATACATTTTAATAGAGCTTGGGCATTAATCCAAATATTAAGGATAGTGATTGTGAATTCTACAAAAGAAGAGTATCTAAACTTTTCATATCTTTTGACCTGATAAATCCCTCTACTGAACATAAGCCAGTAAGAGGTCAAAGATGTTACCCAAGATGTAATATATACTAAATATAAAAGCATGATATAAACTAAAATAATCACAACATGACTCATTTTGATAGGAAGAAAAAACTAGGAATGGAGTGAGTGTTTATTAAAAAGAGAATAACTGAAAATGTGGTATAAGAATTAATCAATCAGTAAACACTCATTGAGTAGCTACTATGTACCAGACACGGTTTTAAACTTTATAATGGTATAACTGGTAATAGAATGTCATTGTTGTTCAGTTGTTTCAATCATGTCCAACTCTTCAAGACCCCACTTGGAATTTTCTTCTCAAAAATACTGGCATGATCTGCCATATTTTCCCCTCCAGCTAATTTTACAGATGAGGAAACTGAGGTAAACAGGGTTAACTGACTTGCCCATAGACACAGGCACACGGTGTCTGAGGCTGGATTTCAACTCAGATTTCTGACTGCCAGCCCATTGTTCTATCCATTATCCTACCTGGCTGCGCTAACAGAAGAAGATAGGAATATAAAACATTCAGAAAAAATGTTTCTCTGTGGCAAGTAGGGGGTGGCTAGGTGATGCAGTAGATAGAGCACTGGACTTAGAATCAGGAAGAGCCATCTTCATGAGTTCAAATCTGGCCTCAGACAGCTGTGTAACCCTAGGTAAGTCACTTAACTCTATTTGCCTCAGGTCTTCATCTGCAAAATGAGCTGGAGAGAAAAATGACAAACCACTGCAGAATCTTTGCCAAGAAAACCCCAAAAATGGTCATAAAGAGTAGAACAAAACTAAAAGATTCATCAATAAAAATAGTAAGGGGAACCATTTGTATAATATACACAACCACTATAAAAATAGAAATAAAGGAATTCAAGCTCTAAAGCAATGAGAAATCAAAAGTAGAATTGAACTTTTTTCTTTTGTCTTTTTGTAAGTATTAGCCAGATCCCTACTGCTATATCTATGATATTATTTATAGTTGGATCCAAATTTAGTTTGACAAACAAAGGAATTAAACTAAGTACTAATGATATAACAGAACAATCCCTACCTTTATGAAGTTGAATTCATTAGAGGAAATCTTAACATTCTATGATTCAAAAGATAAAGATATCTGTCTCTTTTTGACGAATAGCTAGGACAAATCATGCTAGGGTTGAAATGCTGTACACATTATCAATATAATCACTATATGAGCTGCTTTTGTCAACTCTTTCTCTTTATTTCAAGGAAAAAATTTAATTGGGAGAAGAGATCCTGGTTTGGCAAATATACCTATAAATTACTTAGATATAAAAAACATCAATAAACATTTTTTAAAAAAGAAAGAAAAATTTGAGTTTATCATATATGGTATCAACCAAGGAAAGTCAATGAATAGCTGCAGATAACTCTACTCACAGACTTGCTAAAAGAAAATGCAAAGTGATGGAGTCTTTGAGGAGAAATTAAAGGAAGAAGTGGATAATAGATGAGGCAACCCAGATGGTACCGTGGATAGAGTATTGGGACTGAAATCAGGAAGATCTGAATTCAAATCCAGCTTCAGACCCCTACTAGTTATGTGACTGAATAAAGCTGATTTTGTTTATGTGTGTGTGTGTGTGTGTGTGTGTGTGTGTGGTGGGCGTAGGGGGAGAGAAAGGAATAAGCATTTATATCCTGCCTTTTCTGTGCCATGTACTGTGCTAAGCACTTTTACAATTATTTTCTCATTTACCATGACTTGTCCAAGGTCACACAGTAGGTAACAGGGTAGGTCTTCGGATTCTAAAGTCAAGCCTCTTTCTATCACAAACCTCTGCTGGATTGCTACCAAATGAACAATGTAAGACTCAGGCTTTGTTCACATTCATTGGTAAGATGGAAGGTCTTCATTCCAATATACAGCAGCTTCTAAGGGAGGCAATAAATGAGACAGACAAGTGGTGGTCAATCTATATTTTCCTTTTAAGTAAATTCATTTAAAAGCTGATGTGAAAGACTTATTTCATGTTGGGTATTTTTAGATACATAAAGCAGAACTATTAACAGCAAAAATAGACCAGTAGGAATGGTCCCGTGTAATGACAATGAACAGAGAGCAGACTGATTTCAGAGAGAGACAGACAGAAACAGAAACAAAGACAGACACAGAGACACAGAGAGAGAACCCAGAGGCAACTTTTCCACCTTATGGACCAGCCCCATTAGCACAGCAAGGAGAGAAGGGATCATGGTTATGAGTCATGCATAATGAATGTGACATATTGAGGTGTGCAATCTCTCCTTAATTATTGGTTTTCTTTTTTACCAATAGAAATATGAGATGCAAAGCTGTAGGACTTAATAAGCACATATTTTGTTCCACACAGGGGAATAAGAGACCAAGGGCAGTAGGGAAGTATTAACTAAGCTTTATAGAACCTCCCTATCACAGTCACAAGGCAAAAGAGTTTAGCAGATGGGCATCTATAATGTCAGCAGTGTCCCTGGATTATATTGGAGCATGAATTCTTCATGACTGTCAAGATATTTCTGCCCTACTTTGAGTGAATAGACATCAAGAGGATTTCACAGAGCATAATCCAATGATTTTTCACATTTCATCTATTAGAAAGAAATAACATGCAGCGGCTTCCTATTACTTCATGCTGCTCTTCTGACACAAAGGAATTATAGGGTGCTCCTTTGTTGGGCTTTTGTGGGTCTTAGTCAGAATTCCATTGCCATATCAATCAAATTATTTGCAATCAGGCCCTCCAATTCAATACAGTTCAACAAACAAAGGAATTAAGCTAAGTAGTAGGAAATCAAAGACAGAACAGAAAACTGTCCCTACTGTCAATGAGCTGACAGAGAATTAGGAGGAATATTACATTCTAAGATCCTGTAAACTAGAAATGGCCTGATTTTGTTCCTTGGATGAAAAAGACAGAACTATACATGGCTGGTAGAAGGGTCCAGTCTCACCCAAAGTTAAGAAAAGCCTTTTTATTCAAATATATTCCCCATAGTATCTGAAATGCTTTATTTTATCTGAAATCCCACTCATTAAAGACTCATTTAACAAATTCCTGATTTAAAATGCAAAATATCTCTAGGCAGATAAAATGGATTATCAGTCACTGATACTTTAGTATGAATTGGTTTGACTTTGGGGTATGGTTTAAAAAGTTTGACCAAGATAAGGGTGGAAGCAGAAGAAAGGAGAGATAACATGCGGATTTGGGAAACTACAATTGATCTAGTTCACGAAGAGTGAAATGCAACAACTGGAGTACCCCGGAGATTAGAAAAGACTGGTATGGAAAAACAATTTGGCCTGCTCTAGCCAGCAATATAGGCTTCATTTGTAGTCATAAAATTTAGCATCCTGATGCAATTATATACCTACCTGCCTTGACAAAGATAGCCCTGTGGGCTCTATTTCTCAAGAAACTGAAAAATTGATATATAAAAAGTCAGTTGATTTAAGGATTTTAAAGGATTTTGGAAAATGATCACATCACTTTGCTATTTTCAGGTCATTAAGTTTTTTAACTCTATTTTGATATAAGTTTTAGAACAAAACAAGGATGATGTACCAGCCTAAGTATCATGAAATAGGACAGAAAGTCCCAAATTGATGATGATGAAGAAGAAGAAAAAGAAGCAGGATGAAGAGGAGGAAGAAGAGGAGAAATAAGAGGAGGAAGAGAAGGAGGAAAACTAGAAGGGGGAGGAGGAGAACAAGGAAGAGGAATAGCATCAGTGGCCAATCCACTTCCCTGGTGTCCCCAGAACAGAGCTGCATCCCTTGGCAGAATTACAAATATACAAGTCCTGCAGCTCATGAGGTCTTAACAATTTTTCAGTTCTGAGTGGATGCCCATCAGATAAAGAATGACTGAATAAGTTGTGGTGTATGAATGTAATGGAATTCTACAAGAAACTATCAGCAGGATGATTTCAGAAAGCCCTGGAGAAACTTGCATGAACTGATGTTAAGTGAAGTGAGCAGAACCAAGAGATCATTGTACACGGCAACAGCAAGATTATGTGATTATCAACTGTGATGGACTTGGCTCTTTTCAACAGTGAGGTGATTCAGGCCAATTCCAATAGACTTGTGATGGAGGGAGCCATCTACATCCAGAAAGAGGATTATGGGAACTGTGGATCACAACATAATATTTTCACATTTTTGTTGTTGTTTCCTTGCTTGTTTTTTCTTTCTCACTTTTTCTTGTGCAGCATGATAAATGTAGAAATAAGTTTAGAAGAATTGTACATATTTAACCTATATATTGGATTTTTAGGGGAAGGGAGAGGTGGGGAAGGAGGGAGAAAAATTTGGAATACAAGGTTCTGCAACAGTGAATGTTGAAAACTATCTTTACATATATTTTGAAAAATAAAAAGCTATTATTATTTAAAAAAAAAACAATTTTCAGTTCTCCAGTTGATCTCAAGTATTCTCTCCAGTGATACATTCATGGGCCATTAATGCCTACTCATACTATATAACTCTAATCCATATCCATATGCATGGAGTGTTCCAGGAGGAGTATGATGAGAGAACTTACTGAGTCCTTTTCAGGATTGTTTACCCAACTTTGGTGTTCACCTGTCATCTGTAGCATGCATCTGGCAAACCATCCTGACAGATAAACCAGGTTGAGGATAACCTATAGGTCCCAAAACTATTGATGTATTAGAAAAATGTCTGTCTCAAGAATGGGTACATTTTTCTCGGAAGAATGAGTGGATGAGAACAATTTGTTCCAAAAGATCATGAAGGTGACTGAAACAGGCATTGTAGAGCATTCAGAGTTTGGTAAGACATCAGACCCCAAGGTCATCTACTACATCCCAGTCCATTCCAAGTCATTCTGTATTTTTTTTCTTGCTACTGGACTTTGATGAATCTAGAAGAGAGAATGAGATTGATAATTTGTACAAGTGTACCACATTTAAATCCAACTCACATGCAAGTCAAGACATCACTCCTTCATGATGTCATTGGTCTTCTTTGAAAAAAAGGATAAAAAAACAACAATCCATATCCTTTCCTAAATTCATCATAAGTAGAGAGTTCCACTTTCCTCATATTTTCTTGACTTTCATGAATACTAATGGGTTGCACAGATTGTCCCTCTTTCTTGCTACTTAACTGGTTTCACATGACCCAGCCATCTTTTTACAGACTCTCCTCTGATAACATCTTTTGTGTTGTTTCTCCTACGCCATTCTATATTTATAATGTGTTATAGCCTACTCAAACTCAGTCTAGGTTTCCCATTTCCCTTTGGATGATTTTTAAATGAAAGTTTTCAGATTTTGTGGTATTCCTTGGCTTATAGAAGTAGCACTGGCAAGGTCCTTAAAGATCATCCAAGCTAAGCTTTCCATTTTACAGAAGAGAAAACTGAGACCTAGGGAGGTTAAGTAATTTCCCAATATCAACTTGACTCTTTTCATATACAAATAGAAATTTTTATTTCAGGAAGAAACTTGGGGGCTTTAACAAGTCCTGAAGAATTTGTTGTACTGAACTTTAGTTCTATCTGAGGGGCATAATAGAGTAGAGAATGTTGGACTTGGGGTGGAGAAGAGCTAGATTTGAATCTTACTCCAAATACTTACTGACCTTGAGATTGTGGACAAATCCTTTATGGACATTGGACAAATCCATGACCCTCAGTTTCTTCATTTGTCAAATGAGAAGAATGGACTAAATGATTTCTAAGGTCTTTTCTATAGCCAGAGCTCTGATTTTTTTTCTATTTATTTCTATTATTAGACAATAGGAGAATTTTTAGACAATAGCAGAAAAGGATTTCAGGTCAGTAAGATTGAAAGGCAAAGGTCACTTTAAATGAGAATTCAATAAAACAAAGTCTACACATCTAGAGACATCTTATCACTCTTGACACACGTTTCATTTTCTCCCAGAATTGTGAGTATTTGCTAACCAATTTTTTAAACTTACCTCTCAATGACAGCCCTGGGGTTTAAACTCTTCAAAAAATACCTTAACCCTGCTTGGTCTGCAATAAGGCAACACAGATACTCCAGCTTTCCAAAATGATCTTCCAATAATTTTTAAATACCTGACCTGCCTTGAAGGAACATTGGTAAGATGAATTAGATAGTGTCTTCAAAGCAATCCTTGCAAAAGGGCACCATAGAAGTAAAAGATATTATCCTTTTTTTCATCACTGGCAACGTTTCACAAAGCCTTTCTTTGCTTGAAAAAGCTGCCCTTTTTGTAATATTACAGTAGACAAAAACTTGATAGAAGTTTACATACAAAAGAGTACATAGCCAACCATGGACAGAGAACCTTGTGGCTGAACAAATATAGTTATTCCCCCCCAAGGGGATGATTGGTTTAGTTGCCAGTCATGACTTACAGCTTAATAGAAAGGGAAGGGAATATCTTTGGCCTTCTATAGAGTTCTGTAGTCTCTGCTTTGATCTTCCAATACACAGAGACATATATGCAAAAACACAATTAACTAGACATTAATGTATATTAACATTTCTCATCTCATGTTTCTCCTCCAAAGTGATTGTAAGCAATGACCAGTGAAAAGGATCCTCCAGAGATGGGGGGGGCAAGGTCAAAGTCAGCTCCGGTAGGCTCAGAGAAAGCAAACCCACACAAGAGTGATTGGAAATTAGTGATTGCTAATCGCATACAACACCAATTCAGTTCTTGGAAACAAGCCAAGATATCCAGCTCTGGACCCTGGATACTCAAGAGTTATGTAACCCATCATATACTGGTATGGGACTCTCCTCATTGGTGGAGATTGAGAACTATACAAGAAGTTAACACTAGGGAAGGTATTTTCAAATGTTGCCTCAGGGGCTACTGTTTTTATAACCAATGGATCCTTATTTGCCCATATTAACATGCTATTGGAGCAGCTAGGTGGTACAGTGGATAGCGCACCAGTCCTGAAGTCAGGAGGACCTGAGTTCAAATGTGATCTCAAACACTTAACATTTCCTAGCTGCATGACTCTGGGCAAGTCACTTAACCCCAATTGCCTCAGCAAAAATAATAATAATAACGTGCTATTTTAGCACAGTTATAATTATATAGGAAGATATTGTATTTTACAATCTTATTTTAGCACAGTTATAGCTGGGTAGGAAGATACTGAGTTTTGTAATCCTGAAGTGCCATGTAAATGCTATCAAGATCACCATCATGGTCATCATTTTTGTTGTTCAGGCTTTTTCAGTCATGTGGAGTCTTCATGACTGCATTTTTGGGTTGCAACTCTGGTTACACTCTGAAATTCTTTAATTCCTTGATTGATCCCTATGCAAACCATAATCCAGTTCACTAAAAGGACAGTGATTGATGGAGAAACAATGATTTAGAAAATAGCACTAGGAAAAAACTCATCAGTTTTGGGAGTTGAGAGGCAAGTGGGACAGGAACTTGCAACTCTCTCCTTTACCCTTCACTGCTCTCTCAGAGTCCAAATGTCAGCCGCATCCAGTCATGTAGTTCTGGCCTGCTCTACCAACCTAATCTCCAGTCCAACTCAAGTGACAATACTAAACTCCATAGGTGACATCTTTTTTTAGGGCACCAGTTTTTTGATAATCTATAAATTTCCAAAACTTGCTTCTTTTGACAAAATCATAAAACCATAAAATGTCAACCCTGGCCTTTAATTTTTTTCTTGCAGACCTTTAGTAAAGGGAGTTCTAGTCTCTCCAGAGGCAGTTTGTTACATTTTTGAATCAATTTTAATTCTGAGGAAGTCTTCCCTTGCATTTCACCTAAATCTGCTTCTTTTCAACTTCTTCTGCCTGTTGCAAGGTCTGTCTTTTGGAGCCAAAAAGAACAAATTAAACCTTTCTTTCTTGTGGAGATCCTTCAGACACTTGAAGACAGACATATATATAAAGATGATAGATAGATAGATAAATAGAAAGACAGATAGATAGATAAAATCTCATTAGACCTCATAATAACTCTGAGAGGTAGGTAGTATTCATATCCTCATTTTCCAGATGAGGAAACTAAGGCAAACATAAGTGGCTTGCCCAAAGTCACATAAGTGGATTCCAACTTTGCTCTTTCTGGATCCAAATCCAACCTTCTATCCCCTGCACCTCCTAGCTGCCTAAATATCAGTCTGAGAAGGAAGCCAAAGGGGCTCATGATACAAAAAAGGTTAAAAACTCCTCCTTTAATTAAACCCTAGAGAGCAAGTTTTCAAGATCAGAACAGTTCTAGAGATTCCTGCATCTTCTCTGGAAGCAAAAAATGCCCTGAAGGGCCTCAATACAAGAACTAAGTCTTATTCATGACATCATGAGGATTGTTCAGTATTTTTTGAATATTATTTGACACTCCTAAATCCTAGAATCAGGATGTAAAGCTCACAGGAAAAGGTGGACTGAACAGTCCACTTAATTCTCTCTTCCTTATTTTTTCCTCCAGAGCCACTTATTTACTTTCCTTGAGTCTGTTTCCCTTAGTGTCTGGGATGTGACTTCAGGTCTGTGACTTACTGTCTGAATTCCAAAGCGCAGGGCAGTCACCCTGTGGAGTAGTCAGGTCAGTTCAGAGCTGCAGATTCTCATGAATGAAGTTATTTGGACTCTTGTCATTCCCTTTTCTCCCAACTTCTGGAGTTTCAGGTCATCAACACATCCCCACCACACTGTGCAACTAGCCTTCTGGCCCAGGGATCAAGAGATTTTCAGCCAGCTGCTCACACATTACAGGGTATTATTCTGAAGCTACCCATCAAGCTTGGCCTTTTCCTCATTGATGTTATTTTTCTGTTTCTTTTTGCTGTGGACCTTTCTGACTCATTCCTCTTTGAAACTTTACATCCAAGCACTAGTAATTAAAGCAAGTTCCAGATTTGTGGGATGAGAAATACTGAGGAAACTGGTCAAGAGTGTAAGGAAATAGAATGCTTCACTATCTGGTATGTTTTGAGTTCTCCCAGAATACAAGATTGCTATACCTCCCATTTCCCCCTGAAGTTTTAGAGCAAATGGGGATTTTCAGAAGGAAGATTTCCTTCTGAAATTGTTTTGAGCCCCTTTGTAGGAAGACTGACTAGCCCCCTAGTTCCAGTTAACTATTCAAAAATCATTTGGCTTTTATAAGGGAATATTGATCTTGTAGATTTAGCAAGAGTAAATCTACACACATTTCTCCCAACTCTGAGGGCAATTGTGCACCCTAACCCTCAAACCCTCATTGCATTTTCTGGAAGGGTAGGTGGGGGAGCATTAATCTTATAAATTAGCCTTGTTCCTACATAGTGTTTGTCCCTTATAATTCATGTGCAAATGGGGTTAGTCTGTTGGGAGAGTCCTTTGGTTTAGCTGAGTACTAAGACCATTCCTTGCTCCTTCAAGTATGCATCCTAGACTGGCAGAACACACAAATCCCAGATTACTAACCTGACCAAGTGGGAGACTTTCCTGACCAAGTGGGAGACTCCACTCCTTGTACCTAGAATGGGGAACAACAAATGAAAAAGTAAGGAAAAAGACAAGTAAGTCTGAGGCCAGATTTGAACTCAGGTATTCCTGCCTCCAGACCCAGTTACCTAGCCACCTCATCGTTATTATTGTCTGCATACATATTAGAGAAAAACCAGATTTGAGTTAGAGATTAGTGAAAAAAGTTTCATTTTTCCCTTCCAAATTCAGCGCCACCTCCCCTCCCCAAGTCTAAGCATAGGCCCCATAGGGATGTGTGGACTCCAGCTTATGAAGCCCTGAGTAGAAGGAATCAATGATGTTTAATAGAGTGAGAGGAAGCCTTAGGGGAAACATGATAGCTGTCTTCAAGCATCTAAAGGATCTTCACATGAAAGAAGGATTCGATTTGTTCTGTTTGGCCCCAAAAGACAGATCTGGCAGCAGAGGGAAGAAGTTGAAGAGAGGCGGATTTAGGTTAAACTCATGGGAAGACTTCCTCACAACTAAAATTGGTCCAAAATGTAACAGACTGCCTCTGGAGACACTGGATTTCCCTTCATTAAAGGTCTTCAAGAAAAAATTAGAAACCATTTGTTAGAGATGTTCTGAGGGACACACACTGAGAACTGGAAAGAGCCATCTTCACATAGCATTCAACAGCTCTGGCTCCCTGATAATGGATGTTGAATGGTATTTGAATCCAGATTTTCCCAACTTCAAGTCCAGGGCTCTATCTCTACAACATGCTGCCATTTTGTTATGTATATTTATGGGGAGGTAATGGGGGGAGAAGCTGGTGATTCTTAATATTTAACTACATACCGTGAGGATTTCATGGATATGTAGCTGATGCTGAAGCTACTAAATAAAGGACCTCAAACTCTTAGCATCCATTTCCAGCCACTTGCAGCAACTCTGCCTCTAGTTTTATTAGTCAGCCCTTTCTCTTTTTGTTCAGGTGACTAGGCTAACCATTTTTTGGACAGAAACAAAATTTCAGATAGATAATCATCATACACAAATATTAATGATGTAATAGTCCTTAAGAGCAAGGACTATGACTTATTCATCTACAAACTACTCACAGTGTCTTGCATCAGTGGAAAAAACATCATATTTCATTACAAGATTCTTGTCTTAACTCTGGCACATCCTAGCTATGTGACCTTAGACAACTTATTCCATCTCTCTGAGACTTAGTTTTTCCACCTATAAAATATGGAGAATGATCCTATTATGGCCTCCCTCGGAAGGCTGCTGTGGGGATCCAATGAGATAATTTATGAAAAGACCATGATGAGTCATACAGTCCCATATGTACAAATGTGAGTTCTTAGGTGAAAATTAAATGATTCATCCTCTCAGTGCCAGCACAAGAACTCAGGCACTCTTTGAAACTTTTGCCCATGGTTAGAAATATTAGCATGCAGTAAACTGAATAGTATTTTTCCCCAATTGATCATAATTTGAGATTTTCTTGTCTATAATTCATCAGAAAAGTCTTAGAGAATGATCAGAGGCACATTGAAGTCAAGTGACTTGTTCAAGAAGACCTTGTCCATATCACTCCATTTCAGTTTTCTCGTCTTTAAACTGGGGCTGAGTTTACCCATCAGGTTAAATCTAGCCAGTTGATAACTGTCCCAAAAATGCCTTGAACAGCATCAGCTGAAATAATTACTTATTGTGATCATTAGGTGGTGCAGTGGAGTGGGCATTGGACCAATCCTGATATGGTAGCTTTCCTTCCAGACTTGGAGGGAAAAGGCAGACTCAAAGTATCATTTACTTAACACTGTAACTCTAATACACTTGAGATCCAAGAATCCAATATGTGGATGCTCTGCCTGGAAATTATTGTCCTTCAGCTGTACCTCAACTTTAGGCTGGAAACAAGAAAAGATTTTTTAATAATTAGAATTATCCAAAACTAGAATGAACTGCTGGGAGAGAGAGAGAATTTGCCCTCCTTGAATAAGCTCTAATAATGGCTGAATGGCCACTTGTTGGAAATTATTATAAAGGGAATTCTGGTTTGGGTAGGCTTCATCCTAGATTCCCTTGCAGGCTGCAGTATGCTGGCCAATGTTTAACAACAAGCTTTCAGGGAAGGGAATGTATGGAGGATAGACTTTTAATTTTAATGTGTATTATTAATATTTTCTCCATCCCTATCTTAAATCTAGACAAATAACAAAACAATAATTCAAGCCTTGATTTGTATCATTTGTAATATCTGAGAAGTATTCACATGGAAATTTTAACAATTGATTCAAACTGGGGAGCTGACACCAGCCCATGTCTGTTCTTAGGACTATTCTAACTCTTCACTCAGTAGAAACAAGCAGCTTGCTACTGTGATGTACTCTCCAATTCTGGAAGTAACCTCCAAACCCCCAAATAAGGGAACCCTCCATCACAAATTAAACCCTCTACCATTTCTCCTAACAAAGGGATTATTGCCAGGTTCATATTTAGTTTGATTATCATGACATTCCCATTAGCATGTCAAAGAATTAGGATGGCTTAGCAGAATGAGTGCTGGGCTTAATGCCAAAGGATCATGGGAGGACAGGATGCTAACCTAATCTCAGAGCTGAAATGGGCCATCCAATCCAAGCCCCTCATCTTAGAGGCATGAGAACTGAAGTCCAACAAAGCTAAGTGTCTTGACTAAAATCACCCAGGTTGAAAGTGGAATGATTTGAATCTAGGTATCAACTGCAGAGCCATACCTTATTGCCAACATTGTAGGGAAAGATTCGAACCCTGACCCTGACACCGGTTATTTGATTCTGGACACACTGAGCTATTAATACCTGTCTCAGTAACTTGCCCAAGAGCACACACGATATAAGTGTTAGAGGCAGGACATGAACTCAAGTCCAATACTCTTCCCACTATGTTGGTGTCTTATTACAAATACTGTAGGGGGAAGGGGATTAATTTTGGAGCCAGAAGACCTGGGTACAAATTCTGCTTTGGGTAAGTGGTTTACTTCTCTGGGTCTCAGTTTCCTCATTTGTAAAAATAAAGATAACAATGTCTTCACTACCCACAAGGATTTTGTGAGAAACTAGATTTGTAAGCCTTAAAGTAATCTGCAAACATTACCTATCCTTATTGGAGGCAGATGGAATAAGAGTCACATAGGATGTGCAGGTTTGAGTTGAATAGGAAATGTATAATGAGAAGGAGAAGCCATATCACTGAAATTATAGAACCACTGTAGTCTCAAACATGTGATATTATTAAGCTGGACAATAGAAGAAATCACTTTGCTTTGGTTTGCTGAGTATTCATTTCCACCTATTATTATCTTCTCACCTCTTAGATTTTCATTCACCCCTGATGTTAAAGATTTCTTTTTCTCCCAATAGTCATTTCTATTTCCAACAGAGTTAAATAAAAATACATCTTTAAAACCTTAAGAGATGCGGAGATTATTCAAAATTTAAGTGATTAAAAATAAAGACAAGAATTTCACTGAATAAGGTGTCCCTGATGTTTCTGGAATGTCCAGGTTGGTAGGAAATAAATGAATATGTCACTGGGTGAATCATATTGTGTAAAAGAATGTTCTCATTTGTGTTGCTGGAGGCCACATTGAAAATACATCCCACATGCATTTTCCCAAAATAGCACGCTAACCATTAAGTCACATTTTCTTTGCTTTAGAGAACTGAGTAAAATTGCAGAGATTGGCTTAAGCTTGATGTCGGGAAAAACTTCATAACAATTGAAACCATCCAAAAGTAGAATGGGCTACCTTAGAACTCTCTTTGGTGGTCTTTAAGAAGGGGATAGATGTGGAAAGACATATAAACTGATGCAAAGTGAAATGAGCAGAACCAAGAGACCACTGTACACAACAACAGTAACACTGTATGATAATTAGCTGTGAATGACTTAGTTCTTTTCAGTAATACAATGATCCAAGACAATTACAAAGGACTCGTGATAGAAAATACTATCCACTGATTGTTGGAGGGGATGTGGGAAAACTGGGACATTGATTCATTGTTGGTGGAGTTGTGAACGAATCCAACCATTTTGGAGAGTAGTTTGGAACTATGCTCAAAAAGTTATCAAACTTGCATACCCTTTGATCCAGCAGTGTTACTACTGGGATTATATCCCAAAGAGATTATAAAGAAGGGAAAGGGACCTGTATGTGCACGAATGTTTGTGGCAGCCCTTTTTGTAGTGGCTAGAAACTGGAAACTGAATGGATGTCCATCAGTTGGAGAATGGCTGAATAAATTGTGGTATATGAAAATTATGGAATATTACTGTTCTGTAAGAAATGACCAACAGGATGATTTCAGAAAGGCCTGGAGAGACTTACACGAACTGATGCTAAGTGAAATGAGCAGGACCAGGAGATCATTATATACTTCAACAACAATACTAGATGATGACCAGTCCTGATGGATCAGGCCATCCTCAGCAACGAGATCAACCAAATCATTTCTAATGGAGCAGTAATGAACTGAACTAGCTATACCCAGAAAAGAACTCTGGGAGATGACTAAAACCACTACATTGAATTCCCAGTCCCTATATTTATGCACACCTGCATCTTTGATTTCCTTCACAAGCTAATTGTACAATAATTCAGAGTCTGATTCTTTTTGTACAGCAAAATAATGTTGTGGTCATGTATACTTATTGTGTATCTAAGTTTTATTTTAATATATTTAACATCTACTGGTCATCCTGCCATTTAGGGGAGGGGGTGGGGTAAGAGGTGAAAAATTGGAACAAGAGGTTTGGCAATTGTTAATGCTGTAAAGTTACCCATGTATATATATCCTGTAAATTAAAGGCTATTAAATAAAAAAAAAAAAAAAAAAGAAAATACTATCCACACAAGAGAAAAAACTGGTCAATTCAATGCAGATCACTGTATACTGCTGTATACTGCTTTCCTTTATTTTTTCATATCTTTTTTTTTCCTTTTGATCTGTTTCTTCTTTCACAACTATGACTCATGGAAATATGTTTTATATGACTGCACAAATATAACAAATTGCTTACCTTTTTAGGAAGAAAAAGTGATGAAGGGAGAAAAGGAGAAAAATCTGAAACTCAAAATTTTGTAAAAATGAATACTAAAAATTGACATTAGCTATAAATGAGAAAAATACTATTTAAAAAGAAGGTGCTGAATGACAATGTCTCATGTATACCATACTGGATCTTTTTTCATAAGTGGGTTAGACCTCCAATTCTCATGTCATGAGATTCTATCTCTGAGAAATGGTTGTAAAGTCTCTTTCCCTTCTTTTCAGAGGTGGAAGACTATGGGTGTAGTGTACTGCATACAATGTTAAGCTCAATCGATGTGTTAGTTACACTTTTAAAACTTTTTTTTTCTTTTTCTCTTCTACTCTTTGTAATAAGGGATGGTTATCAGGATAGAGATAGGAACATAACTGAGAAATGAATGTGATGCACAAACAAAAGATAACATCAAAACTACTTTAAAAGAAATATCTGCAGTTATAAAGTTGCCTTATTCTTTATTCATCCATAAAACAGCTTATTTTCTTAAACAATAAACTAATGAGGGAAAATTTCAACCAAATAGATATATGCTTTTAGTGCAACAAGAATTCTCCAGACTAGCAAATTCCTGTAAGCTCAGAAGACAAAAACATCCCACCTCTTCTGCTTTCTCCCCTCCCCAGCCCATTTGCCTCACACAGAGTATCTACATGTACCTTTGAGGGCAGTTCTGGGAGCTATTCATGCCCTCTCTCCAAATAAGACAATCAAATAACCAATCTACCATTTATAATAAGTGGCTACATATAAATCCCCTTCAATCAGAAAGAGCAATATTATTATTTTTTAATATTTATATGATACTATAAGTGCATATAGTGCTTGGGAGTAAATAAGATTGTGCCAAACAAATAACAAAGTCCCTGCCCCAAGAACTTTTACCATCAAAGGTATAAATAATACAGGAAGAAAAAGTACAGATCAAGCCCAGAGCAGACTGAGGGAGCCAGAGGTGAAATGCATCTCCTTAGTAAGTGGACTGCCTGATGTTCCAAGACTGAGAAAGGAGATAAGAATATTACAAACAAAATAAAGCAAGGCACTACAGAGACAAAAGGAAGTCCTAGTTTCTTATGAGAAACATTATTTCTTCTCCTTAACTTCATTATTAGAGTCTAAATTTCAATAGGGCTAAAAAGAAATCTAAATCTTTTTGATAGATGGACACAGAGAGAATATAAAGGGAAGGAGAGGCACTTCTGAACTCTATGTAAGGGGAAATTTTCTAAAAAAAAAAATAGTTATCTGAAAATAGAAAGGGCTGCCTCAAGAAACAGTAGGCTCCATCTTCCTGGGGTTAGTCAAGCGAAGGCTGAAGGCTCAGTTGTCTTTGTTGCAGAAGAAATTCTTGAGCAGGCACAGGTTGGATTAGATGGCATCTTCCTATTCAGAGGCTCCTTCCTATTCAAAGATCCTGTGATTTCTGGAGCACCAAGGTTATTTTTCCTCATCTTCCCTATCTAGCTTTCAGTTCTATCTTGGTGAAAGTATATGTTCAGTTCTACTTCTCCTATTGCTATACACTGGCCAAGCCAGGCAACTGTATCTCAGACTTTCCAAGCTTTTATTTCTAACCTTCCAATGGGGACAGGATTCTATGGTCTGATCAGATATTTCTATTCCGCAATTTTTTTATTCCAAAGGATGCCTCTTCAATCTGGGACGTGGAAAGGTCTCATCTAATCTCCATTCTTATCATGTCCACAGCCACAGACAATGAAGATTATTCTCTATTAGTACCCCAAAGTGATCCCCCACCCTTCAACTTCCATTTTCAGCACATTTGCCATTCCAACTTTCCTCTAAGGCAGGGACTTTGAATTTATTTGGGGTTATACATCCCTTTGCTAGATCTTTGAATCCCTTCTCAGAATAATGTTGTTGTTTTTAAATAATTGAAAGAAATGCTAAATTTCAGGTTGTGGTTAGTGAAAATAAATATGTAATTCTTTTCCCATCCAAGTTCAGACTTACCTGAAATCTATCTATACACCCTTTGGGGATTGCGGGTTCTGTTTTACCTATCATTTAAGGACTTTCAATATTCTGACTCTCAGAAATTGCTCATGTTCTCACTCTCTCTCCCTCTCTACCTTTGCTTTCTCTCTTTTCTCCCTTCTATTTTCTCTCCTTTCTTTTTCTTTCTTTCTCTGTCTTTTTCCATTTCTGTCTCCTTTCTTCCCCCCCCCCTCCTTCCTTCTCTCTTTCTCCCTTATTCCTTTTATCTCTCCCTCCCTTTATCTGTTGAATTATGCTAGTATGAGGGCAAGAATAGTTCTGTACTTGAGAATCATGTGTTGGCTGGGCTGCCAGTGGCCTGAGTTTAGGAAGAGAAAGCTGAGTGACAATCCCATCTTTCCTGACAAGGACTTCTAAAACTTTCCCTGCTCTGTCATGCTATTTGCCATAAGTACAAAGAGGCTGACCACCCAATTCAATTCAATAAACATTTATTTAGGGCCTACTCTGTCAGACACTCTCTGAGGATATAGTTAATTTTTTTAAGTAGCCCCTGCCTTTATGGAGTTCGCAGTCCTGTTATTATTTCCATTTTACGGTTGAAGACATAAAGTGAAGTAACTTAACAATTAAATAAGCCAAATAAGAAACCAGATTTAAATTCAGGAAATCCTGTCTCCAGGCCCATCTCTGGAGATCTACTTCACTACTGAGCTGCCTCAATCATTTCTAAATCTCAGGGATAACAAGTCATTAATCCATCCTTGAGTCCCCTCTCCCTGAAAGTGAATTTTTTTGGTCTACTATTTTTTTAAGATATTATAATTGCAAATAAGAAAGCAATATCAATGTATTCTCAGCCCCCTTTCCTCAATAATAGGACAAAAAGAACATTTTATGTACCACTGTCATGGATTTACATGACAATGCATTCTAGAGTAGTCCTAGTAAGTCACTAAGTAACTAGTATTTTTGTACTTTTCCAGAGGAAAAAAAATGAGAGTACCCACGAAATAAAACCCATAGATACTGGCTTGAGATCCAGCATTAGTGAATTTGGCTGGTCTGCTTTGTGAAATTATCCCAATCCTGAAGCTATTCAAAGAAACCAGCTGATACTTTCACCAAATAGTGGCTCAACATCAGGAAAAAAGCAGAGTGTTATGGAAAAAAGCACTATTCTTCAGAGCCAGAAGGACTGTTGAAAAGAAGACTCAGGGAGTTTGTGAAAGCTCTCTTTAAATATTTGAAAACTGCCATGTGGAAGAAGAATTACATGTGTTCTACTTATCCCCAGACAACAGAACTAGCAACAACTGATAGAAACCAAAGGCCCCAATTTTGGAAAAACTCCTTTACAATTAGAACTGTCCAAAAGTGGAGTAGGCTACATTGGGGATTAGGAGTGGGTTTCTCTTCTCTGGAGAACCAAGAATGCATTGAAGAAAATGGGAATATTTAACCTAGATAAGAGAAGAAGCATAGGAGATATGATACTTGTTTGTAATATTTGGCCCTAGATAGCAGAACGAAGGGTAATGGTTAGAGTTAGAAAGAAACCTATTTAGGCTAGAAATCAAGGAAGGGAAATTCCTAATAATAAAAAGTATCTGAGAAATAGCCTCGGGGTAATAGGTTTCCCATCTTTGAAGGTCTTCAGGCAAAGGCCAGATGACCACTTGTCAAGGATGTGCTGAGTTGGAACATATATATATATATATATAGGGCAGCTAAGCACTCTGCCTATGCTAAATCTAGGATTGCATGAATATTCTACATGGCCACAGGAAGCACTTTGAGCCTCAATCAGCATTATCAATAAGCAAACCGTTTATCTTTTGAGAGATTTTGTACAATTTTAATATATGCAAGAAAAACACTTTATTGGAGGACAAGATTTAACATGGCATTTTGCTCCATCTAATCAAATAATAAGCAGTTGGATGGACAACCCACTGAGTTGGTCCATATAGGTCTTAAAAGACACGGTTGATATGTCTAGACTAGAACTAAATAAAATGCCTTTACTGACCCCACCTTCCATCTGAAATCAAAACTTAACTTTTTTTGAATATCAATATTCTTTTAGTGATACTCTGTGCATTAGAAATACAAATAAGCTGCACCTCATTACCAGCTAAGAATCCCACAGGGGATGTGACCTGAAGGATGTAGTCATCCAGGGAAAGAAAATATATTGTCAGCAGTCAAAGGATAACTTTCAATGGACAGCCAAAGAACTCCATTGTAATCAATTCCATTTTTTTAAGGCCCATAATGTTGGGTAAACTCCCATGGAGAATTTACCAAAAAGCATAGACCAGAGTAATATATGGGCAGGTCTGGAAGGATTGCAATCTCCACCAACAAAAAACTAAAATATTGAAGTATTGTTGTTATTATTATTATTGAACTCATTTACATTGATAATTAAAAACAATGGTGTTATGGAAGATGATGTTACACTAGAAAAGCACTACTCTTCCTTTGGGGGTCTTCTTAGTCCAATGCTGTTTTTCTGAGTAGTACAAAAGTAATTCTAAAATATCTATTCATTTTATTCATGCCTCTCAACATCACCTTCCCCCTTTCCTGATAAGAGATGGATGTAGTTTCATTTCTTAGTGCTTCTCCAGTACTTTGAAATCTTCCAACAAAAGGTGATATGAAAGAAATGTATGAGATTTATCCAAAATCCAATTGTAGTGTTAGTAACAATATTGCTCATATGACTTCCTGCCGTGGAAGATCATACAAGATGGATTTGCACAGCAATACAATCAAGAGTAGCCACATTAAGTGATTGGTTGTGATTACTTTAGAGGCAGATATTAATGTCATCCTCCTCTCACTCTCCTCTAGTTTTTGAAGCCCCTCTGGAACTTAGCTCATTTCTATGTGATCCACATCCATTTGGATGAATATTCGTCTCCCCTTGTGTGTGAACAAAATTAAATCATCCCAGTAGTTTGAGAGAGTATGCTAACAGAGTAAGCCATCCTTCAATGTCCTCATTATTCTAACAGTATAATCATAATTATGATGATAACAATGATAATAATGATTGTAATTGTAGTAATAACAATAATATATTATCAGAATTTTCCCTATGTTTCATATTACTGTATGCACAATAGTTCCAGTTTCATACAATATGAGGAGTAAATGCAAATAGATTATGATATAGTGGAAAGCCCACTCTACCTGGATTTGAAACCTATTTCCATTTAATATGTGCATTAAATTCTATATGATCAAAGGCAAGTCAGTGACTTCTCTGAACCACTTCATTTATGAAAAGGGTTTAATCATACCTGCAGCAATTATTTCACAAAGGAATAAGAGGATTGAATGAGATAATATTTGCAAAACAGTTATCAACCTTCAAGTGCCATACAAAGAACAGCTCTTCAAATATAATAAAGATGACAATATTACCTAAACTAATCTATTTATTTAGCGCTATACCAATCAGACTCCCAAAAAACTATTTTAATGACCTAGAAAAAAAATAACAACAAAGTTCATATGGAAAAACAAAAGGTCAAGAATTTCAAGGGAATTAATGAAAAAAAAATCAAATGATGGTGGCTTAGCTGTACCAGATCTAAAATTATATTATAGAGCAGCAGTTACCAAAACTATTTGGTATTGGCTAAGGAATAGATTAGTTGATCAGTGGAATAGATTAGGTTCAAGGGATAAAACAGTCAACAAATATAGCAACCTAGTCTTTGACAAACCCAAAGATCCCAGCTTTTGGGATAAGAACTTACTGTTTGATAAAAATTGCTGGGAAAATTGGAAACTAATATGGCAGAAACTAGGCATTGATCCATACTTAACGCCATACACCAAGATAAGGTCAAAATGGGTTCATGACCTAGGCATAAAGAATGAAATTATTAATAAATTAGAGGAACATAGGATAGTTTACCTCTCAGACCTGTGGAAGGGGAAGGTCTTTATGACCAAAGCAGAACTAGAGATCATTACTGATCACAAAATAGAAAATTTCGATTATACCAAACTGAAAAGTTTTTGTACAAACAAAACTAATGCAGACAAGATTAGAAGGGAAGCAATAAACTGGGAAAATATTTTTACAGTCAAAGGTTCTGATAAAGGCCTCATTTCCAAAATATATAGAGAATTAACTCTAATTTATAAAAAATCAAGCCATTCTCCAATTGAAAAATGGTCAAAGGATATGAACAGACAATTCTCAGATGAAGAAATTGAAACTATTTCTAGTCATATGAAAAGATGCTCCAAGTCATTATTAATCAGAGAAATGCAAATTAAGACAACTCTAAGATACCACTACACACCTGTCAGATTGGCTAAGATGACAGGAAAAAATAATGATGATTGTTGGAGGGGATGCGGGAAAACTGGGACATTGATGCATTGTTGGTGGAGTTGTGAACGAATCCAACCATTTTGGAGAGTAGTTTGGAACTATGCTCAAAAAGTTATCAAACTGTGCATACCCTTTGATCCAGCAGTGTTACTACTGGGATTATATCCCAAAGAGATTATAAAGAAGGGAAAGGGACCTGTATGTGCACGAATGTTTGTGGCAGCCCTTTTTGTAGTGGCTAGAAACTGGAAACTGAATGGATGTCCATCAGTTGGAGAATGGCTGAATAAATTGTGGTATATGAAAATTATGGAATATTACTGTTCTGTAAGAAATGACCAACAGGATGATTTCAGAAAGGCCTGGAGAGACTTACACGAACTGATGCTGAGTGAAATGAGCAGGACCAGGAGATCATTATATACTTCAACAACAATACTATATGATGACCAGTTCTGATGGACCAGGCCATCCTCAGCAACGAGATCAACCAAATCATTTCTAATGGAGCAGTAATGAACTGAACTAGCTACGCCCAGAGAAAGAACTCTGGGAGATGACTAAAAACCATTACATTGAATTCCCAATCCCTATATTTATGCACACCTGCATTTTTGATTTCCTTCACAAGCTAATTGTACAATATTTCAGAGTCTGATTCTTTTTCTAGCAAAATAACGTTTTGGTCAGGTATACTTATTGTGTATCTAATTTATATTTTAATATATTTAACATCTACTGGTCATCCTGCCATCTAGGGGAGGGGGTGGGGGGAGGTAAGAGGTGAAAAATTGGAACAAGAGGTTTGGCAATTGTTAATGCTGTAAAGTTACCCATGTATATATCCTGTAAATAAAAGGCTATTAAATAAAAAAAAAACAAAGAACAGCTCTTAATGATGATATTATACCTTATTTAAAATCATTTAAAACATATTAGATTCATTAGTAATAGCATTTTAGTTAGTATTAACATAAATAATTGGTTGACATTTGATATTAATAGTGAATTCTGAGGTACACTTTAGAAGCTACACCCTGGAGATAGTAGATTCTCTACTAAAGTCTTCCTCCAGTGTCTCAATCTGGCATGATTGAGAATCTTGGTTTCTCAAAGACTGTACCAAAGAACCATAAGTTTTAGTGGGTTTTACCAGGCTGGAAAGACTTCAAATACAAGCCAGAAGACCAGAGGAATATCTTTTGTGAGGATCAGCCTAACCAGATCCTGAAAAGTTGATGACGATATTGATTACCATAGGATACATTTTTCAACCACACTTATCCTCAAAAGTAGACTATTGGGTTATAAAGTGGGTGTTAATCAGCTTCCATTGGAAATATAGCACCCCCTATACACACACACCTGTAGTGCTTTTCCCTCCAAGGTCACCTTGTATGTATTTCTTTTGCATTAATTTCTTATAGACTTGAATATATATCTCTCATCTCCCCCAGTAGAATCTAAATTCTCACCTGAAGGCAAGAATTTCTTCACTTTAGTCTTCAGAACCCTAACATGGTCTAGAACGGGGCATAAAACAGATGCTTTAAAATCTACAACTGATGAGAAGGATTGACCCGAGTTCTTTTCCAACTCTATAGTTGTGTACCTATATAGAAAAAGGTAAACCTGTATTACTCCAAATCATTTAGGCCGACTCTGCTTGAAAATAAAATCCCCAAATTGAGCTGAGAAGTCACAAGACAAAGCTCTATAGCTCCTCCCTATAGAATGGTTGTGAGGATCAAATAGCTGGAAATCACCTTGCAAACCTTAAAGCAATTTAGTCTTTAGATCCTCAGTCCCCTCATCTATAATGTAATTTCTAAGGTTCCTTCCAGATGAAAATTTTTTAATTTATTGTTCATGCATATTTCCCAGACTTTTACCTAAAACAAATAGTAGTTGATATTCATGGTCTTCCATGTTAATACATCATGAAATTCTGGTTTTGTCAGCATGGGAATTCCCAGTGTAAAAATTCTAATTCTATTTCTTTCTAAGCCATTCATCAACTGTTGAGAGTGGAAGCTTCCCCAGGACAAGTACTGTCTTCAGTGCCCAGCACAGTGCCTGACATATAATATTTTTTAAATTATTATTATAACTTTTTATTGACAGAACATATGCATGGGTAATTTTTTTTACAACATTATCCCTTGCACTCACTTCTGTTCTGACTTTTCCCTTCCCTTCACCCTCTCCCCTAGATGGCAGGCAGTCTTATACATGTTAAATATGTTATAGTATATCCTAGATACAATATATGTGTGCAGAACTTTTCAGTTCTCTTCTTGCACAAGAAGAATTGGATTCAGAAGGTAAAAATAACCTGGGAAGAAAAACCAAAATGCAAACAGTTCACACTCATTTCCCAGTGTTCCTTCTCTGGTGTAACTGATTCTGTCCATCATTGATCAATTGGAACTGAATTACATCTTCTCATTGCTGAAGACATCCACTTCCATCAGAATACATCCTCATACAGTATCATTGTTGAAGTGTATAATGATCTCCTGGTTCTGCTCATTTCACTTAGCATCAGTTCATGTAAGTCTCTCCAAGCCTCTCTATATTCATCCTGCTGGTCATTTCTTACAGAACAATAATATTCCATAACATTCATATATCACAATTTACCCAACCATTCTCCAATTGATGGGCATCCATTCATTTTCCAGTTTCTGGCCACTACAAACAGGGCTGCCACAAACATTTTGGCACATACAGTTCCCTCTCCCTTCTTCAGTATCTCTTTGGGGTATAAGCCCAGTAGTGACACTGGCTGGATCAAAGGGTATGCACAGTTTGATAACTTTTTGGGTATAATTCCAGATTGCTCTCCAGAATGGCTGGATGTGTTCACAATTCCACCAACAATGCATCAGTGTCCCAATTTTCCCACATCCCCTCCAATATTCATTATTATCTTTCCCTGTCATCTTAGCCAATCTGACAGGTGTGCAGTGGTATCTCAGAGTTGTCTTAATTTGCATTTCTCTGATCAATAATGACTTGGAGCATCTTTTCATATGAGTAGAAATAGTTTCAACTTCATCATATGAAAATTGTCTGTTCATATCCTTTGACCATTTAGTAATTGGAGAATGGCTTGATTTCTTACAAATTGGAGTTAATTCTCTATATATTTTGGAAATGAGGCCTTTATCAGAACCTTTAACTGTGAAGATGTTTTCCCAGTTTGTTGCTTCCCTTCTAATATTGTCTGCATTAGTTTTGTTTGTACAAAGGCTTTTTAATTTGATGTAATCAAAATTTTCTATTTTGTAATCAATAATGATCTCTAGTTCATCTTTGGTCACAAATTTCTTCCTCCTCCACAAGTCTGAGAGATAAACTATCCTATGTTCCTCTAATTTATTTATAATCTCATTTTTTATGCCTAAATCATGGACCCATTTTGATCTTATCTTGGTGTACAGTGTAAAGTGTGGGTCCATGGCATATTGTATTTAATAAGTGCCTAGTGATCCAGTTATTTCTGATACAGACATCTGTAATTTAGGCAACTCTCTTGAGCCTAAATATCTAAGTTACTTTCTCAAAAAGTAACTTTTCTCAGAAAAGAAAGATGTATAGAAGAAGGCTATTTCCTCACCTAAAGTTTACATCTTTCTCTTTGCCACTCTGATCTATTATTTCTAAATTTGCCCTCTGGTACAAAGTAGAACAAGTCTCACCCATTTTGCTTGTTATAGCTCTTCAAATACTTTTAAGACAGTCATCAAGTTCCCTCTAAGTCTTCTGTTCTCCAGGCTAAAATTTCCTCCTTACTTCAATGACCCTTTATGACATACACACCTCATTAACCTACTCATTCTTCCCTAGATGTCAATGTCTTCCCCAAAATGTGTCATCGTAAAGATACTCTATTACTTGAGTTATCTATCCAGGGCAGAGCAGAACAGATGAGATGGTGTTTCTGCTTTCTGGACAACAGCAAAGAATTTTCATTTGTCCCAAATATTATAAACCTATGATGACTACCTCATTTATCATCATCATCATCACATTTATATAAATAACTCCTATGTGTTAGGCACTGTGCTAAGAAATTTCCAAATGTTATATTATTTTATCCTCACTTGTTGTTATAATAGCAATAGTTAATGGTCTGCATTTTACAATTAAAGAAACTGAGGCAGAGATTATGTGACCCAGGTATCATTTAGCTAGTAAGTCTAAAGCTATATTTGGATTCAGATCTTTCTGAATTCAGGACCAGCACTCTGTCCACTGACCCACACACCTGTTTCATATACTCATTTATATATATATATATATATATATATATATATATATATGCATGTGTTTATATACATATATTGTATATCAATATATACTACATGTATGTATGTTTTTACGTGTACATATATGTGTTTGCATATAAATCTTGATGACCACATCTGAAAGTGAATATAGTTTAAGGAAATAAAGTTGATAACATTTTATTCACAGTTTTTAAATAAGAGATTTTAAAAATATGAATAAATTCATCATATTTGTTGATTCCCTACTAAATTTCTTTGTTCTTCAATAGCATTAATTACAACAATACTAATTTGCATTTGCATATTGCATTACACTTCACAAAACAATTTTATATGCATTCTCTCATTGAGCTTCACAAACCTGTAAGACAGAAAACACAGGCAACTAGTATACTGAGTTTACAGATAAGGAAACTGAGATAATAAGTGATATTTGCCCAAAGTCAAAGCAAACTTGTATCTAGACTTTCTGTCTTTTAAGTACAATGATATGTTCACAAATCTATTAATATCTACATGCTATATATATATCCTGAACACAAATAATGATGATGAATCCTAACAAGTTGAGGGCTTAGAAAACAAGCCAAATGATCAAGAGATACAACCAAGAAAATATTATTATTCAACATGTATTCATCTTCCACAATGCCCAAAGCACTTATCCAGAGCTAGGGAGAGGAGCTGCCTTCAGAAAGCTTACAGTTTCACAGCATCAACTTTGGTTCTAACCCAGAGAAGTTTAGGGCAGCATCCCCCAAGAAATCCAATCCTTCATCCACCTTCGGGATTCTGATGCTGAAAATAACTCCCTCTCCTTTTTAGCTTGCAGATAATGAGGTTTATCTATTGATCTAGATATTAAAGTCTGTGTTTTAATAATAAATGATAAGGAATAGAAATTCAGCAATCTTTATTAGGATGTATATCAAGAACACTTTTATTCTTACCATATCATTACTTGATAGACATTAAAAATTTTAGGAAGGCATTTCCTTCCTATGACATAATCAATTTTTCCCTACGTAACATAGAGAACTAAGGCAATTATGATTTAGTACAATAAAACTTTGGCTAAAACTGCAACACAATTAAAGAAAAAATTGTGTAGGGCCCAGAATGTTTTTCCTAATTTCTTCAATTCTCCACTTCACTTTTAATACTGAGAACAGCTGTAAGTGCCAGAGTCTGGACTTTGCTCCAGGGTGTCAAATTTAGGGGGTGTAGATAACACTTGAAATCTTCCACCAGCATAGAAACAACAAGTTTAGCACATCATTACCAAATACAATTAGTTTTTAAAAGGAAATGACCATATTTCAAACTGCATTACCTCTCTTTTCCTACCCAGACCCTGGATCTCTGTCCTCCCCATGTAACTGAGACTATGCTTTCAACTACTTATTTCAGGCACAAAAATCCCTATTTATTGTCTCTGATGGGTAGATGTAATCATAACAGGGTTGAACCTCTAGTCCTAGTCCAGATGGGGATAAATAAAATCTGCTATCCTTATAAAACAATCTCTCTAAGAAAGGGAATTTTAACCTGAGGTCCATAATCTTTTTTTAAAAATACTTTGATTACTGTATTTCAATATAAATGGTTTTACCTATAAACTTTGATATTTTATTATATACATTTAAAAACATTTTTCAAAGAAGGGATCCATGGCATAAAAAAGTTAAGAACCTCTACTTCAAGGGTTGAAAATTTAATGATTTTTTCAGAGTGATCAAGTGTCTGTAAAAGGTCATCTACTCACTTAGTTCTGAAACTTGACTTCCACTGAGTATTCCTCCCTATGGCTAATTGGTTGGACTAGCCCTGCAGTTTCTGATAGATTATAAATTGTTTATTTACTTATCATAGCTACTTAATACCAGGAGTAATAATCTTTTTCATATATAAAGAAATTTTAAATAATCCCTATGGACCAGCCAACTCCCAGAATGTAATTCTTTACCTCTTCCTTTATGCCATAAATAAATGCTAGTTGAACCAATTAACTGTACTACATAAACCAATTAGCTCTTCTTTACTTTTCTCAGTGAGTATATAATCTGTCTATTCTAATTACAGCATGTTTGGCAAAGTTTGGGGCAATGCTTACTTTTACTATTATGTATTGCTCACTTCAATGCATTTAATGTCGGCAACACAGCCTTCATTAGCAGCATCCTGTAGATGTAAGAAGGTCTCTGAATTTCAGCATGGGGATTAAAATTGTCCCACCAACAATAAAATGGACTGAGGCAGAGCTCTGAGCCAATGGCACTTTATTAAACAATCCATGGTCCCCCTAATGAGTGAACCTCAGATCTTCCTCATAATCTAAAATGCCCCCTTCTTCTAGGGCCTTGTATGTATAAATTTTAATACCCAAATATGCAAAAGAGAAATAGAATCTCCTTGATTGACTTAACCCACAAGCAAAAATGATATATCAGCAGATCATAAACTGGATAAAGCAAGGAATATCTCCAATGACTAAGTGGTCACAAGATGGTCATACAATAGTCACCTACTTGGATAAGACAAGAGAGAATGGTCCTGCAGTACAAAAATAAAAAGGAAGCCTGTCCATGTAATTGAGTCACCTCCACCACACTGGGCTTAGTCACCATGACAAGAACCAACAAGGGTAGAGGACCTCTAATTAACTTTCTATCATTTATGTCTTCCTATCATCTTGACTTGTATAAGACAAGAGAGAATGGTCTGGAGGTACAAAAATAAATTGGGAGACTTTCCATGTAATTGAGTCACCTCCACCACATTGGGCTTGGTCACCATGACAAGGGTAGAGGACCTCTAATTAACTTCCTATCATTAAGTAAGTGAATTTACACTCTGCAGATTATAGTTCTTATAATTATTACCCCTATGAAATCATAATAACTCGATCAATACTGATTGAAACAGAGTAAGGGTTCAGTGGATTATTTTTCACATCAGCAGCCCTTGGAGCACCTCCACCAGGACTACATACCTTCCAAGTTGGAACTGTGGCCATAAAAATAAAGCCTTGTCATCTGGGCTCTTCACATAAGACAGAAAGGTACCTCAACTAGGCAGATAATCCAATTCTATCCTAAGGTGCTTAGGATGTAAAAGGGCTGTTTTGAGAGAAAAAGAGTCAGTGACCTAGAGACATATTCAGGATACACTGAAAACAGGAGGGTCCACATTTTCAGAAGCATAATACCATCATTTTCTTAATATATCAGAGGTTATGACAAGGATGGCTCCTTCTGCCCAAATTTATTCCCTATTTTCACGCACATATAGAGAGGAAAACCTGCCTGTCGTCAAGAATGCGACCCAGCATTTGGAAGGGTAGGAAGAGGGCTATTGAACATAGCTACTCTTGGACTTTCTAAAAGACATTTAGCCAGCTTTGGCATCCAAAGAGAGAATGAGAACAGACCAGACAAGGGTCGGGAAATGTGTAACTTTGTCAACATTCATTTTCACCCAACAACTCATTAAATCACCATAAAAGTCATTGCATATGGTCGGATTTGACAGCTTAAATTCCATCACAAGTCATAAGTCAAGTTAAACTCATCATCCATAATGTAGTTGGGGTGTCTCATCCATGAATTATGACATTTTTATAACATCCCAACTGCAAATTACCAACTTGTTCCCCATCCTGCCAATCTCTTGATTAAATGGGAGACAGCTCTGCATTATGGAAATATATTATGGTGGAGGGTGGCTATCATTTGTCTCAGTTGCTCCTGTAGCCTTATTTAAAGCTTTTTCATTAGAGCAGCTGGTCCCAACTGAATAGTTTATTTAGCAAAGTGACAGTAGGAGGGACAGAGTAGGGCAAATATCCTTTTTCTGAAAGACCCATATCCCACAAGCTGGCTTCTTGTATTGTCTCATTGCATCTTTCTGCAAACCTTGTGTGCAATCAGCTCCTATTGAATTCATTTTATGCCTTTAGCTCACTCTCTTCCCATTTTGCTGGTTTCTTTGCAATTGGGACTAAGGAAAGAGTGTTTAGTGTTGTGTCATACTAGAAATGGGTCAATAACTTGGGTCCATCAAGAATACCCATCTTGAAGCTGACCAATAGTTCAACTAAAGAAGTCTTTCTAGCTGCTGTTGTTAAGCATTTATTGAAGATCTACATTGTGTTTTTCCAATGTGCAGAGGGTGAGAATGAAACCTTTGATTTCATCTATAGGGAAAGCAGCTAATGTAGAAATTCCCTCCATCAATACAAATAGGTCACTGTCTATAACTTAGAGTTCCAAGAGCCATCTGAAGTACCAAGGGCTTAAGTGATCATGATCATACAACTAGTATATGGCAAAGATGGGACTTGAAATTAGATCATCCCTCTCAAAATACAACTCTACATAAGAGCATATGTGTGCATGTGATAACAATGCCTTCTAAAAGTTTACCTTCTATCAATACATGGTACACATATGTTCCAAAACATATTTGCCAAATAAACATGTATCAATCAATTTCTAAGCGCTATTTGATTTGAAAGGCTTTATGGTATATTGGGTAGAGAGCTGACCTCAGAACCCAAGAAACCTGATTTCAAGTCCTGCCTCTGATACACCATGTCTATAAGACCATGGACATATGTCATTGCTCTAAGCAACTTTCCAAGACAAGAAGGTGCTGATTTGCATTAATAAAAGGAGTTTTCTTCCAAGAAGTTCCTTATGCCAGTGAAGTCACAGATATACATCTTATTCTCTTTCTTTTATATTTATTTGTGGTCCTATATTTAAAACTGGAAAGGGGTCAACTTGTCCAGCCTCCTTTAGGAATTTGAATTCGGATTTTTAAAACTCTAATCCAGGACTCTGTCCACTATTCCATGCTGCCTCTTCATTGGTGACTTCTTTCAGCAATGCAAGTGAGTTTTTGTTTTTTAAGAGTGGTTGGCAGGAGGTCAGGAGGACCTGCGTTCAAATCTGACCTAAGATACTTAACACTTCCTAGTTGTGTGATCCTGGGTAAGTCACTTAATCCCAATTGCCTCAGGGGGAAGAAAGAGTGGTTGATTTTGTCACACCATGTAAAATATCTTTTAAAAAGTATGTTACTCGAAATGACCAGCAGGATGAATACAGAGAGGCTTGGAAAGACTGACATGAACTGATGGTGAGTGAAATAAGCAGAACCAGGAGATCATTGTACATGGCAACAACAAAGTATTGTTGTTGAGGATGTATTCTAATGGAAGTGGATTTCGTCGACAAAGAGATCTAATTCAGTTCCAATTGATCAATGCTGGACAGAAGCAGCTACACCCAGAGAAGGAACACTGGGAAATGAGTGTGAATGGTTTACTTTTTTGTTTTTCTTCCCAGGTTATTTTTACTTTCTGAACCCAATTCTCTCTGCGCAACAAGATAACTGTTCAGTTCTGCACGTATATTGTATCTAGGATATACTATAACATATTTAACATGTATAGGACTGCTTGCCATTTAGGGGAGGGGATGGAGGGAGGGAGGGGAAAAGTCAGAACAGAAGTGAGTGCAAGGGATAATGTAAAAACTTACCCAAGCATATGTACTATCAATAAAAAGTTATAATTTTTAAAAATTCTCAAATAATAACAGCTATAATTTCTATGGGACCTTATGGTTTACAAAGATCTTTCCTCACAGTGAGGGAGGTATAACAAGTATTTTTATCCCCATTTTATAGATGAGGAAACTGAGACTCAAAAGAAATTACTTATTCATATCACATAGCTGTAAAATAGCATGTGAGCAGTTGAATACAGGTCTTCCAGTGCTAAGTCCAGTGCTTTCTCCAAATATAGGACATTTACACAGGAAAACATTTATTGAAATCACACTGAATGAAGGTCATTGTATGCTCAGTTAATGTGAACCTGGTTCTATTGAGGTGAAGGTCTCGGATATGTTTTCAGTCATGGCCTCTTAGTTTTGTCAGAAGAAAAAAAAAAGCATTCTGTGGTCTTAGGTTATGTCATCATCTTGGCCAGCCATTGGGTAAAGATGTTCCATGTATAGTTTTAGAGAGCTGCCTGAGGGGCTAAAAGTCTTACCCATATATAGTAAGTATATAGAGTAGAACTTGTATAAAGAGAAATGGGTCAGTTAGTCAGATAATAAGCATTTATTTAAAACCTACTATAAGTTTTGCTAAGCACTGAATGAGTAAGGTGTGGATTAACTCTGCAAAAATCCATCATCCCCTCTAATGAATAACTTAGTTAATTGATCAACTCTTTATTGAATACCCTCTACGTCACTGGCAACTCTTCTCCCTATAGAAACTATAGTCCAACACAAAAAAACAAAGAAAATCAAAAAATGCTCTCATATTCTATCATTTGTTTTAGTTTCCAAGATCTCATCCTGCTCTAAATTTTATGATTTCTTTCATGATACCTTAACTTAGTGATTTGTGGTTGTTTAGTCATTTTTAGCAGTATCCAATTCTTCATGACTCCTGGAGGTTCAGGGTTGGGGTAGGGATAATTTGCAAAGATACTGGAGTGATTTGTCATTTCCTTCTCCAGTCCATTTTACAGATGAGGAAACTAAGGCAAATAGGTGACTTGCCCAGGATTACACAGCTAAGTGTCTGAGGCCAGATTTAAATTCAGGAAGATGAGTCTTTTCTGGCTCCAAGTCCAGTGCTCTGTGCACCATGTATGCGTATATGTGTGTCCAAAGCACTGTGCAAACTTCAAAACCTTATATAAATGTCAATTATTATTCTATCATCTAATCATGTATCCTCCATTATCACCCTATGGCAACTAAACAGATGTAACTAAACAGATGCATTTGTTAGTCAGGAATTTAAAAGGACAAAGAAAGCTGATACAAACAATCCCCAAGCTAGAGAAAGCAACATTTTTTCAACTTTTAACTAATTTATAAGAAACAGAGACAGAAAGGCAGAAAGACATTCCAAGAGAGAGAGAGACAGAGAGAGAGAGAGAGAAAGAGAGAGAGAGAGAGAGAGAGAGAGAGAGGAAAAGGGAGAGAGAGAGGGAGAAAGGCAAATGGACAGAAAGACACAAAAAGACGGAGAGAAACAGAGACAGACAGACAGAAACAGACTAACAGAGACAGAAGAGACAGACAGAGAAAGACAGATGGGGTGAAAGGGGGAGAGACAGAGACAGAGACAGCAAGAGACAGACTGCAGTTAGATTATTCTCCCAGAATGTTTTGTCTAGGATGATAACTTGTCTCCAGTAATGAGTTTCTTGAAGTTTTCGACGCCTTGCTCCTAACTTACATTTTTTATTCTGGCAGTTATGAGAGGCTTCTAGGAGTGACTTGGCTCATTATGATGAGAACTGACCCCAAACTTAATCTTCACACTCAAAGTAAAACCACATTAAGCCATCCCCAACATTTGCTATGTCACTGGGGACATTTTGATATCGTTTTATCCCTGCTGGATGGTTTTCATTTCATTGCCCTCTGGGCTTATGATGCTGTTGGAAAGTACGGAGGAGGGCTCCAAACTATCAGAAGGAAGGCTTTTCCTCAAGTGCAGCTGACCTAGATAGACTCGGGACTTTCTAGGCACATTAAGATAAGTAAGAAGCCTGGAGATTCACCTCATCCTTGCCTTTTTTTCCCTTCCAGGTAGGGGCAGGATTGCAAAGTGATTTCAAAGATGAATGTCAACCCCAAATTCGTTTTTTTTTTAATCTCCAAGGAGGAGATTGTGTTTTCTGGTGTCCCACAAATGGTACCAATGTTTAAGAAGTTCTCAAGGCACAGTTCTTGGGTAATTTAATCACTTTGCAATAAGGCTAGCACGTAATTAATAAAAGAGGTCAGCAGCACTCTTAAATGTCACTGTTAGAGGTTTATGTATTCTCAGAAGAGTGGGTGTTCCTTGGAATGACAATCAATTCTTTTTTTAAGCTTTTTATTTTCAAAATATATGCATGGATAATTTTCAACATTCACCCTTGCAAAACCTTGTGTTCCAATTTTTTTCTCTCTCCCTTTCTCCCCCACCCTTCCCTTAGAGAGCAAGTAATCCAATATATGTTAAACATATGCAATTCTTCTATACATATTTCCACAATTATCATACTGCATAAGAAAAATTAGATCAAAAAGGCCAAAAAATAAGAAAAAAAACAAGCAAACAACAACAAAAAAGGTGAAAATTCCATGTTTGATCCATTCTCAGTCCCCACAATCTCTCTCTGGGTGCAGATGACTCTCTCCATCACAAGCCCATTGGAACTGGTTTGCATCATCTCGCTATTGAAAGATCCACATCCATCAATATAATCTTCTTGTTGTTGTGTGGAATGTTCTTTTGGTTCTACTCAGTTTCCAGTCCCTGTGGCAATCAATTCTAAATGGTTAACGATTAATATTGTTAATAATGGCTATATTACAACAAGGATCTTGAGGGACTTGGATCACCCAAATCTTGGCCCAACGAAGCTAACCAATTTCCATATCACCTATCTGACGCAATTTCCCAGACCATCTGAGTAAGCACAAATGAGCAGGAATCCATACATTAGGCTTAATTTAGAATGTCTTTTCCTAGATAAGGCTTTGAGAAAGATTTCCCACACTGGTTGATTTTTGAATGAAGAAGTAGAAAAGGAAAAAAATCCTTGATTCTAATTCAATAGTTATTAATACAAGAAAAAAATAACCATGTCTCACAATACCAAAAATTTGGGAAATTTTTCCAGTCTTTCATCCTTGTTATCAACAACAATGACAACCTGTGAGTGAATATACCTCTGGTGCTTTAGAAAACACACTTGGAGAAAGAGGAGTTCAAATCCAGCTCTTCCATTTACTAGCTATGAGAGCTTAAGAAAGTCATTTGATTTCTCTATCTCATTTTCCTCATCAGCAAAATGAGAATAATAATTTCTGTACTTTCTACTTCACAGAGTTATGAATTATCTCATTTGATCAAATGAGTTACATAAAGTACTTTTCCCATTGGAAATAGAAGCTCCTTAAAATCAAAGACTGTTTTGGGATTTTTTGGGTCTATTTTCAGAGAACCTCACAAAAATGCTTTGTAACACAGTAAGTGCTTAAAGATAAATGCTTTTGGAAATGAATTGAAGTGATATAGAAATGACAAACATTATTATTATGACAGGACAGCCTCTGTTTTTTTTTTAAGGAAGGATTTCTAATGCTGGTAAAAAGAACAGATTCTTAGGAGAGAAACCATGTTTCTTTAAAAGGCTAGTATGATTTCTATTTATTTTCTCAAGCCACTAATGAATTTCTCCCTTTCTTAGGCATTGGGGATGAGCTACACTCTCCAAGGTGTCCCACTGTTTCTCCAAAATTTACCTCTCTTCTGCCCCTTTTTACTATCAATTATCACCTCTCACATACTTGCTACAGAGATTTCTCTGTGTTCTTATAGATGCCTCTTTCCTAGGGGGAAATCAAGTCTGTTTGGGTATTATTGTTGTTTCAAATCCTTGCTCTGATTCTGTTAAAATTAGAGAAAACTCTTGACCACACCGACTACTTGGCATATTTTTTGCTTAATCTGGCTTTCTAACATGATATCTTGTAACTATCTAGCTGTTTCCCTCTGTCTCTTTATGCTTCTCTTGACTCTCAATCTGTTTTTCTCTGTCTCAATTTCTTTCTCCCTCTTTCTCTATCTCTCAATCTGTCTCTATGTCTCTGTCTCTTTATGTTTCTCTATTTCACAATCTCTCTCTATCTGTTTCTCTATCCCTCCCCTTTCCCTCTCTCTTTTTTCTCTCCCCCTCCCACAATGAGCATTCCTTCCAATGATGCTACATGGTTCCAGATCATAAAACCTTGAAAGACTCCAAATTCCAAATAACCTAAAGGACAAAGGAAAGATGCATGATGGGCTAAGCAAATTTGAACGTTTTACAAATGGTGACTTATAAGATGTAATCTTCAGCCAAAAAATGAGTCAGGGGAGTCATGTGGTAAGAATGGAAAACAACAAACAGGCAGAGTAGGTGCTACCTAGGCATCCCAGACAAAGAAGGAAGACCTTCAAGCCCATTGAATGCATCATCTACATTAAATGTATGGAAATACATGGAAGAGTTTACAACCTGCCACTTATCTTCATGACTTTCCCATAATCCTTTAATTTAACTGAGTCATATTTTCCTTCATAAGAAGCTTGTACTAATCAAAGCCTTGTAATTCTTCTAATAAAACCATATCATGCAATGGAGAGAACTCTAAATTTTGTATCAAAGAGCTTGGGTCCAATCTCACTCTCTCATTATCTCTGAGTTAAGTCACTTAAAATTTCTTAGCTTTAGTTTCCTCATCTATAAAATGAAGAGGTTGGGTCCCAGGTCTTTCCAGCTCTAAATCTGAGTTCTATCATTCCATCCTGGCAAGAAAGAAGATAAAGAGAAGCAGATTAAACAATAAATCAACAAGCATTTATTAATTGTCTATTATGTGCCAGACACTATGCTGAATGTGTCAAGTGGGGATACAAATTCAAAAAAGAAAAATTAAAACAAACAAAAACAAAACCAGCCTCTGCCCTCAAGAACCTTGCCTTCTTAATAAGACAACAGATGTAAATCAGTCTACACAAGACAAATGCAGAGCAGATGGAAGACAGCCTCAGTGGAAAGGCTCTAGCAGCTGTGAGGACCTAGAAAGGCTTCCTGGAAAGGGTGATGATGGAACTGAGACTTAAAGGAAAGCAGGATGTTGAAGAGTCAAGGTTGAGAGGGGAAGTTGGAAAGCTTGGGAGACAGCCAGTTCAAAGAGATGGGACATAGAGATGAGCCAGAATGACTTGTTGGTAAAAGTTAGTGGAGAGCAATAATGTGTTAAAAGACTGGAAAGAGAGGAGTTTTTGAAGAGTTTCAAATGTCAAACAGAGTTTTAGATTTGATCCTAGAGTTAAGAGGAGTTTACTGGGCAAGGGGAGAGGGGGATGACATGGTCGAGTTTTCACTTTAGGAAAATTGCTTTGGCAGCTGTGTGAAGGATGAACTGGAACAGCAGGGAATCCAATTAGAAGACCATGGCAATCATCTAGGAGAGATATGATGAGGAATTGAACCAGAGTGGTGACTTTTTAAGTGGCAAGATGGAAGAGATATTGAAGAGAAAGAAATTGCAAAGTCTGGCAACCGAGTGGCTATGTAGAGTGAGGTGGGAAGGGAAGATGACACTGAGGTTGAAGACCACAGGGTCCCATCTGATCAGGAATATCTCTGACCTCCTCAAACCTCTAAAATTACAAACTTAGTGGGTACTTAAGGTGAATGAAACTGACTCCTTGGGGATAAAAATATAGGAAGCAAATTTAAGGGAAACAGAAACCAAAAGGATTTTTTGGATTTTTTTTTTGAAATAGGATTTTTCCCTTTGCCATGAAATTAAAAATTTCTAAGAAAATGGGAGCCAGTGAAAAACAGATTTCAATCACTGTGGGACAACATGAGAAAAGACAATTATAAACCTGCTGCCTCCAGAAAAACACTTCATTTACAAAACAGATTTGACAGCTCAAGTTTGTTTTCAAGGCAGAGCAACCCTCCCTGGCCCCTAGCAACCTGTGAGTTTGGATTACAGTGTTGATGTGGGCTCCTCCACCGAGACCCCCTAAAAGGGAAGTGATGAATGAGGTCCTGTCAGACTCCATTCCCTGGGTGGCCTTGAATCTATCCAGTTATACGTTACCCTGCCAGGGCTGACAGTGATGAACACGAGGCAGGCAACTGATGACACCCCGATTCATTACCCCCAAAAAGGGAGAGCTGAAATAAAGAGAAGATGGCAGCCACTGCCTTCAAAACGCCACTCAGTCTCCGCAAACCTTCTCTCTCTCTTCAAGCCTGCCTGGAGAGGAAATGATGGGCTCAGTTTATCTGTTAGAAATGGGATTTCTAAGGATTCTAAGAGCAGTGCGTGGAAAAGCTACATGCAAAGATAGCCTGGGAGTTTTGATGCACCAATCTGGCAACTTAAAGTCACTCACCAGCTTTGCAAATAAGTAGAACAAATGTACTAACCAGTCTTTTTTTCCCTTTTTAGGGAGCCCTTAGGCTCTACAAAAGTGAGAGGGACAGACAGAAAGAGACAGAGAAAGAGAGACACAGAAAGAAATAGAGACAGAGACAGGGGGCAGAGAGAGAAAGAGACAGATAGAGACACACACAGACAGAGACAGAGACAGAGACTAAGAGGCAGAGAGACAGACAGAAAAAGAGACAGAGAGAAATGGAGACAGAGACAGACAGAGGGGAAGAGACAGAGACAAAGAGGGAGAGGGAGACAGAGAGACAAAAAGGGAGAGAGACAGAGACAGAGAAATGGGAACAGAGAGACAGAGACAGGAGAAAGAGACATAGAGGAAAGAGAGAGAGAAAAAGAGACAGAGACAGAGGGAGGGAGAGAGAGAGATGAAGAGAGAGACTAGACAAAGGAGAGAGACAGAGATAAAGGAGAAAGAAACAGAGACAAGAGAGAGAGAAACAAAGACAGAGACAAAGAGGCAGAGAGACAGAGACAGAGAGAGACACAGAGAAAAACACACAAAGAGAGATAGACACAAAGAGGCAGAGAGAGAGAAAGAGATTCACAGAGAGAAAGAGACAGAGAGAAATAGAGACAGAGACAGACAAAGAGAGAAAGAGACAGAGAAAGAAAGAGACAAAGACAAAGAGGGAGAGAAACAGAGAGAGACATAGAGAAAAATAGAGACAGAGATAGGGAGAGACAGAGACAAAGAGGGAGAGAAACAGAGGCAAAGGAGAGAAACAGAGAGAGACAAAGAGAGAGACAGAGACAGAGAAACAGGGACAGAGACAGAGGAGAAAGAGAAAGACAGGCAGAGGGGAGAGAGAGAAAGAGACAGAGACATAGGAGAGACAGAGGCAGAGAGACAGAGACAGAGAGAGACACAGAGAAAGACACACTGAGAGAGATAGACACAAAGAGGCAGAGAGACAGAGAAAGAGAGACACAGAGAGAAAGAAACAGAGAGACAGATAGAGGGGGAAGAAAGAGAGACAGAGACAGAGAGAGACAGACAGACACAAAGAGGCAGAGAGACAGAGAAAGAGATTCACAGAGAGAAAGAGACAGAGATAGACAAAGACAGAGAGAGAGACAGAGAAAGAAAGAGACAGAGACAAAGAGGGAGAGAAACAGAGACAAAGGAAAGAAACAGAGAGAAACAAAGACAAAGAGAGAGAAAGAGACAGAAACATAAACAGAGGAGAAAGAGAAAGACAGGCAGAGGGGAGAGAGCGAGAAAGAGACAGAGACAGAGGAGAGAGAGAGAGACAGAGACAGAGATAGACGAGAGAGACAGAGACACTGAGAGAGACAAAGAGAGACAGAGAGAGGGGGAAAGGGAGACAGACAAAGACAGAGAGATAGAGACAAAGACAAAGGAGAGAGAGACAGAGACAGACAGAGAGACAGAAAAAGAGAATATTCAATCTTATCTTACCTAAATTTGAATTTATTTTAGGAGAGACATTAAGTATCAATATCTAAATAAGTTCCTTCACCCTCCCCAATTTGCCTACAGGAAAATAAACACATATCTTAGGGGAAAGTTAGCCATTAATTGTGAATTGTTCTAGTCAATCTGGAAAATGACTTGGAACTGCACACAAAAAAATCCCTAACTGTCCATACCCTTTGATCCCAGCAATACTACACTAAGCCTATATCCCAACAAAACCAAAGGAAAAAGAAAAGCACACTTATGTACAAAAATATTTATAGCAGTTTTTTTCATATTTATAGCAGATCTTTAGTTTCAGAAAGCTGGAAACTTCGGGGGTGCCCACCTACCAGGGAATGGTTAAACAAATTATAATCTGTGAATGTAATGGAATATTTTTGTTCCATAAGAAATGAAGAAATAGTTTTAGAGGAAGACTTCTGTGAACGGATTCAGAATGAAGGGAGCAAAACCAGGAAAATAATTTATCTGACAGCACCCTTATTAATACAAAAAAAATACTTTGAAAGATTTAAGAATACAAGTGCTTATAATGGAAAAACTATAAGGGCAGAAGACTGAAAATGAAGAATTGGCCAACCTCCCAAAAGAGAGGTAGCAAAGCTAAAAAGCAGAATGAGACACACATTTTTGGTTATAGCTGACACAGAAATTTGCTTTGCTGGGCTATGCATTTTTGTTATTAGAGTTTTGTTTGGGGGGGGGGGTTCAGGAAGAAAAAAAAGTGAGAAATATAATAAATACATGTTTAAAAAATGTTTAAGAAAGTATTAACCACTACTTTTTAGAATAGGAATTAGTGCCTTAAGGTGCCTCAGAGTAAAGAGGTCTGATACTGTCATTCCCTACTCAACAATCTTCACAGAGTCCCTATGACCCATAAGATAGAAACCACTTAGTTTGGCATTTAAAGCCCTCTATAATATGGCTCCAACTAGTCTGTTATTTCTTTTTTTTTGCTCAGGATTCAGTACAATACAGTCAGAGAAACTGAATTGAAATCTTGACTTTTGTGGGGATTATAATTGCCCAGTCTGCAAGGAAATTACCACTAGGACAGAGCTCTGAGTCAGTGCACTTTATTAATGGATCCATGGTCCCCTCCAGTGAAGTGGACCCCAGATCTTTCCTACTATCTAAAACACCCCATTCTTTCAGGAACTTATTTTTATAAAGCTTTCCAAATTTAATTTAATTTCAAATTTAATACTTGAATATTCTAGAGGGGCTACACAAATTACAGAAATCTATTGGTTGATAGATCTTGCTTCAAGGACCAAAAATGATACACCAGCTAGAAATTATATATCAGCAGGGGATCACAAGTTAGGCAAAACATAAGGCATCTCCTCTAACTAAATGGTCATAAGATGGCCACCTGTTAATGTTAGACAAAAGGGAGTGTTCCAGAGGTACAAAAATAAATTGGGGGATTTTCCATGTAATTGAGTCACCAATTACTATTACAAGGCAAAAACAAGGGTGGAGGTCCTAATCATTCACCTTCCTCATCTGCAAAATAAGAATAAGACCATCTGTAGTAACTTTACAGGTTGTCGGAAGGGTCAAATGAGATATTACATATAAATATCAACAATGAATATGGCATGGAGGTAACTTTGAGTTTTCAACAGCTAAGCCAATGGAAAATATGTTCTACCAAGCTAGAAAATGCTTCAAGTCCAAACCTGGTTTGAAGAACCATGGATCTGCCATGTAAGAAGCAGCCTAAGAATAAGTCTAGTCCCCAATCACTTTTCTTGCCCCGCAGCAGGATGAACAATAGAGGAACAGAATAGTTTTCTGTACTGGTGAAAAGGATGCCCTCAGGAACAAATTCATAGATGAAGGATTCTTTTAATAGCCTCAGAATTAGAAGGAACCCAGCAACCAACTAATGCAAGACCCTCATTTTTACAGGTGAGGAAACTCAGACCCAGATACACTAAGCATTTTGTCCAAGGTCATAGAGGCATTAGATCCCAAACTCTGAGGTCTTCTTATACCCTTTTCCATGATACTGTCTGAAGTATTGGAATACTCTAAACTCAAGACTTTATTAAGCTCTGTAAAGTCAAAGTCATGACTTCTTCCTTTAAGGACTTTCCAATCCAATAAATTCTACCCTCAAATCTCTGATTTCAACCAACCTCCTTAGGTGAAAAAGCAGCAACTGGGATCATGAGAGAGAAAAATGATAATCAGTATTACCAAGCATGACAAGTCTTATAGGTCCAGCAAAGAGCAGTTCCTTTTGTTAGTAGCTAAAAAGCTGATGTGGGCTATGAACATTTCATCCCTGGAGAGTGACCTCCTCTGAGAAGTGCAGTGAGTTCAGTCTTTTTCAATCGTGTCCTTTCTACATGACCCCATTTGGGGCAAAAATGCTAGAGTGATTTATCATTTTCTTCTCTAGTTCATTTTACAGACAAGGAAACTGAGGCAAACAGAATTGAGTGACTTGCCCCCACAAGAGTTACACAGCAGTTATCTGCTTTGAACTCAGTCTTCCTAACTTCAGGCTCAGCCTTCAATTTCTTCAATATCTACTGCCCCATACACCATAAATAGAGATAAAGCTAATCAGATTCTTCTTTCCTTTAAAGACTGCACGTTTTTTTCTCCAGGGGAATATGCTTTATTCATTGACCTTTTTTTAATTTCCTGATTCTTAAATAAAAGCAAATGTAAGATGCCTGAGGGCAGGAACTGTCTACCTTTTTGCATTTGTATCTTCAGCATCTAATACCATAAGAGCCCCATGCTTAATACTTGTCAAAGTAGCAAGAGCTTCTGATCACCAAGAGCAGAGATTCTTTCCCTGGGGGTCTATAAACTTGTTTTGCAGAATAGCAATCATTTCAATATAATTGATTCCCGTTGTAATGCTATTCATTTTATTTTATGCATTTTTAAACATGTTTTTTCTGAGAAGGGATTCATGACTTCATCACATTTCCAAAGGGACTCATGACATATGAAAGGCTAAGAATCCCTGACATGGAGCTTTAATGGATACAGTTTAAGATCTGGAAACAAAATTTTCATTTTAAATCCCTTGAAGGACTGCAAGAGGCTATCTTAGCCTCTGAAGTATGTGTGTGTGTGTGTGTGTATGTGTGTACATATACTTATATATGTATATAAACATATACATACATATATTCATGTGTGTAGGATATAAAACATGGACAACTAAGTATCACCGTGGATAGAGCAGTTGGGCTGGAGTCGAGAAGATTCATATTTATAAATTCAGTTTCAGCTTCAGACACCTTACTAGCAGTGTGACCCTGAATACTTAACCATTTTTGCCTCAGTTTCCTCATCTGTAAAGTGAACTGGAGAAAAAAATAGCAAACCACTCCAGTATCTTTATCAAGAATACTCCCAAATAGGGTCGTGGAGAGTCATGAAACAACTGAACAACAACAGAAATAGGTTTACATATATTTCTTCATTTCTTATGGAACAAAAATATTCCATTATATTCACAGATTGTAATTTGTTTAACCATTCCCCAGTAGGTGGGCACCCTCTAAGTTTCCAGTTTTCAGAAACTAAAGATCTGCTATAAATATGAAAAGAGTTGCTATAAATATTTTTGTACATAAGTGTGCTCTTTTTTTTTTTTTTTTTTTTTTTTTTTTTTTTTTTTTTTTTTTTGGTCTCATTGGGATATAGGCTTAGTGTAGTATTTTACTGGATCAAAGAGTATGGACATTTTGGGATTTTTTATGTGCAGTTCCAAGTCATTTTCCAGATTGACGAGAATAATTCACAATTAATGGCTAATTTTTTTCCCAAGATATGTGTTTATTTTCATATAGACAAATTGGAGAGGGTGAAGGAACTTAGTGTGTGTGTATAAAATCTTATTTGATCTTCACAACAACCTCATGAGTGCCACAAAATACCAAGGAATCAAAATCAAAAACTTCAATGTTAGAAGCAAATTTGGCAAGTCTCTAATCTATCTAAAAAAGGATCCTCACAATAAGGGATTATTTGCTCTTTACTTGAAGACTTCCCTTTGTGAGCCTCTTCCCTCAATATAAACTCACTTGCTTTACTACCTTCTTGTGAGCTCTATGCTTCCTTGCATGAGACTGGTATTCTTCCCAAGTCTGTGTTTAAACAACACATTAATAGCATTTCTAAGGTTCGACCTCTGATTTTATACGCTAAACACAGGCACACCATTATTTGCTCAGCTGGCAAACTAGTGCAAGCACAAACATAAATGAGGAGCAAGAAGGTAGATACAGCTGTAGATGTATGTGTTTATGTACATAAACATATGTGCATCTTTTTTTAAGTTTTATTAGGCAACACAGACTAAAATGCCAAAAACAGGAGAAAACTGAAACAGCCTAACATGGATCCAGGAACAATTTCCTGCAGGAAGTCTTGGCCCTCCATTACTTAAGGTATCCACAAATTACCCATGAAGTTAATTTGCAGACCACCACAACAGGACAAAAAGAAATGGCTTCAATAAGCCTGGATGGTCTTTTCTTCAAAGGGCAACTAGGTTTCAGATGGGCAGAATTGATTACTGAAGAACATTTGGGAGGGATGAGACCACCCAATGAACTGTTTATAGCAGAACTCCCTATTCTGTCTCCTCTCTCATGGGTTTTAAAGTAACCCCCTCAGAGTCTTCTAGCAAATGCTCGCTCTTCTCAACAATCTACCAGAAAATAAACACAATATCAAAGAGAAAGAAGATAACTTTTTTGCCCCTTGCTTATAATACCAGACTTTAGGATTTACAAGAGATAAGAAAAGTTTCCTCCTACTGTTTTTCATTGAAGAGGACTTTTTTCTCTAATATTTCCAGAGGAAAAAAAATTTCATTTTGGTTTTCCACTACAAAAAAAAATATATCTCCTGTCTTTCCCTACAAAGACATTATTCATTTGTGCTCAACAATTTGAACCATATTCCATCACTTTTCTATCCACTAGTGACCAATCCAGAGGAATCCAACTTAGGCGATCTCTTATGTCAAACTATTCACTAGACTGATATATCTTTAACTCTCAAGTCTCATTTCAGAAGTTTCCCAGGGGTTCTCCAGAGACAAACTTAGATCAATGAACCAGAATAAGCAAGAGAAGAGGTTTGCCATATGCCCCTCTACTGGCAGAGTACTTCACTTCAATAGCCAAAAAGTCTTTAAATGGAAATCTAGTCTGAGGCAGTCAGAGAACCTCCAGAGTAATAAGTCCAAAACTATGGCTAATGGGAAAAGAAAGGAGAGGCTGGGGCATGAGTTCATGTCTGATAACCATCCCTCAGTGACTGGGGACAGACAGTCTCATAGCCTTTGGGTACCACTCATGATGTTATATGATGCAATTGATTAAAGCCTCACCCATAAGACTGGGCAATCAGTTGCTCTGTCTACAGTAATGATGTGTGATAATATTGGGGATCAGGGCCCCATAACTCTGCAAACAGTTCTACTCTTTCATTTTAGCTAGAAGGAACAGAAAATGAAGTCTGGCTGATTGCCCTGAAAACGGCAAGGTATTCTTTGACTTTAAAAAATTACCCCCCAGAGTTCAGGGTTTGCTCTCATCAGCCAGGCAATGAGCTAGCTACATTTACTGCTAGCCAGGCAAGGCAAGGAATTCGAATTTGGCCTCCTTCAGCAAAATTAAACCCAAAAGAAATCTACAACATGATCCAGCTAAAATCATATTTAAATTCTGGAAGCCTAAGAAATAATTTCTGAGAGTGTCTTTGACTTTCTATTGATTCCAAAATTAAGAGTTCTCCAAGGGAGTCATGAATATTTTACAGGTCCTTCTTCAGCAGACAATGTGGAAGAAAAAGAACAGTTAGTCTTAAGTTTCACAGCTTCCTGGCACCTTCTAAATCTATTTTCCCTTTTTTTAATGATCAGATCCAATGTTCCAATCATCAGTATAATTCCTATTTTACAGACAAGTGAAGCAAAAAAAAACTGGAAATGTTAAGATTTTCCCAAATAGTAAGTAGCAAAATCAGAATTGGAACTCACATCTGATGATTACGGTTCAAGGTCTTTCTAGTGCACAATGCTTTTCTTTCTCCTCGACTTTATTTACATAGCTCCTTTGCATCAACCACATATGTAACCTAACCAGAAAGGACTTGCTAAGGTTATTAAGGAGAGGAAGGAGAAATCATCATCAATATTTACATAGCTTTTTAGGGTTTGCAAAGCCCTTTCTCACAACAATTCAAACCCAATGGAGAGATTGGACAGTAGAAAGACCAGCCTTTAGGGGCAGCCTTCCCCATTGTCTCGCCCTCATTTGGAATGGGGTGAAATGAGCATTTATTAAGCACCTACTATGTGCCAGGGACTGTTCTAAGTCCTTTACAAACATTGTCATTTAATCTTCATAATAACAAAAAATAGTGCTAAATTACTATTCCACTATATAACTATTATATATATATATATATATTATATATATATAACTATTATTATTATAACTAATTACTATACCACTATATAACCCAACATGTTTCCTAAGCATCCCCCTGCTCTTTGCCATTTATTCTTCTGTTTCATCCTTAGGGCTTCCAGGTTTTTTCCTTTTGCCTTGCAATTGAACATCCTTGTATGTTGTCTCCCTCTTAGAGTATAAACTCCTTAAGAGGAGAGCCTACCTCATTTTGTATGTTTGCATTTTAAGGACTTATTTAACATAATTCTTGGCAAGCACTTAATAAACACATTTTCATTCATTCATTCATTCATTCATTTTGCAGGTGATAAAACTGAGTCTGGGAGAATCAAAGTGAGTTCCTAAGATCTCAAATTATAAAATGGCAGAGATGGAACTCAAAGCCAGGACTCCTGAATCCAAGTCCAGTGCAACATACTTCCCATTAAAAAGAAAAAAAAAGAAAAACTAGAGTTTGGACAAAGCATTTATTTAACTTAAGTCAAAAGTATTTTACTTTCCCCGTGCTGCATGTGCTGTATTGTTAACTTTTATCAAAGGAGTTCCTATCTTAGGAATCGCTCAAAAGTTTCAAACGTAAGCGATGATTGATGGCTGGTCAAAAGAATATCCAGAGAGTGATAAGCTGTAGATCGGAAGGCGCTGAGCCTGCTTCAGGATTGCCTGGCTGGGCCTTTCAAATTTCTTTCATCACAATCTGTGACTATAAGCACTACGGGGTGAGAACAAGCCCCGACTTTGTGGAATATTCTTAACTGCTGATATGTAATCCATATAGCTGGTGGTTGCAACCCAAGGATAAATGATTTAAAGAAATGGAGACACAGGGGCTGATTTTTTTAAAAAGGAAAGTTGGAGGGGGGAGGAAAAAGAGTGAGAACAGTAAGATTTATGTTAACCCATTGGGAGTGCACTAGAAATCTCTTTGATGAAGGATTGAGATTGCTTTGATGCAGACTTTATTGAAGCAAAAAGTAAGTGTGGTACCCAGGGACTCTGGGTGATGAGGTCACTTATCAGTCTTTCCTGGCTTTGAGTTTTCTTTTTCTTTCAAAATTCACCATGGTGCCAGATTCTCTCATACTGCTCTATAGAGAAAATACCTCTATTTCAAGAAGAGGCTTTTATAAAGGTGACAATTCCTGTTATAATTAGCAAAAAATTTGACTGGTAAAGAAAAAAAATGCCGTGATACAAATGGTACATGACATAGACTTAGAAAAAAATATACAAATTTACACACACACACACACCCCAAATATATAAATGCAATGAGTAAAAGGATGATTAAAAATGTTTTCACCTTACTCCACTGCTGGAAATTTACTTTATCACATGCCATTCCCAACAAGGGGATGCTCAAGGACCCTACAGTGCACAGAGCACTGGCAGCAATCAGAAAGATTCATGTTTCTGAATTCAAATATAGCTTCCGACACTTACTAGTTGTGTGATCCTGAAAAAGTCATTTAACCCTATTTGCCTCAGTTTCCTCATTTGTAAAATGAACTAGAGAAGGAAAGGGCAACCCCCTCCAGTATCTTTGCCAAGAAAACCCCAAATGGGATCATGAAGAGTCAGACACAATTGATAAATGACTGAACAACATACAGATCCTACCTCATCCTATACAGTGGACCCCAGGTTCAATTTGGATCGATGTTATGATATCACAGCCCATAAAACAAATGTGATCTTAGGGCTATGCTAATAGAGGCACAGTGTCTAGGCCAAGAGAGGTGATAATCCTGCTGTTCTTTGCCTCTGACCACATATGGAATATTGAATTTAAGTTTTCTAGCAGACACATTTTAAGAGAGATACTGATATGCTGGAGAGAGTCCAGAACAGGGTGACCCAGATGGTAAATAGGCTTGTGTTCATGCCATATGAAGATGATTAGACTGAAGGAAATGGGGGTGTTTACTCTGGAGAAGGGAAGACAATGGGAGCAAAAGATAGCTGTCTTTAGGTTTTTAAAGGGTGTCATATGGAGAAGGCATTAAATAAGTTCAACTTAGTGCTCAACAGGCACAAAAATAGGAGAAATGGGTGATAAGTTGGGGCTGAAGGTAAGATAAAACTTTCTTAACCTTAGATTTACCCAAAATTGTAATGATCATCAGAGAGCTTTCAGCAAAGGCTGAGTGAATCTTGTTAGGGTTGTTGTCAAAGCAGGGATTTTTGTTCAGGGTATGGATTGCGGTAGACGATCACCATCTGGCCTTACAGTTCTGAGGTCCCTTGAGGCTAGTTTTTAAATCCCCCATAATCATAATTTCCAAAAATAAAGATTCATAAAAGCAAAATAGGGCATTCAAAACTGAGGCATTATTTGATTTTTTATCTAAATAAACTTTTCTAATATTTCTATGAAAATGCACTAATTAAGAAAAATATATAATTTTTCATATATTCCCAGTAAAATGCTATTTCTGACATCAGCCATGCTGTGACCATCCAAAAATTTTCATCCTCAAGCTAAACACTAATAGTTCTTTTTTGGCTAAAATAATAATAACCTTTGAGTTTAAAGCCCAGACTCAATAACCTTTCTGGCTTTGTCTCTGATTGATTCTGCCTCTACTTATGTCCCAAAGTGACCATTCCATTGAACTTGAGGGCACAAGATGTGTCATTCTCTAGAAAGAACAATCTTAGGTTTTTCTCATGAATGGTATATCCCCCAAATTGTCCTTTATTAAACCATTCACTTTAATAATCCAAAACAACCCTCAGGTTTACTAGACCTTTCCTATTCTTGTGGCAAGCTACCTTTGCTCTGGACATATTTCCTTCTCCTATTTTGACAATCTACTATCCTGAAACTCCAATGCTCTATGACTATGGTCATAGACAACTGACTATCCCCTAATCAACCCTTGATATCTTTCTCTGAATCCAAATATGGGTCACCAATCACATGCATCTGACTGAGAATCCATATCCTCCCTGGAAAACTAATAGTCTTCCCCTAGATCCTTAGGCAGGGGCAAGAAGAGGTCCCAGACCCTTAAAGGTCCTGATCTTGCGCAGGAAGAGGGAAGAGGTAGCAACTGGCAGCTCTGGTATTCACCACCTAGTTCCCAGTCACAATCCAGAGCTGAGACTGGTGCTTCAGGGTGGTATTCCAGGATGGGGAGCAGTAGCTCCAAGGTAAGGAATGGTTGGAGATTCTAGGCTTTGTAACAGATCTAAGAACAAGTTGAGGAGCAAATGGTAGTTCTGTGACTTTAACTCTAGGAGCACAACAGAGTCTCTCTTCCAGCCTCCCTGCAACAGAATATAATCAGGGTAAGAATATCAGAGTACTCTGATGATACTCAATCCTGCAGAGCTTCCAGAGCTGGGGGAGCCAGGAAAGTACAACATCAGTCTCCTGGGATGTCCCTGAGATCCTGGAATAACACAAGAATACAAACACACCCCCAAAAACAGCAGAAGGATTCAAGAAGAAAAGTATCCAACCTGGATATCCCCCTGAAGTGTGTGCAGAATCCTACCTTAATATAAAATCTGAAGCCAAGAAACAGACTGAACAAGGAGCAAAATAAAGAATCCCAGTATAAAGAGCAATTATGTTGAAAGGGATGCTCAAAAATAAGAAAACAATTCCAAAGCCTCAGAGAAAAACATATCTCATTCACAAATCCACCTGGGTTTGTGGAAAAAATAAAGTAATAATTTATTTTTTTAAGCTAAAAATTATTCTAAAAACAAAATGTAAGTGCTAGACAAAAAAGGGGGGAAACTGAGAGCTATGAGGAAAAAAAGATTTGGAAAGAGAATTAACAGCTCGGAACAAGAGATATTATGCAAAGATTGGGGGGGAACTTCTTGAAAATGAGAAATGACCAGACAGAAGTTAATAACTCCAAGAGACAATAATGTTTTAAAAAGAAAAAACTCATTAAGCTTCTCTGGTATAAAAGAGTCAATTAAACTTCCTACTGGAGAAGGCTCAGGACACCAGCTGCCTCCCACATTAACTCCTAAAATTAATTGGGAGGTGGTGGAGCTGCTTGTGTCAACCCTGGATTCTACCTCACTTCAAGATCTTTATAACTTCACCTTTTTCTTTCTAAAGTGGCCTAAAGGTTATGTCCAAGATCTGATTGCCTTCCTAGCTATCGCTTGAATTTCTTTTATTAAGATTTGGATCTTCTCTTGGGGGGGCGGGGAGGAGAAAATTACACTGTAATAAAGGCTTAATCTTTCTGAACATTATGATTGTTTAGTTCTCTTGTGAAATTTTCCTCAAGTCCTTAAACTGCTGTAAGGGACCTGCATCAAAATCAGTACCCAGTTGGGCATATTTCACAACTGACCAGATCAACACAAATTCTCCTTTCGTTTTTTTCTTTTTGTTGCAGTCTTGTGACACTGGTAACTTTTTATCCCATTCCACCCCACCCACCTTCTCTTTCTTCTCTTTGATCTCTCTTTCTGAATATATGCTTTGTCCTTCTTTTTGAATGGATGTATGCTTAACAAAGAAAAGGAAAAATGAGATACAGTCTGCTATACTGGGGTGGCGACCTCTAAGCCTTTTTTTTTCATTTTTAAAAATTTCCCAATGCCCCATGAGAATTTGTAAAGATCTTGGATTATGTTGGTTGATGTAGTCAGCCTTGTCAGTGGACAAAAGAAAAAACCTCCCCAGGCCTTTATCACAGACCTAAAGGGACAAATTGAGATCGAGACTCTCCATCAGCATTCTACAGGCTCCCCAGCCTCTTCAGCTCCCACCCCGAGGGTCAGCACAGTCTCACATCTGGGAGGCTATTTTTAAGTTAAATCACAGGCTTCTTCCAAAGCTTTTTGCACCACTCACTTTATTTCTCACTGCCACATATTCCTTTCTTTCTTTATTTTGTTTCACTTTCTTCTTTTGCTATAGCAAAGGGCATAGATGCTTGTCTAAACCAATCTTTTATATCTCTACTTTTCAGACGAATTTTTTTTGCTGTTTCACTCTCTCCTCCTTATTGGTTCTCTGATACCAGCTGGGCCACTTACTACTTCCATGACCGTGAGGAAGTCACACTGCTGCTTGGGGTCTTGATTGTACAATTTGTTAAATGAGGGGATTGGAATAGACAATCTCTAAGGTTTATTTTCAGCTGGAGAGTGTATGACCTCTCTTTGTGTGTACCCTGATCTGAGAAGTGGTCCTGTTTTTCAGGACTCAGAACTGCTTAGCTATATTAACATGAGTAAATCTCTTATACTTTCAATGCTCTTGGCAGTTCTCAAAGACTTTAGGTTATGGATGAGTTGATAATCTGCATTGATGGAGGGAGTTTCCATACTAAGAATTCCTAACACTAGTGAAGTGACAGTTCTGGACCAAAAAGAAAAAAAATCAAAATAATAACAACCTGAACATTAAGAATACAAACATAAAATAATATTTTTTTTCTCCCTTCAAGTAGCTATGATCTTCATTCAGCAAAGGGAATACACACACTATGGAAATGATGAGTTGCTAAATGATTAAGATACACTCATGTGATTTCATCAGTATGGGCAACTTCCAACATGGAAACTCCTTTTCCCAATGCAACTCAGCAATTTATATGTAATTTTTAGTCTTAAGAAAATTGCCTAGATCTCTAAAAGGCAAGCAACTTATGCATGATCAAACAGGTAATACATTTCAGATACAGTACCTGAATTCAGGCCTTCCTGATTCCAAGGCCAAAATTCTATATGATTAGCACACTTATTAAGTGTGCTAATAAATGGTTGTTAAACTTGATTCCATTCTTTAAAACTCTGAGGTAGATCATTGAAAAGTTTATAGTAAGTTAAAAAGAAAAGTTTCTCCCAACTACCAAAGCTATTTGCACCACTCACTTTATTTCTCACAGCTACATACCCCTTTCTTTATTTTCTTTCATTCTTTCTTCTTTTGCTATAGCAAAGGGCATATATACTTGTTTAAACCAATCTTTTATATGTCTACTTTTCAGATGAAATTTTTTGGTTGGTTTCACTATATCCTCCTTATTGGTTCTCTGACACCAGCTGAGCCACTTATTACTGTAGTAAAAAAAGAATGGGAAATGTAGTAAGTGCCCATCAGTTTGGAGATTGGGTAAATCAATTGCAGCATACACATAAAACAGAATATTACTATCCTGTGAAAAAAAAAGTAGATTTGCACAAATCAAAGGCTCATGAAAAGACTTACATGATCTGATAGAAAATAAAGTAAGCAGAACCAGGAAAGCAATATACACAATGAATAAAGTATAAATAAAAAAAAGAATAAAAGTATGTTGCATGCTAGTTACAGTGTATAATTACTGTACAATTAATTCATTAGATTGTAAATTCCTTAGAGTAGAGACTGTCTCCCCCCCCCTCAGATTTTTTTTTTTTTATCCCCAGAACCTAGCACGCTCCTAGACACATGGAAGGTACTTAACAAATGTTGATTGATGGATTGACAACAATGGCCGAGCTTGTTCGGAATACAAGTTAAGAAAATTAAATTTGCCTTTTTTTTGGATAAAGGGATGGGGTAGGGTGGGGAAAAAAGAAAGAGTATGAAGACCGTGGATATAGATTATCACAGAAACCGTTAGTATGTTGGATGATGTTGTACTGGTCTTATTCTCTTTTGTTGTTGTTGTTCCTTATTACAAAGGATGGCCCTCTGGGTAGGGAAGAAGAAAAGAATATATTTGGAAATTAAGGTGATAAACTAATGGTACAATTTTTTGAGATAATTTTCTAGCACAAACACGCTCCTCTACACCTCCTCCTAGTTCTCCCCACACCAAAGAAAGCTTATCACTTACATATGGTGAGGGCAGAGAAATCATCAGACATCTTCTAAATTGCCTGAAAAAACTGAGCAAATACAAAAGATTACATCTTCCCTGCTGTTTACTGTCATCCTCCAAATCAAGCTCTTTTAAATACATCCCAGGCTAAACTCAAGAAGAAAACTCTAAAGAATCCATCCCTCTCCATCAAGAATATTCTTGTTAAATAAAACAGAAATATTATAACTCACTCCATTGTGCCTCTTCCAATAACTTCCAGTGTATCATTGGTCTAATCTCTTCTCTCCTAGGAATCTCAGTCTCTTCATCTATACAATGAGTTGGTCCAGATAAATTCAAAGGCTTCTCCCAACTCTAATCTATAATCCTGGGAGTCACTAGTGGCCATTTCTAGTCAGGTACTTTCCAGCCCTCCCTTGCCACAAGTGACTGGGCTGTGAAGGAAGCTTTTTAGCAAAGCAGATAGATAACAACCTCCAGGAAGAAACCCAGGAAACATTATTGAAAATAGAGTCTGTTGGAAATGTGGCTGGAGGGAATGCTCAACTGGAACCACCGCACTGGTCTCCTAAGGCATTGCCCTAATGATAGCACTTAGCATCTAAGTGATAAAGCGCAGTTCTTCCCAGGCCCTCAAGCTGCTCTAATAGAGTCAGAACTGAACAAATGACAGAAAGGACAGAGCTTTCCACTGGATGACAGGATTGGGGAACTCCCAGACAAGCAACATCTATAGCCTAGAATCATGGGACTCCAAAGGAGCTTGGAAGGTTAAGTAGTTCATCCTCTGGCCTTCAGGCAAGGTCTCACCTAAATTACCCCCAGATGAGAGCCATCCTATTTTTAACACCTTCCAAGAAGAAAATTCAATAGCTCAAAGCTTTTCTAATCCACAGAGGTAAAGAGAAAGTTAGGAAGTTTACAAATGAGAACTTGAACAAACTAACACAATTAAAAAGTAGAGAGCAGCCTTGTGTGATAGAAAAGGTCCTAGATGTGAAACCTCGAGTCCTGCCTTCAAATCCAGGCCCTCACTGCCACCTGAGGGAGCTGGGGGCAGGTTACCCTTTTGCAACTCATTCCCTCTTCTGCAAGACTGGGCTGAACAAGATGACCTTCAAAAGATGAAATCATGGTCCTATATTTTCTATCATTTAGGTACAGGGAAGGAGCCTATGATTTCATTTGTATAGGAAACTTGGGCAAATCTGAGGATTGTAGATAGATGACAGAGACACAGAAAAAGATTGGCAGGTAGTAAGGCTGGAAATGCATTTATTCAGCATCTTTTATGTGTCAGGCATTGTTCTATATGCTAGAAATAAATCGATAGAGATTTAAATAGATATTGATATCTATATAAATATATATTATATCCTACTGGGGAAAGATAAGAAGATGTGAAAGGAGATAGGAGCAAGGATTTCCAAGGAGATGTGATCAAGAAATATCCAGAAAAATGGGTAGAAGCCTAAATTGGAGCAAGATCAAGTAAATTCTCACCCATTTCCCTCCAATGAACAAAGTCCAAGTTTCTGGATTGGGATTTGATGTAATCAGTGAAATTCAGAAGGGATAAAAGTAAGGTCGCTAAACAAATTCAATTGAGTGAACTACCATAGAAAAGTGTTCTTGTGAAAAGAAAATAGTCATTTTAATTGGCTACAAGCTCAGTACGAATCAATAGTATGATATAGCAGCCACAAAAGCTAATGTGAATAATTTAAACAGAAAATAACACTAAAGGGTTACATTGATGGTCCCTCTGCTGAGATCTTTTTGTCATTAGATATAGGCTTGGCCCTCAGTGATGGGAAGAACTCTGGAGTTTTTTCTAGTTCACAGGAGACACAGTGGAGCAGGAGGGCTGATTTAGGAGACAAGGGGCCTCTTGGCTATTACCCCTTTTCTGAATAAAACCCTACTCTATAGCCATACTCCAACAGAGTCCCCATTCACCAATTCCAGGATCAGATATGTTGACTGCAAATTTTTATTTCCTTTCTCCCTCAAGCTCTCAGAAGGGGTATCTCATGCCCAAAGAAAACATTCCTGCCTTTTTCTGGAATCTAAAAGCACAATAATTTCTCCTTTACTGTTTTTCTAAATCCCAAAGAATCCCTAAAGAAACTGGATAGGATTATTCAAATCATCAGAAGCAATCAACTAGATTACAGTAAAGGGAGGACTTGGCGGAAGCTGCATATTCTTTCTGTTTTCCAGCACTCATTTTTTCAGAGGACATAATTCATTTTGGAACAGTAGGATCACAGGACCTATTTTAGAACCTGAAGGAAATTTAAAAATTCTTTAGTCTGACTTCTCATTTTAAAGTAAACTGAAACCCAGAGAAGTATATTGGTTTGCCCACACATAATAAGTAGCAGAGCCAGACTTTGAACCCAAGTCTTCTGACTACACTCTACAATGTGTCACAATGTGTTACAGTTCACACTCTTCTAACATTTAGCATAAAGAAAAAAGTGACTTGGGGTGAGAAAGGAACAGGAGAGCTATCTTTAAATATTAGAATGACTGTCTTGAAGAAAAGGGATTACATTTGTCTTAGGGGAAAAGTTACTGCTAAGAAGTGGAAGGTTCCAAGATATAGACCCCACAGAATAAAAATCTTCCCCAAAAATTGAGTCCAAAAATTACTGCCCTTAAAGACAATGAGTTCCTCCTTTTGGAGGTCTTCAGCTTTCTTGGGGGAGCCATAGAATGGATGCATGTTTCAGACATGCTTAGAGTAGATGAACATCCAAATATGAGACTCCATGGTCTGCTTTCTCATCCTCTTAAGTGGTCAACAACTATTAGCACATGCATTAATTAGGTCACTAGTTGGACTTCTTTTGTCAACTCTTATCAGTTCTTAATTTAAACTGAGGTCTTTTTAGTTTTTTAATCATTATTATATCAGGAAGAGATAATGAACTTGAATGACAAGTGTGTGAATGAAGGAAGGTTTTGCTGGAGGTGATAGTTTTACAGAATGATGGTTGTCAGGAAGACATAGATGTTTTCCTTCAGCTACCAGATGAAAAGCTGCCACTAATAAGCCCCTAATTAATAAATATACAATGAATATTTTTTTTTAGAAAGACAGCATGGAATAGAGAAGAAAGAGCCACACTTAAAATGAGGAAGACCTGGACTCATAAGCTTCTTGACACATTGTTGTTCAGTCATTTCAATCATGTCTGTTTCTTTGAAACCCTATTTGGGGTTTTCTTGACAAAGATATTGGAGTGCTTTGCCATTGCTTCTGCAGCTCATTTTACAGATGAGGAAACTGAAACACCCTCCTTTATTCACACACATGTTTGTCATTCAAGCTCATTATCTTTTCCTGACAGATAATAATGAGTAAAAAACTAAAAAGACCTCAATTTAAATGACTTGCTCAGGGTCACACAACTAGTGTCTGAGACCAGATTTGAACCCAAGGAGAGACACTCCAAACTCAGAATACTGCCCACTGTGCAACCTAACTGTCCCATTCCTAATACATACAACTAGACACTGATTGGTAGGAACAAGGGATCTCCTAAAATAGTTCCATGTGTTTAAATTCACACTATTCAAGTTATATAAAATACGATCATTGGTTCCAGCCCAGTGGAAATATGCAGTGTGAATTAAAATAATTCAACCACTTCAGGGGATTCATTATTCACACTAATCAGAACCTCACTGTACTAGGCATATAACTCACATCACTTCATCTCTGGATATCTCCCATAGCGCTCAAGATTTTTTCAGTATAAACTGTGACCAAAGTTACACAAAAAGAGTCTGATTTGAGGGCAGTGCCTTCAAATCATAACTTTGGATTCATGTTACTTCCAACCTAGAATCGCCTCTTGAAAATATATCTCAAATAAAATTTAGGTCTCCACATATATTGATGACAAGCTACTATGAGCCCCTTAAGTTACTTTTGCATTTTATTTGTGGGGTAAAATAAGAACAACCCTATACTCAATATTCAGTATTACCTTAAATACTTATATAGGAACTCAACTGGAGAGTAAAGCTTCAAGGATATAAAATGACATCATCAAAATTTTGGTATTCCTCCAAACATTTTACAAGAGGGATGCCACAACAGATGAGGGAATTCTCTTGGCTATTCCCCTTTTCCATTTCTCCCATGGACCTTTCACTTCACACAAACTTGCCTGAAGAACAGACCCCCCGCACCACTACACTTCAACAAAGTTCCATCACCAACTCCAGGATCAGATATGGTAACTATAAATTATTTGCTTTCTCCCTTACATATCAAAACTAAAAACCATTACATTGAATTCCCAATCCCTATATTTATGCACACCTGCATTTTTTATTTCCTTCACAAGCTAATTGTACAATATTTCAGAGTCTGATTCTTTTTGTACAGCAAAATAACGTTTTGGTCATGTATACTTATTGTGTATATAATTTATATTTTAATATATTTAACATCTACTGGTCATCCTGTCATCTAGGGGAGGGGGTGGGGGTGGGGTAAGAGGTGAAAAATTGGAACAAAAGGTTTGGCAATTGTTAATGCTGTAAAGTTACCCATGCATATATCCTGTAAATAAAAGGCTATTAAATAAAAAAAAAAGTTCATTTTTTGGTCTCTGGACATTGACCTGTGAGAGAAAGGGGAGAGAGACAGACAGAGACAGAAAGAGAGACAGAGATAGAGAGAAAGAGAGAGACAGAGAGAGAGAAGAAGAAGAAGGAGGAGGAGAAGGAGGAGGAGGAGGAGGAAGAAGAAGAGAAAAAGAAGAAGGAGGAGGAGGAGGAAGAAGAGGAGGAGAAGAAGGAGAGGGAGGGAAGAGGAAGAAGGCCCTATAAAATCTGTGGTAACAATTTTCTTCTAGGCCTGACACAAAAGGTTGGCTCCATCCAACTTAGCCAATCCTATCCTGAAATAATAAATTGCTCCCCAATCTATGAGACTCAATCACTCATCCTCAAAGAAGTATAAATGAGTCTATAACTGCTAATGGGCATACAACACTTTCACAGCAAGATGCAAAGTCCCACACAAAGTCTGTAAGTTCATCAAGCTGTTCAGAAGAATTTCCTGACCAATTTCTTAGATTAATTACAAAAAATAATGATCTGCTTTAATGGAGGAAATTTCTATTGTGGGAGTTCTCTACTTGGATGAAATCATAGGCCTGAACCAAAGAATAACAAAACCTACTTTCAGATAATTCACTCAAGTTCTCTTTAGTAGCCTGAAATATAAACAGCTATGCAACTTTGACATCCTGCCTTATCTTTTGCAAGAATACCCAGGAACAAAATAGAAGTAAGAGAGTCTTGAGAATAAACAGGTTGATCATGTCATTTTCTATACTTGGAGCTTTACTTAGCTTTCTCTCTCTTGTGAGCTCAAAGAACATATATGCACATTAGTGTGTTTTTCTGTTATTAGTATTCATTGTTTATAGAAAGAAAATAAACATGTATTAAATGCACACAATGTGCCAGACACTGGGCAAAACACTTTATAAACATCTCACTTGATCATCACAGCAAATCTGGGAGGTAGTAGGTGCTATTACTATACCCATTTTACAACTGAGGAAACTGAAACAGAGATTAAGTGACTTTGCTAGGACATAGCTACACAGCAATAATAATAATAATGATAGTAATACCTACCATTTATATAGTGCATTGTATGCCATGCACTTTACAATTATGATTTCATTTGATTTTCACAACAACCCGAGATAGAGGCCGTTATTATCCCCCATTTTATAATTGATGAAATTGAGGCAAACAACTATTAAATAATTTACCCTGCATTAGTCAGTTACTAGGTATCTGAGGGTGGATTTGAACTACCTCTATATTTATAGTTTATATGTGGACACTGGCAGGTAGCTTTAACTAGAAGCAAGTGCAAAAACAAATGGACAGAAGCTCAAAAAAAATAACTGACATTTATGTCACTTTTTTACACATTCTTTTTTTATACATCATTCTGTCTGTGATCCTTACAAGAGAGATGTATTATTATTATCTCCTTTTTATAGATGAGGAAACTGACTTTCATAAATGTTTGAATCACCTGCCCAAGACTCTACAACTAGCAGATGTGAAATTTGAATCAGGTATTCCTGATTCCAGGTGCAATGCTATATCTACCTCACCATCCTGCATTCTATACTAAAAATTCATCAAAAAATAACTTTGCACAAAAGGTATTCACTTTACTGGGGTACTTTTAAAGACTGGGATATTCTCCTATATTTAATTTAGAAGTATGACTTGAAGTACTATATGTTGTTAATAAACTCACAGTGATCTTGATAATTTGATTGGCCTGTGATCTCATCATGTAGGACTCAGGGGTCCTCAAACTACAGCCGTGGGCCAGATGCGGCAGCTGAGGATGTTTATCCCCCTCACCCAGGGCTACAAAGTTTCTTATTTAAAGACCCACAAAACAAAGTTTTTGTTTTTACTATAGTCTGGCCCTCCAACAGTCCGAGGGACAGTGAACTGGCCCCCTATTTAAAAAGTTTGAGGACCCCTGAATAGATGCTCTTCCCAATGGTACATATTGACAATAAGGCGTGCATTCTCCAGATAAGCGACTCTTGTCCCGGTCCTCCCATCACTCTTCCCCAATAGGTCCATCCAACATTTTGGGGTCATTTTGTCTATTTGTTAATCCTCATTCTCACTATGTGACCAGCCCACCTTCTATTCCAGTCACATATTCACTTGATGAAATCCTTCTCCTGAACTATCCTTAATAGTACACATATCCTTCATGTACCTCTCCACATATCAGGAACTTGTAGAGATAGAAAGCTTTCCTTTTCTCTGCTCTTAAACCAAACTGAAGAAGTGGACAGGAAGTTGTGACAGTCATCAGCAGTCCAGATACCGACAAGTTTGTACAATGATAATGAGGGTCATTTGACAGAAGGCTCACACCAAGAATTCAATGATGTGCTTGGAGATTTATTGTGTTAAGGCTTATTAGAATTTCATGGGGTCTAATAACAGTGATTGTATCTGAAAGCTTAGACATGACTCAGAAGGAGTGTTGAGAATGATAGTATCAGATGAATTGAATGGAATATCAACATGTCTAAACACAGAAGGTGGTGAGTTTGAACATGAAGTAAAAGATAGTATGGCATGATGAAAAGAATGCTGGTTTTGAAATCAGGACATCTGAAGTCAAATCCTTATTCTATGACATCCAGTCCTCAAGTTTTTTTAATTATAAAATGGAAGCATTGGACTAGATGATAAAGAAAAGCCCTAAGCTTACAAATCCAACAAGTATGTGCAATGGTAAACACACTAGATTCGGAATGAGAACTGGGTTTAAGTCCTTGATGTGCATTCTACTATATGGAAGATCTTGGGGAAATTATTCTAGATAATCCTCTCTGGACCTCAGTTTCCTCATCAGTAAAGTGAAAGCACAAGGCAAGAAGATCTTTGAAACCTTAACAGCTCTAACTTCTAGGTAGGATCTAATGAGAAAAATTGCATATTCTGCTAACTTTAGCTAAGAATGTGATTTCATCAGTATGCGCACTCTCTTTTGTGACATACTTTTACTTTCACACAATCCAGTTACTAATTCATTTTATGAGTGGTAACCAAAAAATCCACATCCTAATGGTCATCTTCTGTCTATGAGCCTTACTGCTCTGAAAAACTTCAGAAAAATATGAATCTAAAAGAAAATGAGAAGCAGGAATATTCTCAAACTTGGAGCCCTCGTGATTAAATATACTTTTAGATTAGTCTTTTCGATGTCTCTAACCCTACCTCCTGCCTCTAGACCATAGAGGTCTTAAATGTCCTAAGTCTTTATGTCTTTCTCTTTGTGTATGTGTGTATCTCTGCCTCTCTCTGTCTCTCTGTCTCTCTCTCTGTCTCTCTCTCTCTCTGTCTCTCTCTCTCTCTCTCTCTCTCTCTCTCTCTCTCTCTCTCTCTCTTCCTTACTTTCTCTTTCCCTTTTCTCTCCCATTGAAATCTGCATCTGTGGAGCAGATGAAAGAATCTATACTCCCCATTTTAGAGACCTCCCATAATAATTTAAGTACATCTCACAGTTCTGATTCATCTACCACACACATTGTTCCTGTAACTCTCTGAAGTTTTTAATATGGGTTGCTTTTTATCCAGGAGGTAAGAAACTTGTGGTCAAGATACTTCATATCTCAGAGTCTCAGTTTTCTTATTTATAAAATGATCACATAGTTTGTAAATTGGAGATCAGCCTGGGTTCTGATCTTGGGTTAAGATCCTGCTACTGGCTAAGTGTAACTTTGGGCTACCCATATCAAACACTGGAGGCTTAATTTTCTCAATTGTAAAATGAGAGAACTGGACTTGGATATACTTTAACAGCCCTCTCCAGCTCTAAAATACCCTGTACCTCAGAGAGCAAGACAGTAAAGAAATGCACAGAATAGGGAAAAGCTAGTGGTAAATACCATCACATAATTTGGCTCAATCATTTTTCCTTTTAAAAATTTCAAGATACTGATTCTTTCATGTGCTCCACAGATGCAGATTTCAGTGGGAGGGAAGAAAGGAGGGGGGAAGGAAGGAGATAAAGGGAGAAATAGAAAATTGTAAGAGACAGAGACAGAGAGAACAAAGACAGACAGACAAACCAAAACAGAGAGACACAGACACAGGGACAGACACAGAGACAGAGACAGAAACAGAGACAGACAGACAAAGATAGAGAGAGAGATACAGACACAGAGACAGAGACAGAGCCAAGAAGAGGAGACAGAGAGAGAAAGGAACACACAGAGAGAAACAGAAAGAGGATGAAAGAGAAAGACAGAGAGACAGAGAGAGAGAGAGAGAGAGAGAGACAGACAGACAGAGACAGAGAGAGATATAGACACAGAGAGACACATACAGAGAGAAACAGAGAGAAAGATAGAAACAGACAGACAGACACAGAGAGACAGAAATAAAGAGAGACAGAGAGAAAGAAAAGGGAGGGAAGGAGGGGAGAGGAAAAGTGAGAGAGAGAGAGAGAGAGAGAGAGAGAGAGAGAGAGAGAGAGAGAGAGAGGATGAGAACATTTAAGTGTGTAGCCAATTTATCTTAACTCTGGCCCCTGTGAGTGTGTGTGCTTCAGCATTAGTACATTAGCTGGTTATACGCTGCTGGACAATATGACATTATGCCTGGAAATGTGAAAGGATAATATGATGGAAAGGAATGGAGCTTTCTTCTATTGTGCTCCTCCTATAGGGCGATAAATAAGTGGAATTGTGCTCTCCTGATTTATGTTTATGACTGGGATGATGATGATTTATCGGGGACTGCACACTGACGAGGAGCTGAGTGCTCTACCAGGCTCACAAGAAAAAAAAATGGCTGTGCCCTCTAGGCATGCAAACCAAGACAAACAATTCGGCTATAAAGCTCCGCCAGCCAAGGAGGCCCTGCCCGCTCTGAGCCGGGCAAGGCTGCTCCCAATCTCCACTTGGTGGGGGGGGGGGAGAAGGGGGAGGTTTCGCTTCCCCTGGGAACACCGCTGCCCTTGAAAGACTTTGGGGAAGGAAAACCAAGAGGGGTGCGCTGGGCAGGGAGGTAGAAGAGCGGGGAGGGAGAGCAGGAAGCGATCTTGGGGATCATCTAATCTGGCGGCTTCAATTTAGAAATGAGGAGCCAGGCAGGAAGAGGGGAGAAGAAGCTGCCCGAGGGGCCCCAGCTGGGAATCAATCACCCAATCACCGAGAATTTATTGAAGTTTACTACCTGCCAATGACGGATTTAGCCCCATTGCTTCATACCCACTGACTGGAGGAAGAGTAGCATTTATCAAGTGTTTGCTTACATGCCAAGGAGTGTCTGCTAAATGCTCCCCATCTCGGTGCCAAAAGGACACTGCCCCCGCTCTCCAATAGCTAATGTTCTCATGGGAGAAATAGTACGTAGGGTAAAATGGTAGGGAGGGAGGGAGGGAGGGAGGAAGGAAGGAAGGAAGGAAGAAGGAAGGAAGGAAGGAAGGAAGAAGGAAGGAAGGAAGGAAGGAAGGAAGGAAGGAAGGAAGGAAGGAAGGAAGGAAGGAAGGAAGGGGAAGGAAGGAAGGAAGGAAGGAAGGAAGGAAGGGGAAGGAAGGAAGGAGGGAAGGAGGGAAGGAGGGAAGGGAAGGAAGAAGGAGGGAAGGAGGGAAGGAGGGAGGAAGGAGGGAAGGAGGGAAGGAGGAAGGGAAGGAAGGAAGGAAGGAAGGAAGGGGAAGGAAGGAAGGAAGGAAGGAAGGAAGGAAGGGAAGGAAAGAAGGAAGGAAGGAAGGAGGAAGGAGGGAAGGAAGGAAGGGAAGGGAGGGAAGGAGGAAGGAAGGAAGGAAGGAAGGGAAGGAAGGAAGGAAGGAAGGAAGGAAGGAAGGAAGGAAGGGAAGGAAGGGAAGGAAGGAAGGAAGGAGGAAGGAGAAGGAAGGGAAGGAAGGAAGGAGAAGGAAGGAAAGGAGGAAGGAAGGAAGGAGGGAGGGAAGGAGAAGGAAGGAAGGAAGGAAGGAAGGAAGAAGGAAGGAAGGGAGAAGGAAGGAAGGAAGGAAGGGAAGGAAGAAGGAAGGAGGGAAGGAAGGAGGGAAGGAGGGAAGGAGGAAGGAAGGAAGGAAGGAAGGAAGGAAGGAAGGAAGAAGGAAGGAAGGAAGAAGGAAGGAAGGAAGGAAGGAAGGAAGGAAGAAGGAAGGAAGAAGGAAGGAGGGAAGGAGAAGGAAAGGGAAGGAAGAGGAAGGAGGAAGGAGGGAGGGAGGGAAGGAGGAAGGAAGGAAGAAGGAATAAAGGGAAGGAAGGAAAGGAAGGAAGGGAAGGAAAGGAGGGAGGAAAGGAGGGAAAGTGGAGGGAGGGAAGAAGGAAGGAAAGAAGGAAGGAAGGAAAGAAGGAAAAAGAAGGAATGAAGGAAGGAAGGAAAGGAAGAGGAAGGAAAAAAAAGAAAGGAGGAAAAGAAGGAAAAGGGAGGAGAAGGAAAGGAGGGAAAAGGATAAGGGAAAGAAAAAAGGAAGAAAAGTAAGATATTCCAATTCCTCTTTAGGAAGAAACTGGTAGTGAAAGAAAGAGGCTAGAAAACAAAAGACATGTAGAAAAGCCAATATTCAGTTTATCTCCCTATAAACTTCAAGGAATTTTTGACTGGATAAGATCAGGACCTATCTCTTGGTTGAGTTGACTTGTCCTGCTCCCAGTGAAAAAGTCCATTCACTGTTTGTTTTCTAGTATATTATAATCTGTATAACTTCTCCAATTTCTATTTGCTTAGATAAATCGGTCTACTTATCATTTGTGATATTGGTCTTTTGTGTCTTTTCTTTAGTAGGAAGGAGACAAGCCTTCAGTTATAAGCTTGGGGTACCCTCCTTTTTTAAGGAAGAAAGGCTGAAGGTTACTTATTTTAGAATCTTTTATTTATTTATTTTTGTTGAGGCAATTGGGGTTAAGTGACTTGCTCAGGATCACACATCTGGTAATCATTAAGTGTCTGAGATCCAGATTTGAACTCAGGTCCTCCTAACTTCAGGGCTGGTGCTCTATCCACTGCACCATCTAGCTGACCCTGTTTTAGAATCTTGAAAAAAAAATCTCCTAAATCTAGCAAAATTTAGGAAACAAATATATGTATTTCTAATTATATGCCTTTCTATAATTCTAATTATATTCCCTTCTCTCTTAGGAGAATAGAATGGCAAACTAATGGCCCTTTTCCAACTCCTTTCCAGGAAGAAATCAAAAATCTCCCTTCAATACCTGTGGGGAAAAATCCCTAGAGATACATAAGGTCTTCCATGATCATACAACCCATGTATGTCTATACATAACCCACATGGGTAATATATATCATTACATCTAGGAAGAGAATATGCCCAGTCTTCTAATTCCCCATTCAGAAGGATTCAGACATTTTCCCAGTGGCAAGATCAGATATCTAGTTCATGGAAGAGATGGGGCTAAAAATCAGATATTCTGGTTCCTATTTCAGAGTTCTTCCTATTAACCCATCCTACCTCTCCAGAAAGGTAATATGGGGACCTTTTCCTTTCCCACATTCAGAAACATTAAAGCTGTAAAGAACTTCAGAAGTCTCATTGTACTGGAGCAGAGAACAGCCTAAGGCCAATGAGCCATTCCTACTGCTGTGAAAAAATGAATTTCCAAGAGAATTTGAAACAGGCTCCATACACACAGCCACAGCCCATGAAAATGCACATAGGGATAATCAGTATTCTAGTGGGCTCCAAACCCACTGAAAAATTACAATTAAACTGGGCAAGATTAGTTACCCAGCAGGACAGAAGATAGCGGTATTGTACATCTTTATGCTTCTAGCCAATTTTAGGCAATTGGTTGCTGTGTGTGTTTCTTCCTTCTCACCAAAAACAAAAGTTATTTCTGATTAATTTTAAAGACAATAAGAATTGCTGAAGATTTTCTTTTCTGTGGCACAAAGGGTGAGGCGCGATTAAGTCCACTTATTGTGTTAAAAATGCCAAGAAGGGTCACTTACCCTGCTCTTGGTTTACATTTACAATTAGAAGACAATCAGTATGTCATTATGAGTTAAAATTATTGGAATGACCTTTGGACTGATTTTTTTTAATTCAGCAAGTCTTTGGGGACCATTTGATTGAAAGCATGACAGGAAAACAAGGCAAGTTATAGTGATGATAAATAAGAACAATTATCACACTTATTATCTGATAAATAATTGATTGTGGTTTGCCATTAATCAATCTCCAAGCAGACCCTCATAGAAAAACACAGAATTTTCTGTCTGATTTCTTTTGAGTCATTTCACCATCCCCCCCACTTTGTACTAGGGATTCTTATTTCAAAAGCATGACCAAAATTGTTAACCCCAAAAATAGAAGAATCGGTCACTGACAACTTCATTGTTTTATTCAGCACAAAATATAGATTCTTTTATTGATGGAAAAATAGTGGCTTATGCTCTTTTTTACTTTTATTTTTTAACAGAGAGACCATTTTGAGGAAAACTGAGATTTGGATAAATGTACATTTAACACTTAAAATGATAATTTTGGCTTTGAAAGAAAAGAAAAAAACCTTTTCTACCACTCCAAAAACCAGTATCCCATCTTCAGATTCAACTAAAATGCATCAATACTTGTAAAGAGACCTAAGATTAATTAATGCCTATTATCATGAGAGGCAGCCTGGAATCATCAGTAGGAATCTACTTGGAATCAGGAAGGTCTGGATTCAAATTCTGTTTCTGATATATACTGGCTGGGTGACCAGGTGACAATTGAGCAATTGACTTAACTCTTGAGTGTCCCCAGTATATGTTACAGGCGATTGACAATTTGTTTTAGTATGGGAGTTTCCTTATACCAATAAATCAAGGATACGGGTTAAAAAAAAAAAAGTAACATATTTCTGTGATAGTCCTAAACTATTCATATATTCTATAATACTCCCTAAACCCAATTAATAATTATAATAATAGCAGACATTCCTATAGTGCTTACTATGTGACAGGCACTGTGCTAAGTGATTTAAAAATACTATATCATTTTATCTTCATTATAATCCTGGGAGGTAGAAGATATTACCATTCCTATTTTACAGATAAGAAAACTGAGGCAAAAGAGGCAATTTGACTTGCCCAGGATCATACTACTAGTAAGTAAACATTAGAGATCAGATTTTAGTGAAGGTCTTACTGACTGCAAGCCTGATACTCTACCCACTTTGCCACCTGAGTTGCCCCTATATCTAATTAATTATGGGTTTTGTTTCATTTGTTTGGGTACATATATATTCTCATATGTGTATACATATCACTTTAAAATTTGAAAATTGCATACATTTTCTCATTAGAACTTCTCAACAACCCTCTAAAGTAAGTAATAAAGAAATTATTATCCATACTTTACAAATGATGAAATAGAGGCAAAAAATACTAAGTAATGTGCTCATTATCCAATGAGTAAAAATGGGAGATTCAAAACCAAGTTTTCCTGATTCCAAGCTCAACAATCTGCCCATTATGCCACTAGATGCCATAAAAACGATTCCAAATATTGAAAGCCAAAATAAACCAGTGTTTTCTATTGCATTGTATGCAACGGCAATTTCAATTGCAATATGAATGTTTTATTTTTAGCTCCTACTATATTTGATAAGTAATTTAAGGCTTTTGGAGATGCAGGTCCAATTTCCCAGGAGATGTTTTTAAATTGCTTGTCTGTTGATCTTATTTTTCCCTCTATGTCCTCAAATCTGTCCCCATGGTGATTGCAATTTTTTTTTAAATGAGACTATAAAACTAGATAGTTTGCTTATCTCTGGGTGTGTTTTTTCCTCTAGGAAAAAAAAATTTTTTTTCTTTGTAATGACCATATCTACTCTGTGGTCAATTATATGTGCATTTCATCATCTTTTTCTTTTAGCTTCTTCTTTTCTACTATTGGTTATTGCTTTTGACTTATTTATCCATTCATCCTGTCTATAAAGTCGTTCTTCTAAAATAGGATTCCAGTATCAATCTAGGTATAATAAAATTAATATTATTAACAGGAAAATATTCATACATCACTATGGGAAGGGACAAACTGACCTCAACTAGGTCTGTTTTTCTGGAAAGTGAGATCACAGAACCATAAAATCTCAAAGATCAAACAACCATGATTTTTTCAATAATTTGGATAAAGGTATAGATGGCATACTAATTAAATTTATAGATTGTACAAAGCTGGAAGGAATGACTACCTTTGGATAGCAGAATCAAGATCTAAAGATATCCACACAGTTTAGAGCATTGGATAGAATCTAAGTTGAAATTCAATAGGGATAAATGTAAAACTTTTCACTTGTGTCCAGGAAATCTGCATCACAGTACAAGAAGGGGAAGATATTGTCAGACAATACCCTGAAAAAAAAAATGAGGTCTTAGTGGACTGCAAACTCAATATAAGTCATCAGTGCAATAGAATAAACAAAAAGGAAAGTGTATTCTTAGGTTGCACTGAGAGATGTGGTTTACAGAAATAGAGAGAAGGTATTGTTCTGTGTCCTGTATTCTATCCTGCTCAGACTATAATCATCTGGAGTACTTCTGGGCTCTCCGGTTTAGTAAGAATATTGATAAGCTGGAGAGGATTCAAAGGAAAATAACCAAGATGGCAGAGGACCTTGAAACCATGCCATACAAATATCCACTGGGGGAATTTGAGATGACTAGCCTGGAGAAGATGCAGGCAAGACAGGATAGCTGAATTGACCACCAGAAAGGAGGATTCACCTTGGTCTATTTGGCTCCAGAGTATAAAACCAGAAGCAATATGGGGAAATTTCAAAGAGGAAAATTTGGGCTTTTAGGAGATATTTCCTAGCAATTAGAGCCATCCAAAAGCAGAATGGGCTGCCTGAGGAGATGGCCTGTCCCTTTTCCTTAAAGGTGTTTAAGCGGAGGCTAGATAACCACTTGTCAGATTTGTCATGGTAGCTTGGAGGGTATGCTTGAAATAGATAGACAATTCATTCCCCTCCAATGCTAAAATTTCACATTGACAGTATAGTTCACTTCTATCACTTCAGGCATGAATTAAGAACTTCAAAGAGATTTTTTTAGTCTCATAGGAGATTTACCTTCCTGGTGGTGGTCCTAAAAATTTCTAGATTTTGCCACCATGTCTCAGCTGCATTTTCATGCTGAGACATCTGTCATCCCCGGTACTTTTCTCCTCTGGAATGTCATACTGCTATATCAACCCTCCCTTTTCCATTGATTGGTTCCTGTTTGGAGTGTCCATTTTAGGGAGAGACTAAATAACTTTTATTACCCTCCTAGCTGTACTTCTGACTATGAACATTTTGCCTTCACTACAGATTCATTTTGGAACTGCCCACAGTGCCTGAGACCTCCTTAATCTTGAACATTCATCTCCACCTGCAACCTTCTCACCCTGGAACATCCTTCTGCTATACCTACCCTCCTCCAATTATTGAGTTCCTCTTGGGATCTCCATTTGTGGAAGTCAGCCAATTTTCACTCCATTCCCCACTCCTAATGGTTATGCTTCTGACTTTATAAATTTGGACATTTCCACCCTTCCTTGAATAAATGCCTTAATGCCATCCATTCCTTCTCCTTCCTTTCCATCTCCCTTTTGTTTACTGTATTTCTCCCATTAGAGTGGAAGCTTTTAGAGGACACAGACAGATTCTCTTTTTGCTGGTATTTGTATCCCCTACTCTTGCCCCAGAATAAAACTTTAATAAATGCTTATTGCTTGCCTTGTTGCCTTGAGAGGTTGATTCGACCTCCAGCTACACAGGTAATCTGCATCAATATCACCATCAACATTACCATCCCTCTCACATTCTGATAACATTTTAGTTTGCAAAATACACTAACTCCTTGAATCTGAGCCCCACAATGTCTTGGTGTATCAAAAATACCATTGGGGCCATTTTCTAGATGAGAAAACTGAAATTCAGCGAGGTTAAGTGACTTTCCAGCATCACACAAAAAATGGGTATCTGAGGTGAAACAATTGGTTTAGAGAAGAACTTGATGAGAACCCTCTCTAAAAATATGTCAACACCTCTACGGATGTGTTATGGTGGGCATTCAAAGGTTAACTGATTTGCCCAAGATCACACAACCAATATGTGTCAAATCTGAAACCTAAACCCAAGTCTTCCTGATCAGCTATTTATTATACCCTTCAAAAAGACACTTTGAAAATAGCTAAATCTAAATCCTTCAACTTCCAGAGGGGAAAACTAAGGACTAGTGATTGATTGCAAGACACTCGGGCCAAGAACTTGGGTCTCAAGACTCCTAAGCCATGACTCTTTCTCTTTTTACTCAAAAAAGAAAACCAGTTGGTATGAGTTCTATGGAACCAAGTAAAAGACAGTTTTTTAATGTCTACCTTCCAGGCTTTCTCTATGTCTTCCCCTAGATCAGAGAAACAAATAAACCTGTTGAGGGTGAGCACATTTTATGTCTTCCAGCTAGAGTCTCCATGGGATGAGATCTACACTATAAGGGGCAAAGCTGTGATTCAGGGACAACACAACATCAAACATTTATTAGGCTCCTATTGTATTCAGGGCATCTTACTGGGCACTAAAAGATGGTGTTGTAATTGTTGATAGATACTCACATATACATAGAGATAGACATCTCTACAGGAGCCCAGGGAAATAAGCAAGGAGAGTTTGAAGTTATGCTACCAGAAAAGAAAGTAGGATCTGTCTAAACACACCAGGGAAACCTGATAAGATAAATTAGTTAACTGAAATGTCAATACCAAGGGCTGGCATGGACCAGAAAGGACAAAAAAAATGGAAAAGGGAGGGGTTGAGCTATAGATCAAAATAATCAAACTAACAATGATATGCAGATGGATGGTGAAGTAGGCAATAAGTCCAAGACTTTATGAGTTAAAGTAAAAAACATGTATAGAATAACGAGAAATTAGCAGTGGGTATCTTTTATGGAGCATTAAATCAGGATGAACTCACTGATGAGTTACTATAGAAGCAGATAAAAAACAGATACTCATAGGTCATAAATAAATAAAATGTAGCTTGCAGTATAAATCTCATCAAAAATGTCTCCTCTCCCTCTAGCTACTTACTGAAACACTCCAGTATTCTTATCCCTCAGAATAATAGGACTCCATGCTGGAAGGGAAATGGAATGTCATCTAGTCTAATCCATGCCTAAAAAGAAATCAAATCTACACCAGCTCTCCTTCCCCCTCCCTTTCTAAATAGCCATTCAGATCTCAAGTGATGCAAAGCCCATCCCCCTGTTGGATAGCTCTACTTATTAGAAAATTTTCCTTTCTGTAAACTCTACTCTTTGCTTCTAATTCTATCCTTTGGAACCAACCACAAGCTCATAAGAGCATAAATTTAAAGCTAGAAGCTACTTTGGAGATTATCTTTTCCAACCCACTCATTTTTCAGGGTAAAGAAACTGAGACCCAAGGAATTTAAGTCATTCAGACTTCAAATTCAGAATTTTTTCCCCAGATGCCACAAAGTGAAGGGCCTTAAGGGTGTTGAAATGTTCAAACGCTGATCTGACTTTGCCCAAGTAGAAGAATATATATTTAGAGGAAAATAGCCCTACCTCCAAAGAGCTAGGAGTGTCTCCAAAGGTAGGTAAAGGGAATGTTAAATGCTATAATGCAATACAGAAATTTCTATCACTGGCTAAAACAAAACCATGAGAGATGATTGACACAGGTCAATAAGGCCCAGTGGAAGGAAAACCAGCAGAAGAAGAATATAGACCAGAAAACAAAAGGGAGCAATTGCAGATAGACCACTTAAATCACTTGGAGATCATGCAAGTAAATCTAAGGCTAAAGAACAGCTGTACTTCCAATTTGAGTTATAAACTAAAAGTGTCAAAACAGTTAGAAATTAATAGCCATGATGACTACCACATATATGATCACAGAAACTTCACAGTATCCCTACCCCTGCCAAAAAAAATCAGATTTTTGGATAATAAAAGATGACCAGATTGGCTGATTGGCTGGGAGAACAGAATAAAAAGGTATTTGTTGTTGCTTCAAATAAAGTGTATCTTTATCTTTGAAAAATGCATCAGGAAGGCATAGCCAAGATGGCAAAGTAAAGGCAGAAATTTGCCCAATCACTCCCCCAAATTGCTCCAGATTCCTTTAAATAATGACTCTAAAGAAATTTTAGTGCATCAACACCCAAAAAGATGGAATAGAACATTTTCCAGCCAAAGGCAACTTAGAGGCTCAGCAGAAAAGATCTGTGACAACAAGGTGGGTGTCCAGTATGCAGTCCCAGTGTGGGACCTGCAGCTGCAGCCCTGCCAGCCAACTCGGTCACTAAATCAGTGTCATTACTGCTGGCTTCCAGACCTCTCATCCCAGAGACACCAAACAGGAGCTGAGAGGTCAACAAAAAATGTCTGTGGAACCAGAGCGGGATCCTAGCACACTTCTGGACCTCTCAGCCTGGGAACACTAGGGAGAACTTGGAAGGTCAGGGGAGAGGGTCTGTGGCAACAGACCAATTTTCCTAGCATATTACTTGGCAAATGAACAGAAAACAAAAACAATTTCTGATCGTTGAAAGTTATTGTGGTGACAAGATAAATCAAAACACACACTCAGAAGATGATAACATTAGTCAGAGCTCCTACATTCAAAGTCTCCAAGAAAAATAAGAATTGGGCTCAGGCCATGGAAGAACTCAAAAGGGACTTTGAAAATCAAGTAAGAGAGATAGAGGAAAAATAGGAAAATAATTGAGAGAGGTGCAAAAGGAAATACAAAAAGCTAATGAGGAGAAGAATGCCTTGAAAAGTAAAATTGGCTAATTGGAAAAGGAGGTACAAAAGTTCACTGAGGAAAATAATTCCTTAAAAAATAGAACTGAGCAAATGGAAGCTGATGACTTTATGAGAAATCAAGATACAATAAAGCAAAACCAAAACAACGAAAAAATAGGAAAAATGTGAAATATCGGGGCGGGGCGGAACTGATCTAAACAAATAGAACCAGGAGAGATCATTTTTAAATTATTGGTCTACCTAAAAGTTATGATCAAAATTTTTAAAAAGCCTTCTCATCATCTTTCAAGAAATTATCAAGAAAAACTGTCCTAATATTCTAGAATCAGAGGGTAAAAATAGAAATTGAAAGAATACACCCATTGAGATTCCCAAATAAAAATTATTTTATATATTATATTATTATATTTATTATAGCCAAATATTATATTATATTATATTATATTTATTATATTATTATATCCAAATTCCAGAACTCCCAGGTCAAGGAGAAAATATCGCAAGCATCCAGAAAGAAACAATTCAAATATAGTGGAGCCACAGTGAGAATAACACAAGATTTAGCAGGTTCTACATTAAAGAACCAGAGAGCTTGGAATATCATATTTCAATATGATATTTCAGAAAGCAGTGGAGCTAGGATTGCAACCAAGAATCACCTATATATGGAATATAAGCCTTCAGAAGAAAAGGAGGTCATTCAATGAAATAGAGGATTTTTCAAGCAATTGTGATGAAGAAAAAAAGACCTGAATTGAATATTTGATTTTCAAATACAGAACTCTGGAGAAGTTTTTATAAAGGGGTAATCAGGAAAGTGGTATCATAAGAGATTTGATAAAGTTTATCTGCTTACATTCCTGCATAGAAGGATGAGACTAGTAACTCATTAGAAAGTTCTCATTATTGTGGCAATTAGAAGAAGTATATATAGACAGGGCACAGAATTGAAGTAGTAAATTGAATATGAAGGGATAATATATTTTTTAAATGATGAAATTAAGAGGTGAGAGAGGAATGTACTGGGAAAAAGGGGAAGGGAGAAGTGGAATGGTGCAAATTATCTGCCATAAAAAAGAGGTAAGAAAAAGTTTTTACAGTGGAGGGAAAGAGAGAGAGGAGAAGGGGAGTGAGTGAATCTTAGTCTCATAAGAATTGACTCAAATAGAAAATAACATACAAACTCAATAGAGGTATAAAAATTTATTTTATCCTGCAGGAAAATAGGAAAGAAATGGGATATGGGAAGGGGGAGAGTTATAAAAGAGAAAGCATATTGAGTGAGGAAGTGAGGAGGAACAGGATAAAAGGAGAGGATTCAGGTCTGCTTGATTCAGAATGTCTAGTTTTTTTAAAAAACTAAGAATTTTTTTTTAAAAAAGAATCTCAACTATTTGAAGGTTTTGGCAACCATCTAAGGCTATAAGGCACAGAGAAGATAACAATTTGCATTTGTAAAGGGAGTTTCCTCATTTGGGAATTTCTTATAGGAAAAAAAGTCTATTTTCTTCTCAATTTTCTTCTCAAATTAATGTTTCCAAAAGATACAATTATGCCAATTTCACTGGAATTATTCTCTCTGCCCTTCACACTGAATCAGCCTCTATTCTCAAACTAGAAGGGACAACCAGTGACAAGAATGAGTGGGTGAGATGAGGAAAATGGGCGAATGGCCAGAGAGAATAAATAAGAAATACAATTAGCAATAGTAATTGTAAAAAAATTTTGAAGCAAGTTTCTCTGAAAAGACCTCATTTTTCAAACATAGAGGGAACTGAGTCAAACTTATTTTAAAAAAATAAATTGGGGCATAGCCCCAATTGACAAATGATCAAAAAATATGATCTGTGCCCAAAAGACTACAATTCATGCACATCCTTTGACCTAACAACTCCACTACTAGGCATGAATACCAAAAGAGATTAAAAAAAAAAAGGAAAGAAAAAAAAAAAGGAAAATGACCTATATGTACAAAAAATATTCATAGCAGCTCTCTTCTTGTGCAAACAAAAATTAGAAATTGAGAGGATGCCCATAAATTGGGGAATGGCTCAATAAATTGTGGTATATGTTTGTAATGAAATATCATTGTTCTCTGGGAAATGATGAGTAAGATTCTCTCAGATAAAAAAAAATCTGGAAAGTCCTCCATGAACAAAGTGAAATATACTGTATACAAAATAATAGCAATGTTCTGGGATGACCAGCTATAAATGACTTTATTATTCTCAATAGTACAATCATGTACAACTACTCTGGAAGACTGATGATGAAGAATCCTATCCATACTCAGAGAAAGAATTGATTGAGTCTGAATACAGATTGAAGCATTATCTATTTCTCTATCTCTCTCTTTCTTTTTAACTTAATTTTTCTTGAAGGTTTTTATTTTAATTAGGGTAAGAGATCTATGTTTTCTCCCATGATTTCATATTTATAGAAATGTTTTGCATAACTTCACATGTGATTTTTTAATTTGGGTGGGGATAAGGAAGAGAACCTAGAACTGTTAAAAACAAATGTTAAAAAAAATTGTTTTGAATGTAACCGGGGAAAAATATTAAATAAATATTTTCTTTTTTATAAAAGAAAGAAAAATGTATAACTACTTAAGAATTTGGAGTGGGGTAAGGGTTTCCACTTGCTTCCTCTGTTTGAGATTTGTTTATATACTTATATCCTAATAATTACATTAATCACACCAGGTCCTCCCTTGAAGAAAGGAAAAGCTGGTATTTTAAGAATACTCCAGGCTGCTTTAGGAAATTCATATACAACCTAAGTTATTTTATAAACAAATGCTTGTCACAGTTATAGTTACCTTTATTTTGCTAACATAGAAACTGAATCCAAAGAGACTATGGAATTTAAGCAGAGTCAGGGGCAGAACCAAGAATAGAGACTTCCAACACCCCTACCCAGGCTCCACAAAAAGATCAAAACTTTGTAATGTGGGTACTATTCTCTCCTCAAAACCTGCCCCTGGGAAGATACAGGAAATCATCAAAGACAGAGGACCAGAGCCTTCTGCCTGCTCCAGTGAAGCCCCATCATATTCTTATGCACCACATCAATCACAAATAATAATATCCTGAGGCACTCCTTTCTGTATTAAAAGATAAGAACACTGTTTTGTTTCCAGAGTCCGGATGCTCTGTTTCCCTGCTCTGTGTGGCTTGTGTAATTCAGAAGATAGACTTCATTCAAAGAATGAAAAATAGGTGACTCTGAATACCCCTGCCTCTCTGCATCAATTCAGCAAGCTGCTGAATGTTATCGTCCTTGTAGGAGACTCAGCTCACTGAAATAAAATGAATTGTCTTACCCTAACCTAGTCTATACTTATGGATGTACCATGGACAATGGTAGCCCAGGTCTTAAAACAGTCTAAGTTCATGTTGGTTAATGGGAGCCAGTGTGGATTCCAATATTCTGATGGATATGTTATCTCATCAGTATTTTTAATGATAGAAATTACATGACATCCAGGTCCATTTTGTACCAACCTTGTCTGTGTCCTTTCTCATAAGTCCTTCACAGTAGATTTTTTCCTTTGTCCCACATGACTGGGGTCTTCCTTGCATTCCCTTAAAATTATGTCAATAATAATAGAATGGAATGGGGGTGGGGGAGATAATGGCACTATTCATCGTAATCTATGTGTTTGCTAAGTATGTGATCCATCTTTCCTTCTTGAATTAATCAATCATCCGGTATTTATTAAGTGCTTACTATGGACTAGGCACTGAAGATACAAATGACAAAAAAGGAAACAGTCCCTGACTTCAAGGAGTTTATACACTGGGTCTGTATCCGGGGTTGGGAAGAAGGGAGAAAGGGAATAGGTAAACTTGTAAGTGTAGTACCTCCCCTGGACTCCATCTCCCAACCCAACTAGTACTAGCAGATTGGGTCCCTAGGCAGTTGATTAATTCTCCTGATAGAGTTCTAAATCTTAAGGGGGTCAGAGTGCCTCTATTATTATCACTCATCAGACTTCATCTAGTATGTTCACTAATTACATAATTGATATCTCCTCAATATCAATTAACCAGCCAGTCAAGTAATTTTTAGTTAGGGATATTTACCATAAGCCTTCAAAAATCTAGGACAAAAATCTCTCCTATAAGTACACAAAGAATCCAGGGGAAAGTAGGCTCAAGCTTAGAGAGAACAAATGGCAAAAGGGAAATTTGCTGCAGATCCTGATTATTAAGTCTTTTGTCCTTCAGAAGTCCTCATGAAGTTCCATTGTAGTGCATGTAGCTACTTTGGGCTGCAAGAGTTGGTGCCTACTTAAGAGTTCTTAGATGTCCTTTCCTCACTGCCTAATTTGTTCTCAGACCACCCTACTCTTGGGATGTTGCTACTACTTCTGATGGGAAATCTAAACCTTGCCATCTTTGGAAGTTCACAAGGTAACTCCCCCGAACAGAAGGAGCATTGTTCTTGGCTCTTATAGCTATCTGTTTGATAAGGACACTAATTGCTTCCTGGAGACAATTTCTTAGTTATTTTGTCTCTTCTTTGTATTTTACATCACAACTGGCTTAAATGTTTCAAAAAAAATAATGACAATCAAGGTGAAATCATTATTTTCTTCTTTTTATTTCTAATTTTTAGTATCACTGGCTTAGTATAAGAGGTCAAGTCAAAGTTGTTTCAGTTTAATGCTATGTCTTCCAAACTTGATTCCAATTTGATATTGATTTGTATTACTTTTCCACTAGCTAGTTAGTGATCTGTCTATACATGGACCACTGATTCTGATATGATGAAATCTGTCAGTAACCAAACATTTTTCTAAGTTATAGTAAATTTAAACAATTTGGGTATTTCTGAGAAAAGTCACCCAATTGTTCATCTTCTTTGATCAGCATATCATATCCTCCAAGAAGGTCAAAGACAGAGAAAAAGCTCCTCTGCAGAATAAAATGGTAACAGAAGCATTTTTTACAGTAGCAACAACAACCAACAAAAAAGGCAAGAAAGAAGGGAGGAGGGAAAGGAAGGAGGGAGAGAGGGAGAGAGGAAGGAAGGAAGAAAGGGAGGGAGAGAAAAAGGGAGGAAAGAAGGGAGAGGGGGAGGAAGGGAGAAAGGAGGGAGAGAAGAAGGGAGGGAGGGAGGAATAAATAGAAAGGAAGGAAAGGAGGAAAAGAAACTCCTCTCTAGACTAAAATAGTGACAAAAACAATCTGGTAGCAACAAGAACGACAAACAAATGAACAAAAACAAAATAAACAAAAAAGCAAAAGTAGGAATAACCCAACTGAGTAATAACTGACAAACCACAGTATCCAAAAGAAATGGAATGTTAATGGTGCTATAAGAAACAATGAATATGATCTTTTGAGGGAAACATGAGAAGTTATAAACTGATTGAGAACAAAAAAGCAAACACAGAACAATATGCACAATGAAGGCAGTATGATATAATGAAAAGAGCCCTGGCTTATAGTCAGAAGTCCAGGATTCAAATGCTTCCTTTGATGCACTTACCTGAATACTCCTGGACAAATCATTTAATTTCCATCAACCTCAATTCCCTCAACTATAAAATGAGGTGGTCAGACTTCTTTTGATGTTTTGAACAGTTTTTATATCTGTGGAACCATGATCCCAGGACAAAAATTATGTAATGTTGACACTAAAAGACAACAAAACTCAGATCGAGAACCACTATTGTTTCTCTAATGTTGGGGCATACTTCCTCTTTGTTAGTAGAGATATGACCAACTATAGATGTGGGATGTTCCACAATTGGTTGCTTACTGTTGCTATATGAAATAGTTTTACTTAAGTAATGGGAGGGATTATTTAATGGATGAGGAAGGGCTTTATCAAGAAAATTTTTTCAGGGGAAAAAACATAATTTATCAAATAAAAGATAAAACTAATTTCATATTTTTGTGTGATGTTGTTTACTTTGGGTCATGCTCAATACCTTCCAATTGTCTTTGAAAGAAAGTATTTATTTATTTATTGGAGAAGAAAATGGCAAATCACTCCAGCATGTTTGCCACTAAAACCCAAAATGGGGTCATGAAGAATCCGATACAACCAAAATGACTCAGCAACAATAATTTATTACATATAGATGTGAGGATTCTAAGTGGTCTATAGCTTATTACTTTTCTCAAAAATAAGCCAAATTTTCCATTGTTCCCACTTTTGAATTGAAATGACTGAATCTCTAAATATACATTAACTTGTTTTAAAAGATCTTCTCAATTTCTTTGTAGAATTTTCTTCAAAAAAAAAGACAATGTTCAAAGTTCCATTAACTTGATTTATGCTTATCATAAACAACACAAGACAACTTAAAACTACTCTGAGGTATCACCTCACATCTATCAGATTAGTCAAGATGACAGGAAAAAATGATAAATGTTGGAGGGGATGTGGGAAAATTGGGACACTAATACATTGTTGGTGGAATTGCAAACTAATCCAACCTTTCCAATTTGGAACTATACCCAAAGGGTTATCAAACTGTGCATACTCTTTGAGCCAGCATGTCTCCACTGGGTCTGTATTTCAAAAAGATCATAAAAGAAGGGAAAGGATCCATATGTTTGTGGCAGCCCTTTTTGTAGTGGCAAGGAACTGGAAACTGAGTGGACGCCCATCAGCTGGAGAATGGCTGAATAAATTATTGTACATGGATGCTCTGAAATATTATTGTTCTGTAAGAAATGATGAGGAGGCTGATTTCAGATAAGTCTAGAAAGACTTATATAGCTGTTGCTGAATGAAGTGAGCAGAACCAGGAGGACATCGTTCACAGTCACAGCAAGATTATGTGATAATCACTATGATAAGATTTATCTCTTCTCAGCAATACAGTGATCCAAGACAATTCCAATACATTTAAGGTGGAAAATTCTATCCACATCCAAAGGGAGAAATATGGAGACTGAATGCAGACTGAAAAATACTATTTTCATCTTTTTCTTTTTGTTTACTTTTTTCTCATAGTTTTTTTCCCTTTTGTCCTGATTTTTCTTTCGCAACATGACAAATATGGAAATATGTTTAAAATGATTATACTTGTATAACCCATATCAAATTACTTGCTATGTTGGGAAGGGGGAAGGAAAAGGAAGGAGAAAAAAATGGAACTCAAAATCTTACAAAAATTAATGTTGAAAACTAATCTTTCTATCTTTACATATAATTTAAAAAAAATACTATTGATAAAAAATAATAAAACAATGCAAGAAAATGTGACCAAATATCCACGAAATGATGTTTCTTATTGCTTTGATTATATGATTAAATAGATTCTGGAAACTTCAATATTTACCTCTTCAAGAAGAAATTGTGATCTATTCTTCCTTTTAGTCACAACAACCTGTTTGTCTGGTTTCATTTATCACAAGAATTTCAGTATTGATGGAGCTCGGTTTTTCCAAAGTTTCATCAGTTCATTGGTCATTAGGCCTATCTGAAGTTAATGTGATTCTTAACACCCTCCATCATTTTTCCTAACACTTCATCACTGTTAACGAAAAAGCAAAATGGGACCACTCAGGACTAAGGCCATCTCTTTTTTTTTTTTTTTTTTCCTATTCTTAATTGTTTATTGGATTACCATGTGCAAAGAATTTATCACCTAGTGACCAAGCTATTTGGTAATGAGCCTTTTCATATTCTAGTGAGTTGGCCAATTGACAGAAGATTCAATCTGTTGCCTGTGATGGGGTCAAGATAATAAATAAAATAAACATGTGACAACTTCACAAAGGCCATTCTCTTTAACAAAATGCAGGTTAATTTAGAGGAAGAGGTTACAGACAAAAATAAGAGGTAAAATGGGCACCGAGTGGCAAATATGAAATAAAGTTGGGAGAGTATATAGTTAGGAAAGAAAAAGAGGAGTTCCCAAGAGAACTTACAATTAACCAGGAGAAAGGAAATACTTTTTGAGGTGAGAGTAAGCCATTGACTGGAAGGTTTAGACTAATCAGAGTTAGCTAGAGTAAAGAGAAAGGTTTCATTAAAGGGAAGGCACTAGGGAAAATATAGACTTGGAAGTTTCCCAAGCATAAAGCTTAAACTCAAGAGGGAGGGAGGGAGGATCAAGGAGGAGAGGAAGTGCCAGAGAGCTCAAAGGGGGGAAATCAAGAAGTCAGATAGAATGTACCTGGCAGACCAGGTCCCAAGCCTGTCTAAAGATATGCTAATCAATATCTCAAAGGTTGTTACAGATGCACAGAGGGACCTGCAAAAGAGTTGCATCGTCCCAATCACTGTATACAAACAGAATTCCATTATTGTAATTGGTCATACCTGATAATGGCCAGATGAACTTCTTCCTGGCAGAGCAAGATAGTCAGTTCCTATCATCTGGACTATTTCCAACAGCTTTCCAGTCTGGTACAACTTGCCATATCTTGTATTTCCCTACATTCATCTTTAAGAATATAAAATCATTCATATAATGCGGGAAAAAAAAGGAATTGGACTTTGTTGTTACTATTATCTTGAGGAGTCCCTAAAGCTGCCATTTTGAAGAAGCAAAGTGATCAAGGACAAATATTTACTAATGAAATAACAAGTTTTTTCCTAAGCAGAAGAGCAACTTTCTCTTAACAGAGAAGAAGAAAAGTACTTGTCTTTGCAGATATCCCAGAATCCTCTGCCCCATGCACAAAGTCTATGAGCAAGGCGAATGGCCCGCTGAGCAAAGTCAAAGACTGGATTCCTGCTTTGCACTTAGACGCTCAAACATTTTTCAGCCTGCAGAGACTTCAAAGACAGAAATATTTGATTTAAAGCCCAAATCCAGCCCCCACAGTTTGAAGATCATAACAGCCCAAGCAAGCAGTTTCTGGTGTGACTCAATGCACCGCAAGGACAGGCAAGGACCCTTTGTGCCATCAATCTTGAGGTTCCCAGAGGCTCCACTTCATTTCCCTTCCACTGGACCTGGAAAGGAAATAGTGTTTATGGTCTCTTTTCTTTACCCATCCTCATCCTTTTTTTAGGGGTAGACTTCAAAGTCAGCTTCCAAGTCAAAATAATTAAATAACCCACTTGTCAAAGAAAAGTTGTGATTAAAGACCCACTAATACCATAAAGTTCCATTATATTCAACAAGTATCTACTAAGCTCCTTCTTCAAGGTCCTGTGCTCAATGAGGGGAATGCAAAGATGAAAAGAAAGTAACTGTATTCCCTAAGCAGCTGACCTTTTAATGGAAAGAAACAACAAGTATAAGGATGAGTAAATACAAAGTCCTTTTTTGTGTGATTTGTTTACCGGACACTTATACAGTGCCTGACACACAATAGGAGCTTAATAATTGTTTATTAACTGACCATTTGACAAAGTGATTGACAAGTATGACAGCAGCAATTGAGGAGATCAGAGAAAGGCTTTGTGCACCTGGGCTTTGAAGGAAGCCAGGGACTCTACAAGGTAGAAGCAAGAAGCAGAGTATTCCAAACATGGCGGCAGGAGATGGGATGGCAAAGATGGAGAACAACTCAAAAAGTCAGTTTAGTTGGAAGTACTATGAGTGAAAGGGGCTGCTGTGAATTCTTTATTTTAAAAAAATGAGTGGAAGTCAAATTGCCAGGGACTTTTGAAGCCAAATAGAAAATTTTACTTTTTTCCCCCCAGGGGAAACGGAATCTTCCCCAGCAAAGGCGTCACATTGTTCAACTTCTTTGGGAATATGAATGTGGCAGCCATGAGGAGGATGAGTTGGCAAAGGAAGAGACAAAGCAAAGAGACCAATTAGGAGGTGATTAAAAGAATGCAGGTGAGAAAGATATGGAGCCTGAACTTGGGTGGTAACTGTGAAAGCAGGCAAGCATCTTTTCCAATTCTTTATCTCACAGATAGTAAAAATGAGACTCCTAGAGAAGTGATTTGACTGAGATCACACAGCTCCTAACTGACAGAGCTGGAACCCCAAACCCAAGTCTTCAAACTACCCTGTTCTGTCTAAAATTTTGTCTTAATTGAGGCAAGTAAGCTGCATAGTGAATAAAGAGCTAGACTTGGAATCAGGAATCTTTGAATCTTGCCTCATTCTTATTGATTGTGTGACTCCTCTGTGAGCCTCAGTTTCCCCATCTGCAAAATGGAAATAATACTAGCACCTACTATCCAAGGATCAAATAAGATAATCTGCAAAGTGTTTTTTAAATCTCAATACACTATATAAATGCCAGCTATTATCATTATTACCTGAACTGACAAGGATCAAGTGCATGGCAGAGGGGGAAAAGCACTGACTTTTATTATTCTAGTTTAGACTCTGCTTGTTACTCCCCAGATTACCTGAACAAGTCACATGACTTTTTCTGGACTTTAGTTTCATCATTTATTAAATGAAAATGATGGAGTCCAGCTTCTAGGGGAAACAGCAGTAAGGAGGTACCTCCCACTTTAGAGTGCTTCTGTTCTAATAATCTGTCAATAATTCTAAAGTCTTCTAGCTTTAGAATCAGTGATCCCGAGGTTCCCTCCCCCACCTTAAGTGCTATTATTCTAACAATCTGACTGTCAATGATTGTAAAAGTCTTCTGGCCTAGGAATATAATCGTATTTCTTCCCTTAGACTTTAGGGAAGTTATATTAGTGATCCTGAGGCCCTCTGACCTTAGAGTGCTGTTGTTCTAACCATCCATCAATGATTCTATAGTCTTCTGGCCTTAGGACAGTCCTCCAAACTTTGCTGACTGTCAGATATATAATCTGCTGGTCAGTGATAACCACATTCCTAAAACCAATCTTCAATTCTACCTCTAGGCCATAAAATTAGCAAATAAGTAATATGAAGCTCTTGTCTCTCTAACTTTTCCTATAAATTTGTCTTCTTGCCTCTGGTTCTTTGATAAATTCTGTTGGAACTTAACCCAATTCAATTGGTGTTACAATTACAATAAGCTTTCCCTCTTGTCTTGAATATGGGTTCAAGCCTGCAAATTCTTGTGCACCAGTGACCACAACCTTTTGGGGTCCTTTTCTGAACTTCAACAAAAATATTGAACAAGATGATCCCTAAAGCCTTTTTTATTTTTATTTATTATTTCTATAATAATTTTATATAATTTATGTTTTAATCAATAATGATTTTAAAATAAATAATGTAATTTTATATAAATTATAAATTATTCATTTTATTCTGAACTTAAGAAATAAAACCCAGTAGATAACATGGAGAATAAAGGGAAAGGAAAGATAATAGTATACAAACAGTAATTCTTAAGTATAACTTGCCATTCCTTTAAAATATATAATAAAGTTATCATGTAACTTTTCCCCCTTTTTCCCCTCCCTGAGGCCTTTTCTTATATTTAGATCCCAGTAGCAACCAAGATAAATGTTAATTCTTTACTTTTCACTTAGCTGGAGCAATTGTGGCTTCCATAGCACTGGTCATTCATTCCCTTCTTAATGTAATGCCTTTACATAATCAGTTTCAAATGATGATGGACTGCATCAAATTGTTTTCACTTTCTCCCTATAATCCAGAATCAAACAGATAACTTCCTTTTATGAGATGTGCAGTACCAGAATTAGAACTCAGAGAAGCATCTGTGTCAGAGATAAAAAAAAATCAAAAAAGGAGAGAAAGCTAAAAGTCCAGTTTCTTACAAAATCTCCAATCACAATTTTAGCACTGGAAGGGACTTTACTCAATCGACCAATACTTATCAAGCACTTACTGTGTGCTGAGACATTGTGCTAAAAGATGGAGACACAAAAAGAAGCAAAAAACAAAGTCCCTGCCCCTCAAGGAGGTCACAATCTAATAGGGAAGACAATGTGCAAATAGACATATTCAAAGCAAGCTATATTCAGGATAAATGGGAAGTAGTTAACAGAGGGAAGGCACTAGAATTAAGAGGAACTGGGAAAGGCTTCCTGTAGAAGGGAGTATTGTAGTTGGGATTTAAAGAAAACTAGGAAGATCAAAAGTTGGAACTAAGGAGGAAACATCTCTTCCAGGTATGGAGAACATACAGAGAAAGTCCGAAAAATTATCTATTCCAAATCCCATAAGACCCAGGGAGTAAATGACTTGTTTGAGTACATATTAGTAAGGTTATGTCATACTTTAACCAAATTCCAGTCTTTACAATGTCTTTCTTTAGGAACAACAAAGTACAGTAGGAAGAGCAAAGTAGCTTGGTACTACTACAGATAAAGCACTGGACTTGGAATCAAGAAAAGCTGAATTCAAATCCTACCATAAACATTTACTAGTTATATGATATCTTTGAGCTTCATTTGCCTCATCTGTAAGCTGATCTCATCCGTACCCTTCTTCTCAGGGTTACTGTAATTCAAACACATATGTTCCTTGGACAGCTAATGGCACTGTACACAGAGTGCCAGGTATAGAATCAGGAATGCATCTTCCTGAGTTCAAATACTAGCTGTGAAACATTGGGCAAATCACTTAACCTGTCTGCCTCAATTTTCTCATCTGTCAAATGAGCTAGAGAAAGAAATGACAAACCGGTCCAGCATCTGCCAAATAAGGTCACCAAGAATCATTCAGGACTGAACAACAACAACAAATATGTATTTCTTAAGAGATTATGTAAATATCTGCTCTGATCATTATATCTAAAATTACACTGGGCTGCATGATACTGCGCTAAGTCTTTGAAACCACAAGGATATTTTCAAATTAATCTCTTTTAGGGCTTCTTAACCTAGGAGTCTGTGAATAGATTTCTTAGAGGGGAATAAAAATACACTTTTATTTTCATTAACATCTGACTGATAGCCCTTTCTCCAATTACAAATATAGGCAACATATTCTAAGAAGGGGCCCCAAAGGCTTCACCAAACTGAAAAAGGGATGTGTAAAACACTCAAATATACACAAATCTGGGAGGCCTTGACTTCAGTACTTAGCATTTCCACTCAAAGAAAATGTTTAAATGGCTAAGAACTCCTACTCTCATTTAATTTTCAAGAATGCTTAACTTAAAAGCAAGCATCAAGGGAATCTGCATCAAATTTTTCAATTTGGAGAAACTGGTAGCTAAAGTCCCTCCAAACAAGTATTTGGACTTTGACTGACATATCTTCCAACTGTCCCATCAAGGCTGTTTCTGATGAATTTGTCCTTTTTAAACATCTTCACTTTTTTTGATATTTTCTTTTTTTCTTTTTCTTTTTTATTTTCAAAATCATATGCAAGGATAATTTTTCACCATTGACCCACATCTTCACTTTCTTGTTCACCTCCACTCTATTCTCTGGTGCGGATGATGCGACTGAGCATCAGTGCAAGTTGGGGGTTTTGTAGTTGTTGGGGTTTTTGTTTTGTTTTGTTTTTTTGCTGACATTTCTGTCTTTGCCCACTGTTTGGAATTTACAGCCATTATCCTTCAGCCCGGCCCGTCTCTGTATTTTGGCAGGCCACAACGTCTCCCTTGTGATATCCATTCTGCAGAGTGTGCGGCAGGAACTCTGCCAAAGCACAATGTCACAGAGCTAGGAAAGCTGGCAGTGGGTCGTATACATTGGCCCTGCCACCCCCTGGAGTCTGTGGTCTAACATCTATCTTAGACTCAGTCTGCAAAGCACAAAGTGATATGGGGAGTTGGCAGCTCTTCAGCTCAGCTGATAAACGTGGGCAGCGAACCTCGAGAATTCCAGCCCCCCCACAGTAAAGCTGGTCTTTTTTTGGAGAAAGAATGGGCAGTTCTTGGCCTGAATTGGTTGTCTGGTTGTCCACAGCAAGAAATGAAATGGCTAATTGCCAGATCTCAACTTTGCTTCAAGCTGGGTAGCCAGACAGATTCTCTGGCAACAGAGCAAAAATTTTACTGGGTTGGAATCTTGGCTCCATGACTTACAACCTATATGACCTTGAGCAACTCCATTCATCTATTTAGTCTTCAATCTCTTCAGTTCTAAAGTGATGGAACTAGGGCCTAATATCTCCAAGGACGCTTCCAGCTCTAGGTATGATCTCTCAGTCCATGAGCCCTAAAGCGGCACATCTTCCCTTGAATACTATACTCTTCCATACTTAGGTATCCTCTCAGTGCAAGATACCACTTACCTATGTTGTTTGTCTTGATCCTCACCCTTTAAATTATCTTATATCTAGGCAATTATCTAAGAGATATAGTTATATTTATGATGTATTTATATACATCATTTTATTTATATATACATGGGTATATGTTATTTATTTATTATTATATTATTTATACATATATTTATATATACATGCTATTTCCCAGGAGTAATATGAACTATTTTAATCAATTAATCAATAAATTTTTAAGCACCAACTGCGCACCAGACCTTAAAGGCAGGGATGGATGTATTTAGAGTTGTCTTAGATATATATTTGCTTTCATATCTCTAAGACTTAGCACAGTGCTTCCCCAAAAATAGGTGCATAATAAATCTTGTTGAAAGAATGGATAATAGGCATAAAACAGATAAATGATGTATAGATTTTTGACTAAGGAAAATGATACCAGCTGACAATTATATAATATTTTAAAGTTTATAAAGCACTTTGCATATATTATCTCACTTTCACTTACCAACAATTCTATAAGGCAGAGGTATCGAACAGGACCCTGGCCAGCTCCATTGCTACTAGTACAGTGCCAATCAGATTAAAATATAATTGAGAAACATGCAATAAAATAAATTTTAAAATATAATAGAACATAGATTATGTTATTATGTGGTTTTCTGATGTGATGTTTCCATTTGAATCTGACACTACCGCTGCAAGGTATTTATAATATAAATTTTATTATCCTCATCTACAGATGAGAGAAAAGAGTCTGAAAAAGGCTTAGTGAATAGCTTGTGTCAGAGGCAGGACAATCTCCCAGGGCTTCCTGACTCTGCATCTGGCACTTTAGCTACTACATCACATGGCCTCTTTTTTAAAATGTGTGGCTGTCATTGAATATTTGAAAGTTTCCCTTGAAACCCAATCATCACAATAACAGTAGCGTTCAGACCAACCCATCCAGCCTCTATTGGCTCACTGTGTGAGTGCATTCTTGGATGCTAGGATATGAGTATAAAACTAAGAAAGCTTGTTCCTGTGGAATAACTGTCCATTGTTTTCATTTATTCCAACATAGACCAACTCACCTGAGCCTTTCTACCAGACCTGCCTTTGACTGCAGCAGAATTTTGCTTCCATGCAATAAACCTAGAAAACCCTGATCATAGTAAAATATCGTAAGGGATATTTTCAGAGCCAAACTGGCATTTTTGGCCCCTCAATGAAGCAGAACAAAATGGGCCCATTACCAGGATGATAAAAGGCACCTGGAGTAAGCAGTAGGAAACTCACCTTCAAATCCACTTTGATGGCCATTCAGGATGGGAAGGTGATACAAGAAGTAATTAAGACAAATTCAGGTAGACTGCAGGGGAAATGAGTTACCATAGAAGCTACTATTCTATATTAAATCATGGTACCATAGGGAAATGCCACTATTACTCCAATCTAATTACAGCCCAAATATCTCATAGAACACAGAAAATTAACATCAGAAGGGACCTTGGAGATCATCTAGTCTATTCCCTGCATTTTAGCTAAGTATTTTTGCACATTTTGTAGACATTTGATAAAATGTTTGCTGGTAAAGGAAGTAACATCACTTGCCTAAGGTCACACAAAGATATAATAGACAAAGGGGTCATACACTCAAATCCAGGTTTCCAGGCTTTAAAGCCAGATCTCCAGCTACTTCACTTTGCTATGAACTTTACAACAATCCTGAAATCTGGAGCAGCAAAAAGGCTCTGTTCAGTGTTGTGAATTCAAGACCAAGAAGACTAATAACTACAGAGGTAAAGATAAAATGTGATAACATGTAAAGGGTCCCTGGTCCACAGTTGGTAGTTCAGTGCCTTCAATTATGTCAGAATCTTCATGGCCCCATTTGGGGTTTTCTTGGCAAAAATACTGGAGTGGTTTGCCATTTTGGCTTATTTTACAGATAAGGAAACTGAGACCAACAGAGTTAAGTGACTTATCCAAGATAAAATGGGGAGTAATGTTTGAGGTCAGATTTGAACTCAGGAAGTTGTCTTCCTGACTGCAAACCCAGTGCTCTATCCACTGTACCAGCTAAGTGCCCTTCACAGGGCACAATCAGCTGGCACACTGTAGGTGCTTAATAAATGTTTTATCCCTTTCCTAACAATTCATAACAGTATAAACATTTATGTAGTTTTAAGATTTGTAAAGCACTCTAAGTCCATTATTTCTTAAGATCCTCACAACAAAGTATATGATGCAAATATTAACATTTCAATTTTACAATGGGAAATTAATTTCCTAACTTTTTTTGTTTTATAAATAAAGAAAAACAAGTCCTGAAAACGTGTATGAATCATTTTCCTAAGGTCACATAGACAGTAAGTGGCTAACAAGCAAGAGCAGGATTCCAACCCCAGCCTTTCCCAGGTCCAAGTCCAACTGCTCACCTCCCTCCACATCCTGTCCTGGGACTTAGCTAGAGAACACTACACAGGACTGACTGTGGCAAACAGTATAACTTTCATCCCATTTTAACCTAACACTTGCTGTTGCTAGAAAGTCAGTGCAATTTGAGGATAACTGTTCCTATCAGAGAGAGTCGGGTGCATAGCCCAGGAGCCACTTAATGCTTGGTATCGATTCAAACAAGTACATTTTGTTTATTTCAGATCAGGCTCCAGCACCAAGATCAGGTTTAATGCAGGTCAGAAAGAAGCCAAGAGCTTACTCAGGGCCAGTAGAGCCCAAACAACAACTTCCAGCCTATCTGGAAGCCAAAGATAATCAGTTAAGTATGTAGAGTTTAATGCATTTGCAGTCCCCCGAGACTAGTTCCTGTCTCAACATAAATAATACCCAGAGACTCAAATATTCCAGGCACACCGCAGTACAATTAATCAGGCTTTTCTACATGCATCGACTATGTGGGCAGCTTTCTGCTGCTTTCCAAAATGGAAAAGACATTCTGCAAAGGGAGCACGAGGCTGGCTTCTCTTTTAGTGGTACCTCCGTGTAATTGAATTGTGGCTCTAATCCTGTGATTAACAGATGGCATTGTCCTGTCCCAGGGTACTCATCTTCCTTTCCTTAACCTCAGGAGATCCATTGCAGATTTATTTGGTCCATGACCAACAACAGTCTTGAGCTGGATGATTTTTTTAAGAGTTAACTCTTGTTAGGATGGAAGCGGTTTCACAAATAGTTTTCTGACCCAGGTAACAACTCCAGAGAAACCCTCTTTTGAGCTGGTGGCTGGATTTAAATGTCTAACTCGCCCCAGTCTCCTCCATCACTGAGAATAAGGCATCTCATTTCCCACAGAGGAGAAATAATGTTTAAAAAAAAACAAAAAGGGGCACATTATCATAGAATCAAGAGTGAATTGAAAAATAAATAAATAAAAATTTTAAATTTTAAAATTTTTAATTAAATTTAATTAAATTAAAATTTTAAACATTTTTAAATAAAATTTTTAAAAAATGATTTCTTGGAGATGTAATTTAACTTCCTCATTTTATAAATAAAGAAGAGAAAGGCTTGAAAACTTGAATGGTATGCCTAAAGTCTCATAGACAGTAAGTATGCAATAAAGCCAGGGTTCAAATGTAAGATCCTCTCCTTGCAAAATCACTCCTCTTTCTACTGAAAGAGATTTCTTTTCTCCATCAATTTAATTTCATTAGGTTCTGAAATAGTAATTCGTTAGATCCTAAATTCTTAGATTGGATCTAAAGCTCTACAATGGAAGATGAGGAAAGCTTAGCTTCTGGGATCTTCAGGCTCTCTCTCCCAGGAAGTCACACAAGGTGATGACAACCAGTAGAAATTTAAAGCAAGCCTTTGGTCTGAGAAGGCAAAAAAAAAAAAAAAAAAAAGTCCCAGGTACTGTCCCAGTTCTGCCCTTGGGAGCTAAGCTGTGAGATCCATACAAAGAGAATAAAAGGCTCATAAAACATGCCCCCGACAAGGTCTCTGGTTAATCAGTTTAGCATTTGAGACTTTAATATTTTCATGCCCCATAAAAACTAGTGTCACCTAATGGACAGAGAGATAGAGTCAAAAAGGACTGAATTCATATCCTGACCCAGAAAGTTACTTCTCCTATGTCACCCAATTCCTTTCAACCTCAGTTTCTTCATCTGTTAAATAATAATATTGAATACTTTCCAGGATTATCGTGAGGATCAAATAAGATGATACTTAAAAAGTACTTTGAAAACCCAAAAATGCTATATAAACACCAGCTACTGCTATTAAAACAATCCTTGAAAGAAAAAAGGAACTTCATAGCAAGAAAATCTTTTCTTTAAAAGGTATTAATAAATATTTCTTTTGTTACATGCTTCATTCTATTCTGGTTAGTAACTTGAAGGATTAAGTCAAGATCACCCATAGACAATGTTTCTTTAAGGAGAAATTTAGTGATATAAAAACAAAAGATACCAATAAAAATTATTTTTTAAAGAAAAAATGTTATTTTAATAGTAGATCCGTGTTCCACACAAAGGTCTTGGGACCAGCTTGTATTTAAGCAGGCAAATACTCTTCCTGTGGACATCTCTTGAATGGCTTTTGGCCAAAGAGTCTTGAAAGTGACTTTCCAAGAGAATGTTGATGGGGTACTCTTTGTCTCAAAGGATTCTGGTAGATTCCTCCAAGAAGGAAAATATTTGCCTGTTTAAATTCGGATCTTCCCCAACGCCTCCAGGAGGACACTGGTACCCTTTGCTTTGCTTTTCTCTTCGCTGTAATAGAAATGAGGGAATTGCACAGGGATACAGAAGGTAAATTTTTTAATGCTCAAGGATTATTTATCAAGAAGTAAAAGTAGCCTCAGAGACTATAGGATTGTAGATTTATATCTGGAAGGTATCTCACAGGCTAGCTAGCCCCTTCATAGATCTGAAAGGGATTGCAAAAGCTAGTCATTTCATTTCACATATGAAGAAACTGAAACTGTGAGAGAAATCATTTGCCCAACGTCACAGAAGTAGTAAATGGAAACCGGTGTGGAATGGAAGGAGCAGTTTTAGTATAATTTTGTTAATATTCTTTCATTTCTTTTTTCAATAGAAATTTGAGCAACTATCATGTATAAAGCACCATACTAGGAACAAAGGGGGCTACCACAATGAATTAAGACATGATCTCTTTTTCCAAGGAGTTATTCTGTGCCTGTATGCCCTTAAATCTAACACAAAGTCAAATATAAGACCACAAGAAAAATATACAGTGTTCTGAGATTTCACAGGAGGAAAAGATCATTTCAATTGGAAAATCAAAGAAGTTTTCATGGAAGGAATAGAAGTGTTTAGACCTTGTAGAATTTTAATAGGCAGAGTCAGGGGCAGATAAAGGGTCATTCTAGGTGGTCAGAGAAAAGACAGGGGTGGGAAAGTGTAGGGACTGTGTGTGTAGGAGCCCCAGCAAGTTCAGCAAGTTCAGGTTGGCTAAAGTCTATGGTATTCGAAAAAGAATGTTGTTTAAAAAAAAAAAAAAAAAAAGACTGACATAGCAGAATGATACCAGATTATGGAGGTCCCAGAATATTCAGCTAAAAGTTTTGGACTTTATTCAACTAGCAATAAGGAGTCGAAGGAAGCTTTTGAGCCAAGAAATGAAGTGTTCAGATATGTACATCAGGAAGATAAATCTATCAGGGTTGTGTAGGACAGACTGAAACTGGGAGAGAGCAGGGTAGTGAGAGGGGGGAGAAGGGAGGAGCAGAGTAACGTCCTTGCAGAGGTACATATGTTGTAAAGCCTTCAAAGTGTTTTCAGGAGAAGATTCAGTCATCTGCTTCAATCTTTTAGTAGTTGTATAATAACCCAAAGAACTTCTTTTACTGTCTTTGATTTAAAACTAAAGCTTGTAAATCAACCCAGGATAATTTTTATAGTCTAAAAGAGACACACTGCTCCTTCCCTGCTGCCCTCCACACTCTCATCCACGCATCCACCCATCTGTAATAAGCTTTTTTTTTTTTTTTTTTTTTTGGTGATTCTAGCCTCCTGTTTTCAGTGAAGCTTCCCCCATGATGCATTCTGTTTTAGGATTTTTTAAAACTGAGAGACTCCAGTATTTTGTCCCGTTTCAAAATGTATGGTTTTGCTTTTCATTTAAAATGCAGTTTAGAAAGATGCAGCCTGTGAAGCCAATTAACTAATTGGAAATCACTTAATGACTGTAGCAGCATTTTAGATTTCTGGCATTGGTTCACAGCAGTCAAAAGAAATTGCTTTCCAATATTATGATAAGGTAAGCTATGGAGCCATCACGGGGGAGGTGGAGGGCTGCTGAGAGTAACAATCAGTTCTAATACGCCCACCAAAAGAATGGAGACATAATCACTTGGAATTCGGTGATTGGAAAGTAAGCACGACATAAAAACCAAAAGATACATGGATATCTGCTGAGAATAAATGTGCAGCTGGAGTTTCTGCTATGCTTTTCAAAAGCTTATAGTCTTAGTTCAGACATTTTGCAGTTTCAGATTTCTGTAGCTTATTGAGTCAAAAACAAAGCGTGGTGACAAAGGTGAAGAGAGGCAGAGATAAATAAAGGAATGGATGGATGAGTTAATAAATAAATTAATGAATGAATAAGGAAACTGCAAAATAAATAAATGGATGAATTTTTAAGTGAATGAATAAATGAATGAGTGAATGAAGAGAGCAAAGATTCATATGGGATGGTCCAGTAAGAAGGTGGAGATATTGTGATTAATTTTTTTTAATTATCTGGGTATTGAATCAAAAATACATAAAACCAGAGACAATAAATGGCTATTGTTATTAACCCAATAATTATATTTTATCTATTCTCTATTTGGTTTTTATTAAGACCTATGTGCCAAGCACTGCGCTAGGAATTAGGGATACAAATAAAAAGAATGAATCATATTAACAAAAGGCTTACATTCTGATGGGGGAGACAAGAAGTAAATATATACAACAAAAATGTAAAATGAATAAGCCTAACTATACAAAAAGCAGTTAAAAACAAAATAATTTAGGGAGTAGAAAATAAAAGGAGGGATTGGGAAAGACTTTGTGATGGAAATTGTTCTTGAGCTACATTTTAAAAGGAGAGGGACTCTAAGATGGAACCAAGAAAAGACTGTACATCAAGAATTAGAAATAGCCAGCAAAAAACCATAGAGATATGATATTCAATGTGTAAGGAACAGAGAAAAGGTCAGTTTAGCTGGATCACAATCAAGGAGCAATACCAGTGAGACGGGAAGGATAGTTTGGGGGAAGGTCAAGTGAGACTTTAATGGCTAAACAGAAATGTTTATATTTTATCCTAGTGTCAATGAGAAGCCACTGGAATTGGTTAAGTAGGGAGTCACATGGTCAGATATGCACTTAAGAAAAATTACTTTGGCAGCAGTGTGTATTATGGACTGTGGTGATGAGATTTTTGAGACAGGGAGATCAATTAGGTGGCTGTTGAAATAATCTTGGAAAGAGATGGTAAGAGTCTAAACTAAGGTGAGTGGTAGCTGTGGGAACAGTGGTAAAGAGAAAAGGTTGAATGAGAGAGAAATGATCATTCTTGGCAACTGATCTAGTATATGGAGTGAGGGAAAATGAGGAGCTCAGAATAATGTCTCAGTTGCCACTCAGGAGCACTGTGTTACCTTTGACAGAAGTAAGGAAGTTTGAAAGAGTGAAGAATTGGGGAGCAGGGGGAGAGGGATATCTAAAAGAGTTTGTTTTAGATTTGGTGAGTTGAAGATGTCTCCAATATAAGCAGTGTGAAATATCCAACAAGGTGTTTTGTGAAAGCAGACAAGCTCACGGGAGAGATATGTAGACTTAGGAGTTATTTGTATAGAGAGGCTATCTAAACCTTTTAAAGCTATGTATAGAGGGAGAAGTAAAAAGGATCTATGAACAAACTTCAGGTGGCACCATCAATTAGCGGATATGACATGGATGTTGTTCTTCAATTGTTTTTTCAATCAGTTCTAACTCTTTATGACCTCATTTGGGGTTTTCTTGGCAAAGATACTGGAGTAGTTTGCCATTTCCACAAATGAAGAAACTGAGGCAAACAGGATGAGGTGACTTGACTAAGGTCAAACAGCTAATAAGTGTCTGAGATCAGATTTGAACTCAGAAAGATGAATCTTCCTGACTCCAAGCCGAACATTCTATCCAGTGTGCTACCTAGTTGCCCCTGACAAATATAAAGATGATGGAAAGAGAGAAAGAGGGAAGAAAGGAATGAAAGAAGAAAGAAAGAAAAGAAAAAGAAAGAAAGAAAGAAAGAAAGAAAGAAAGAAAGAAAGAAAGAAAGAAAGAAAGAAAGAAAGAAAGAAGGAAGGAAGGAAGGAAGGAAGGAAGGAAGGAAGGAAAGAAAGAAAGAAAGAAAGAAAGAAAGAAAGAAAGAAAGAAAGAAAGAAAGAAAGAAAGAAAGAAAGAAAGAAAGAAAGAAAGAAAGAAAGAAAGAAAGAAAAGGGAAGGAAGGAAGGGAGGGAGGGAGGGAGGAAGGGAGGGAGTAAGAGAAGGAAGAATGAGGGAAAAGGAAGAAGAGAAAGAAATATATTGAGAAGAAGCTATCAGACAAGTAGAAAGCCAACTAGGAAAGTGCAGTATTCTAAAAATCCAGAAAGAAAGGTGTAAAGGAAGAGATAGTGGTCTATGGTGTCAAATATACCAGTAAATCAAAAGGGATTCACACTGAGAAAAGAACAGCAGATTGGAGGATTTTAAGGTAACTTTAGAGAGAGCAGTTTCACTAATATGAGTTTGACATCCAGATTTCAGTCCTGAGAAGTGAGTTAAAGAAGAGGAAAAAGAGGCACTGAGTACAAACTACTCCAGGGAGTTTAATTGACAAAAGGAGAAGAGATAGAGAATAATAGTTTTGTGGGGGTGACTGGGTCTGATAAAAAAAAATTTAACAATGGTTGAGAAAGACCATTTTTCAAAGTAATGGGGAAATAGTTGATAAGAATCTGAAGATTTATGGGGAGGGGGGTGATGATTGAAACTGCAGGGAAAAAACACTAAGTAATGAAAATTACAATTCTCTTAATACATTTCTTTAACAACAGGGGGCCTCTTTACACTCTGACTTCAATATTACTGCTATGTTGAGGCACTTTGGGGGGGGGTCAGTATTTATGTAAAATCTCATAAGGGTGGAGTACCAGAGATAGTAAGTTTAAGAAGTCAATTTTCTTTTAAGTAAGATGGAAGTGTTTTGGGTTTTTTGTTTTGTTTTGTTTTAGCAGCCAAAGGGGAAAAATATCTACGAGACCTCAGAGAAGAAAAATACTTTGCAATGGTTATCTTTGGAATTAACCCAGAACAATATTCCCTGGTGAATAATTCAGGGAAAAAACTATATAAAATAAACAATCATGTTCCTGCTTCCAGTATCATAACTAGAGTGGGATGACCAGAGCTTTGTCTCAGAGTACCAAAATTCAGAAGGTGTTTATAGCCAAAGATACAGAATAGGAAGAGACTTTTAGTCTCTACCCTTTCATTTTACAGACAAGGAAATAGAGCCTGGGGAAAGCTGACCTCCTAGAGAGGGAGGCAGAAGTTGTTGGTGATGAGATTTGAATATAGTGACTCCAAATTCAGCACGCTTTCAAACTATACCACACTGCCTTAAGCAGCACAGAAACAATTGGGATATAATTGTCCAGAATAATTATTTAAAGGAGATGATTATGACATGTTTCCTCTGCCTGGGGTAAATGCTTGAGGTGAATTCTATCTACTCTGTTCAACCTGCCTCCCTTCCTCTCCCTCTGTTTTCTCTCCCTCATTACTTAAGTGCACATATCGTGACACTTTCCCAAGTGCAAAAATTATTAGTTATGGCTCTGCCTCCTTCTTATCCATCTAAGATAGGCTTTGCTACCCAGAAATACTAGGATCATTCTCCCACCCACTCACCCCCCCAAAAAAATAGCTTAGATACTAGCTAAACTGTGTCTCTGCCTTTGAAAAGCCCAGTACCAAGAGGCTGAAAAGTACACGTGTGGAGTGATTCCCCACCCCCCACCTGCACTCAGACAAGTTCAAGGCCAAATCCTGACAAAAGGCCTCTTTTTCTCTAGTCCTTGAAGGTCTAAATGTTTTCACAGAAGAAAGCATACTTTTATCTCCACTGCTACTTAGATCTCCCTCTGCTGTCTTCGGTGGCCTTGCACATAAGCTTACAGTTCATTGCTAAATTGGACAATTACTGAGTGAGAAGTGCTTAATTAATGAACAGTCACCGTAGATGTTTGGAAAACGGTGACCCAATCACTGAATAGATAGCTGAACCACTAAAATAAATGGCTTGTTCCACTCATTACCTGATCAGCATTTGTTTAGAGGATCCTCCGTGCCCTATCAAAATTCTAATCAGTCCTATTTAAATTACATTTTTTTGTGCTGCATTGTTACAAATGCTAATTTATGCCGAGAATGGAACAGCTTTATTTCCTACCTCCTGAAGAAACGGATGAATAAAAACATACTTCTAAGGGGCATAAAAGATTATCAAGGATTCAATGACGATTGGATTTTGCACTTGCCAAAACACATCCTTGAGACTCCATGGCGAGGCTTTAGGAGACAACAAGGACATTCCAGCCCTCACACAACAAAGAGGTTGATGTAAGAGGATCACAGAGGGACAAGCAGAGCATCTGTAGTACGCCAGCTTGGACTGGTTTTCTCCCCTCACAGGGTGGGAGAGGAAGGGGAAAAGGAAAGAGAGAACTGGGCTTCCTCTAAAAATAATCATCTTGATTCTAAAGGCAGAAAAGAGTTCCAAATAATCTAGGACACCTTGTCTTTCCCACTGAGATGTTCCCAAAAGCCCAGTCACCTGTGTTCTTTTGCAGAGGGTTTGTTCTCCATCAGTCTTTCTGGAGATGGCAAACAGAGCATAGCCAGAACCACTCTTCTCCCCTCCCTGCCCTATCAGAGATAGGGTTTGAGGGGACAAGAGAAACTCTTTAATCCAACCTCCTCCATTTGTATGGATTGATTGCCTTGATTCATAAATGCAGCCTAGGATTGGAGAGCAGAACATTGGAAAGGAATCCAGTTGTGTATGTCCTCCCTCATTTTGTTCATCAAGAAATGGGATCTGGCCAAAGTCACTGTGATAGTAAGTAGTCTAAGCCCCTCATTTTATAGATATGGAAATTCCATCCAATTGAATAAGTCAGCAAGAATTTATCAAGCTCCCTCCATGTGCCAGGCACTGTGCTAGGCATTGAGCTGAAACAAAGATGAAAAAGAGACCAGTTCCTGCCCTCAAGAAGCTTATATTCTACTGGAGGAAAACCACATGTAGTCAGAGAATATATACATATATATATATAGAGAGAGAGAGAGAGCCATATATAAGGTCTATATTAATGTATGTGTGTGTGTGTGTGTGTGTGTATATATACACACACACACACACACACACACACATACACACACACACACACACACACACACACACACTAAGTAAAAAACAATGCTTTTAGGAAGCAGTGATAACTTAGGAGATCAGAAAAGACATCTCATAGAAGCTAGAACAGAGGCTTGGAAGGAGCAGGGTTAAAGAGGGAAAGGAAAAGTGTTACAGAAAGGGGAATCAACCAGTGGGGATTTTTCTTTTCGTGGGGAATTTCTTTTCGTTTTCTTTTGCTGAGGAAATCATAGTTAAGTGACTTGCCCAGGGTTTCACAGCCAGGAAGTATTAAGTGTCTGAGATCAAATTTGAACTCAGGTCCTGCTGACTTCAGGGCTGGTGCTCTATCCATTACATCAACTAACTGCCCCTTTTTGTGGGGAATTTCAAGTAGTCTATTTTGGCTACACCTAATTCAGACACATGACACTGTCTCCTACGTCCACTCCTCTGTACCCACCACTTCTCATACAGTACCCCTCCCTGCCTCTGTCTCTATGAGTCTTTTTAACTGTCTCCAGCAACTAATGTCTTTCCTTCTAAGGTTGCCTTGCATCCACTTTTATGTATTTTGTATACACCGATTTGAGGACATATTGTCTCCCTAATCCAAATATAAACTTCTTGAGGACAGTAACTGTTCTGGCTTCTTCTTTGAATCACCAAAATTCAGCACATTATCTGGCACATAGTAAGCACTTAATAAATGCTTGTTGATTGACTGACTGGTCAGAAAAGGAGGAATGTGGAATAACCAAACTAGAAAGACAAGCTAAAGATAGATAATGAAGAGTTTTGAATTTCAACCATAGGTTACACAGAGACTTTCCTAAATTTACACAAGTAGAGAAGGATGATGGAATTAAAGGCTTAAAAAGAATTCAAGAGGTCATTTGATCCAAACAACTCACTTTATAAATGATGTAAATGAGATTTAAAGAGAATTCAAATGATTTACCCAACAATCGTTGGGAAGTTAGCATTTGCAGATATTTAAATTCAAGGTTCCTCCCTCCCTCCCTCCCTGGTCCATATTCTCTTACTGCCTCATCCTTTGGAAATTATATCTCAGTCTCCAACCTTGGTGCTGGCAGTATTTGGGACTGGTCCTAAAGAGATATTAAGTCTGCCCTTTGACACCCAACCCTTGCCCTTTCCAAGATATTAATGGAATGGCATCCACCCTAACCTAGGAAAGCATGTCAAGACTGGGGCAGGCTTACTGGTTTAAGATCATTCTGAAACTAAAGGAGATCGGAGTAGTTCTAAGACTAACCCAGAGCAGAGCTTTTTTAGGTCTGTCTGGATCCTAGAAATAGAAATCCCCTAAAAGATCCTCAAAAGCCAGGGTTAAAAGAATGCTTTATCCAGCTTTGTTGCCCCGGGCTTTTGCCTTGGTGTGTGAGGGAGCTCACTAAGACCTTGGCTACCCTGCTCCGAGTGAGCTGCATGCAATCCACACTTGGTTGCTGAAAACCTTTCTGTGAGCTAAGGAATTATCTTGTGAGATTGAATTTCTGAGCGCGTCAGCAGCTGCTGGGAAGCAACAAGGCCATCTCATCCCTCCTGCACCTTTGGTGACTTGTGCAGAGGCCAATGATCAAGCCGGCTTAGTACTGCACTACCCAAGGGAAAAAACACAGGGTCACAGAGGTGTTTAACCCCATTTAAAGCTGTGTTATGCAACTGAGGCTTAAAAGAAGACTGGAACATTTTCTCAGTGATTATCTATCATTTTGTTCACCTAGGGGACATTGAGGCTTGAAGGTGGACAAGGAGGATGGAGTAGCAAGAAGGAGGTGAGAGGCAGGCTGGCTAATTGGACAGATGAAAGGGAAAGGGGCAGTGTACTGCTCCTGTTTGCTGCTAGTAGATAGTAAAGAGTGAAAGATTTTGCTTTCTATATGTTTTTTCTCTTAAATAGAAATACTGTTTTCCAGACTGCATGGATAATCATTTAATGGAAAAGGAAAGAAAATCATTTTCATTCATTTTGAATATAAACCTAATCATCACTGTTTGAAAGGAAAACTTAATTTATAAGCAATATGGTCATTTTCTGCATGATCTAAATATGGGGAGAAAGAAAATGGGGGAGGGTAAAGGAGAGCTCCAGATGTTTCTAGAGATTTTGTTAGGACCAGAGCGGGCAAAGCTAAAAAGATCATGCAGAGGAAGTCGAAGAAAGGGGGGGAATAAGAAAGGGGGAAAAAAAAACAACTAAAGACAAAGACAAAACCAGAAACCTTTGCTCCTGGGTCAAGTATCATAAATAATGCCCAAGATAAGGAACATCCAAAAAGGGCCCCGGGAAAATATGGGGGAATAGAGGGAGGTAGCTAGGGTGCAATGCCCAGGCTGAAATAATTAACATTTTTGCTATCTATATGTTAAGCTGTCTTATTTTTAAACAGTTAAAGAATCTCAATTATTGTGTCCTCTAGATTCTGAACTACAGGGCAAGACTCTGCCCAGCTCAATGAAAGCTTTAGCTGCAGAGATCTCCTATAAAATGCAGTTCTCCCAAACAACCTAGATACTTCCCAGAATAAAGCAAAAAGAGCATTAGCCCTTCAGAATATGAAAAAAGGTTTATAAAAAGACCAGACCGGTCTTTTTGGGGAACCCAAACTCTCTATGGCACCATGTTTCAACAAAAGTTCTTAACATTTTTGTGTGGTAGATCACTTTGGCAGTTTGGTGAAACTTATGATGAACTTCTCAAAAATAATATTTTAAAAGTATGAAATAAAACACAAGGTTATTTTTTTAAAAGCAACTCAAGTATATTGAAATAATTATCAAAAAAAAGTTAAACAAATTCATGGACCCCAAGTAAACAATCCCTGGTGGAAGGTGTGACAAATGACCCTTGTCTGACAGGGGATCATCCAGTAACTATGGACCTGTAACCTGTTCATCCTGGTAATGTAAAACAAATCCTTCTCCTGTTATTGTATATTCCCCTATAATTCATCTATAATAAATTCCCTGAAAATACCCAAGAGACTATGTGCTGCTAACAAGAAATATGGGAAGAAGACAATGTAGAAAACCTTGTGGTCTTCTCTCCACGGGGATCCTGGGGACTTGACTAAGCAGAGAAATAGCAGTTTCAAAATTGAAGATAATAAGTGGGGTATTTAGATGAAAAACTGAGAAACTGAATGAGGAACTGAATAATCATGGGACGATCCTCTAATAGCAGCAGTAGAATAAGGTACAAAATCATATCAACTTATCTGAAATGTCAATGTCATTTCTATAGGTAAATAGAATCCTGTTAACAGCTCCCTCTAAAATGGCCAGTTCATGATCTAGCCATTCTGGAAAGCAATTTGAAATATGCCCAAAGGACCAAAAAACTGTGGATACCTGTTGCTCCAGCAATACCACTGCTAATTCTGTATCTCTAAGAGATCATAAAAAAGGGGGGGAGGGAAAAGGACCCCCATATACAAAAATATTTATAGCAGTTCTTTTTATAGTGACAAAGAATTGGAAATGGAGGACTTGCCCATCAGTTGGGGAAAGTTGTAGTATATTATTATAATGGAATAGCATTACAAGAAATTATAAGCAGGCTTTCCAAAAAAACTGGAAAGATTTACATGAATTGATGCAAAGTGAACTGAACAGGAAGACATTGTACACAGCTATAGCAATATTGTATCATGACCAACTGTAAATAACTTAACTCTTCTCAGCAATACAATGATATAGGACAATTTAAAAGGATTAAAGATGAAACATGCTATCTCCAAAGAAACTTGTGGAATCTGAATGCAGATTAGAGAATACTATTTTTCACTTTATTTTTTTCATGGTTTTTTTTTTCTTTAGGTCTCTGGCTTCTTTTACTACATGACTAATATGGAAATATGTTTTGCATTATTGAACATGTTTAATCCATAGCAAATTGATCATCATCTCAGGAAGAGGAAACCTAAGAAAGGGAGGGAGAAACTCTGGAACACAAAAAAATTTTAAGTGAATGTTATGAATCGTCTTTACTTGTAATTGGGAAAAAATGAAATATTATTTAAAAATAAAAAACAAAATGTCCAGCTCAATGCAACAGTATTCTTTCTTTCTTTCTTTCTCTCTCTTTTCTCTCCCTTACAAGGTAAGTTCCTTGGGGAAGGAAATTGTTTCTCTTTTCTTTGCATCCCCAGCACTTACCACTAGTAAATACTTCATAAATATCTGTTGATTATTTGATTTTCCTGTCTCAGCTGACAGCCCAAATTAAAACTTGACTTTGTTCATGTACATCCAATACGTTCTATTTAACAGATGTATTCCACCCACTGTATCTACCATCCAACATGGTTAATGGGTTGTTTAGTTTAATTGAACTGTGGGGTTTTTTCCTATTTCTTTTTTCATCTTTGTCACAAGGAATAGGATCTCTGGAGTAAAGGGAGAGGAAGAGATAATATACAAAAATGAAACAAAAATAAAAATGATGTAAAAATAAAAACAATCAATAAAAGCTTTTTTTAAGAGATGATTTCCCATATCCCTCTCCACTTAGCTGTATGCAAGTAATTTAATCCTGTTTGTCTCAGTTTCCTAATCTGTAAATTGAGCTAAAGAAGGAAATGGCAAAATAGTCCAGTAGTTTTGTCAAGAAAATCCCATAAACAAAAGTACACAGGATCATAAAGAATCAGATATGACAAAAAGAATTGAACAGCAATAACTATTTACTTACGATTTTGTCATTTTGACATAGTATTTATGTATAATACATATGCGTATACAAAAAATTGTCTCTGGTACAATTAGAAAGAGCTCTGGTTTGGGAATCAGAGGACATGGATTTAAATCCCATCTCTGAAGTTTAATATCCTATATCACTTTGGGATTGATTACATGACATAGGACCCTGGCACAGGACCCTCCATCATGGCATACCCTCATCATAGAACTTGCTCTGCTCTATCAACAACATAAAGTTGAAGTAGCTCAGAAGAAAAACAGAAAGCACAAAGTTAGAGAATTCCCCCCAAAAAAATGTTCAAAGGTTCTATTTGTGTCCAACCTGTGGCAGAGCCTTCCAAGTTTATATTGGTCTGATCAGCCAAAGTAGGACATATTGTAACTCTACTCTATAGTGATGTCATTTTGGTCCTTTTTGGGAAGGAAGGTCAACAACCAAACCAAACCATGAACTTAGGAAAACAGCTCCATCTCCTTGGACTCCAGATTCTAAAGTTTAGATTAAATGATTTCTGAGACAGTCTTCAGCTCAAGCTCTATGATCTTCTGATTCCACTGGAAATCTTACGGGAATGAAGGATTTGGGATATTCTTGGCACAGGGAGTTCCTAATACATAAATTTCCCCTACCAACACAGATTTGACTCCACCACATAAACCTATCTTGGACATAATAGGTAAGTCCTAAGGAATTGCCAGAGGTATACAGAAATTAAATGATCCAAGATCACAAAAATAATAACTAGGTTTTACTGAGTTCAAGTATAACACTCTATCACACCAGGTTGCCTCTAGTGACTTCTGTGACTAGTTTTCAGAGGTGAGCACCAGTTGAGACAAAGGCATTTTGATTTGGCGTAACATCCTGAGTTCAACCAAAGTAGTCCTTTAACTTACTTAAATTTGAGTAATTTTAAGATGCCTTTACCTGGATTATTTCTTTTTTATTGTAGTAAGTTTATTTATTTTTAATATACATGCTCTATGAATCATGCTGAGAGAGAAAAATCAGAGCAAAAGGGAAAAACATGGGAGAGATTTTAAAAAAAACAGAAAAAAGAAGTGAACATAGCATGTGTTGATTTACATTCAGTCTACTTAGTTCTTTTTCTGGATGCAGATGGCATTTTCTGTCCAAAGTCTATTGGGATTGCATTAGATTCCAAAAGCTCAGAAATGAGCTTTTGGAAAGGAGCAATGGGTAGTAGCATTAAAACACTTTGAATTAAATACCTAATGATCTTTCTCATGACCAGCTTAATGTAAATAGGAACCTTCACCAAAATATATATATATATATATATAGCACTTCCAAGTTTTTCTACAAGAAGCGTCTATGTGCTAGGAAACAGGAAAGCAATTAAATAAACTACAAAAGTAAAATAAATTCTTCCCCTCCCCCCCCCAAAAAAGCTCCAACATTTTGTGAAACATCAAATATAATTAAGAAGATTTTAAATAGACATACAAGAAAGGAGTATTTACTTCCCCATGAACCACTGCTTTGGAACCAACAATACTTCCCATTTTATACGACCCTGCCAATTTACAAATACTGCCCAGGAAATCTTCACTTTCTGATTAAGCAAAATTTTAAATAAAATAAGCAAAGAAGTGTTTTCCCCTTTATACTACAATAATAATAAACAATAATTGGCATTATTAATTTATTACTCTATTCCAATTAATTTATGTATCATTAATATAGTGCCTATTACATTTCAGGCACTATGCTAAGTATTTTACAGATATTTGAAACTATAGGCTCAAATTGGGTAACATATAAAAAAGCACTTTGCAAACCTTGAAATGTTATGTAAATGTCCAATATTATTATTCCATAGCAGTAGACTTCCAATTTTAATTAGGCTTGGAAACAATTCTAATGTCCCATCATGATAATTAAAATAAAATTCTACCTGTTTCTGTGTCATTCAAAAGGGCAAGAGGTTTTTGGAGTAGCAGGATGGATATAATAGTAGGTCAGGAAACAGGGATTCTAGTCCTGACAATAGCATTACTTAGTGACCTCAGACAAGCCACTTAAATTTGATGAGAATCCATTTTCTCAGCTGTAGAACAGGAATAACAATAGCTACTCTTGCCCCTGCCCCTAACCTCCGAAAACTGTTTCGAGAATCAAGTAAGATGTGTTCAGTATATCATGTACAGAGGATTCTTATAGAATTAGAGTTATTTCAGGTTAGAGAAGATAAATGGCTTTTCCAAAGTCACAAAACTAATGTCAGACCTGAGATTCCACCTTGATGGTCCTGACTATGAGGCTAGCTCTCTATACTGTTTAAACACCAGGGGAAGAAAAATAAAAATCTAAAGTTTTATCATGGAGAATTTGGGGGTTCTTGTTGTTGTTGCTATTGTTGTTTTTAAGAATGTAAGCTCATTGCAAATAGAAATTGCTTCATTCTTTGTACTTGTAGCCCTAAAAACTACTAGAGTGCAGTCTGGCATATAATAGGGGCTTAATAAGAATTAATAAGATTGGAAAAAAAAAAAGTCACCTCAATTATGCAAAGAAATGAGCCATCCACAAAAGAGAAGCAGCATTGGCCTCTAATTTTGAATAATTTTGTATTTCCAAATATTCTCCATCATTGATCAAGATATAGGCTTAAACAAGACCCTGGTTTTTTTACTTGACTTTTTTAGGAACTGTTAGAAAAACTCTGTGTTGGAAAGACTTTTAAAACACACACACACACACACACACACACACACACACACACACACACACTTTGCCTCTGCAGAATTCCACATTTTCAGTCGAACAAGTCATGTGGGCCTGTCAAGCTATCGATCAGATCCCCATCTAAAACAGCAGCCACCATCTCTGATTAATGGGATCTTCCTCACCCTTGTTTTTTATAGTTCCTCCCATTGCAATATCAATCACAGAATTGCTGGGAACCCCTCTTGTTGCCTCTCCAGGACTGCTTGCAAGTGTTTCTATTGCTATTTTGATATTCTTTCCTCACGGATCCTGATCAAAAGAAATATGTCTACCCTTCATGGTTGTGCCAAATGTGAAATGTGCCTGAGGGGTTAATTTGGAGAAGTCTCCAACAGACAGCCCTTTTTGTATTCTTAATTCTCAGTTACTCTTGATCATCAATGGGCCTCCAAATAAAGGCATCTACAAAGAAAGTACAGGCTCTAGATCCAAAATCAGGGTGAGGTGATTTAGGACTTGCCTCAGAGCACTGAAATTTAGAAAGCAGGAAGAGCTCCTACACTTTTTCAGCAGATAGAACTGGGTTTAACAACTAGCTAACCAAACTCATTCATTAAAATAACAATCTATCAACTGTCATACTTCTTTCTATAGCCCACATGAGCTCCCTACCAGCCTCACTGAATCATATTTCCTTCCCATTTGGGATCCCAGATTCTCCACAATTAGATGCCATCTTTCCATTTTAACTAGCAAAGAAGAGTGTCCTGAGGTTATAGGTCCTTCCCCTAGGCTCTTCTTTTATCCTCTCCTCAACAAAATTTATCTTTTTGAAATTGATTTGTGTATCTTTTAATCTTCTTGCCCAAGGCACCAAAATTGTTTGCTCCATCTTTGAGGATACCTGAGAATTTCAGAGACTTTAATTAGTGAACAGAAGAACCAATGTAAAGGACTCCGTGGGAGCTATTGCCCTGCTTTCCTACTATCTCTGGACAATTATCCACAGGGGCTAACCTTAGCTTGCGACAAAGTTCTATAGCCTGGTGCATTTAAGAAGCACCTTCACTGCCATCACTTAGCAGTATAGGACAATAGCAATGAGGCTCAGTCTCCCAGATGGCTTTAAAGGGAGAAGGTGCTGCCAGGTAGAAATGGGAACTGTTCTTGGGGTAGTTGTTAAAACCCCTAAAGTCATTAACATAAATACTTGCACCAAGAGGAGAAGCTTGGATGATAAATGGAGAAGATGGATACAAGGGGACACTCTCCTATGAATGAGGAAATTAATCTTCTGATGAGATTGCTCTTATTAGACACTTATTAGACACTAAGGCAGATATAAACTTATAAATTAGGAATTATCCTCCACTCACCAGTCTCACTCAAATAATGTATCATTGTTCAGTCATGTCAAACTTCATGAATCCATGGACCATACTGTCCATGGGCTTTTCTTGGCAATCATACTGGAGTGGTTTGCCATTTCCTTCTCCACCTCATTTTATACATGAGAATTAATTTGCCAAGTGCCATACAGTTAATAAATGTCTGAGGCTGAATTTGCACTCAGCTCTTCCTGACTCCAGGCTCACCACTCTATCCACTGATCTACCTCGCTGCCTTTTCTGTCTCTACAAAATATATCTACATAGGGTATCATATCCTTACCCAGAAGTGTTCTGCCCAAATAATGTAAATTTTGATCACTGAAACCTTACAAGTTTCTAGGTAGATTTCCAGGACCAAATCATTCTAGCTCTCATTGATTGGTCAACAATAGATCCCAGATCTAACCCCATTCATTGATTGGGTCCTGCTTGGCTTAGAGTGAATGTAAAGAGCAATTGTTTCTGTTTTAGACAAAGACCCCCAGCTTGACTTTTTTTTTTTTTTTGGTTCTGGAAGAGAGGACATTCTCTGTCTCATTTCTTACCTAGCCTTAATCACTAATTGTGTGTTGCTTCAGTCAAACTGAGACCTGTTTAAAACTTTAACTTAAAAAGGTCAAAGTTTCCCATTATATCTGATCATCTTGATCTGTAACTGGCCACTGGACCCAGATAGCTCTGGAGGAGAAAGTGAGGCAGGTGACCTTGTACAACCCTCCATCACTTAAATCCAATCCACTTTCGTGTCATGGCATCAACTCCCCTATGTCATGGTCCCTGAGAACAAGGGACAAAAAAACTCTCTCTGAGTAGTAAGTAGTAGGAGCTGACCAGCTAGAGCTGGTCATTTGAACAATATATCTCTTTTTCTTCTCTTTTCTTTTCTTCTTTAAAAGGTGCTTAATAAATTCTTGAACACTTAGGTGTTAAAGGATAGATCATTGGGCTTGGAGTTAGGAAAACTCATCTTTCTGAGTTCAAATATGACCTCAGACACTTAAACTAGCTATGAGACCTTGGGCAAGTCAATTTTTGCCTCAATTTCCTTATCTGTAAAAATGAACCAGAGAAAGGTTGGTAAATGATTCTAATATCTCTGCCAAGATAATCCCAAATAGGGTCACAAAGAGTCAGTCTGAACTGAAACAACTGAACAGCAATAAATGCTTGTTGAATTAATTAATGAATCAATGAATCACAGGGATGATTTTATACTTGCTTATATCTCATTCTTTTTCATTCCAACTCCATTTTACCGCTTATTACCTACAAGTCATTTCCCCTTTCAGGGTTTATTTTCATCATTTGAGATTTTTTTGAATGAGATGACCTCTACAATCTTCTCTATATCTAAAGCAAGGATTCTATGATCTCATGATCCTAAGTCAGCTAGACCCTAACCATATTAAAGTGGTTTGATGAAACAAGGTTTGAGGTGGGAAGGGAAGTGGTTTGTGAGCTTAGTAGAGAATTGCTGCGCTAATGCAGATGTAGTCCAATCATCAGACAGCCTTCTCACCTCAAGAGCTAAAAACGTGTACTATTCAAAGAGCAGGAAATAAATGTAAACATTAAGATACATCCTTAATCACCAAACATATACCTGACCCCAAATCCTATGAAGAATCTTCTGTGAAATGCACAATTCATTTGCGAAATCATACCATTTTAGAGCTGAGAACCAAGAAAAAGTAATGGAATTAGCACACCAGGGAGGCGTCTTTCTTTTATTGGTGGATATAACTGAGAAATAAATGTAAACATTACAAAGGCCCCCATCTGTGTTTATTCCTCTGCAATGGCAGCACTCAAACTGGGTAGAGGGGGCTGCTGCTTTTTCAAAATGTTTTTGGTGCTTTCTATTCCTGGAACTGCCTCACCACAATTACCCTCACCAAACACAGGAAAAACTTTACATGGAGAATGGATATAGTTTTCAACCAGCACCAAATGTCTCTCCTTCTGCCTTTTTGTCTTTCCAATCAATCAGGACACGTGAAACTCCCAAATGAAGAATAAATACACAATCCAGTTTCTTTTCATCTCCTAACATATGTCATAAAATGAAAAAAAAATTGTTCCCAGCTTCAATCAGTCCTTCATTTTCTGTGACTTGAACCTTAAACTGAAGGGGATGTTGTTGTGTGAGCCAGGGAAGAATGTTGAATGTGTGCTGACTTCTTGCAAGATAATAGGTATTCGCTGCATACCTAGGTCTTGGAATCATTATCTCCCCTGTGAGCACTTCTGTATTTATAGATAATGATCTCATTACCAGGCAGCTATTCCAATTTTATTCAGACTTTAATATTTCTTGAAGGAGAAAAAAATAGCATACAAAAAGGTTGGTTGTGCCAACTCAATCAGACACACTCTTGATGGACAATTATTCAAGTGCAAGCCAAGACAAGAAAAAAAATCATTTCCAAGAGTCTTCTGTCAAAGCTAAGTTCTCCTGTGACAATGTTTCAAGTAAGTCTACAGAGAGGAGAGAAGAAAATAACAGCTACCTGAATGAGGGGAAAAATGTAAGATTAAAAACCAAGCAAGTTTAATCCTAACCCTTCCATAAAGTGGTGCAGACTCAAAATTGCTGCAGAGATTCTGTCCACCTGTGTTAACATGGTTCTGATCTCAAGGAATGGAAATAGAGCCACACCCATTTCTCTTATCCCTACAGGATTTATTAATAGCACATAAACTACTAATGGAACATTCATTCACGTGAAAAAGTACAAGGAGACATGGGTTAAGATGGTTCTGATTTCAAAGAATGGAAACAGAGCCACAACTGTCACTACAGGATTTATTAATAAGATATAAACTACCAATGGAATATTCATTCACCTGAAAGTACAAGGAGATATGTGTTAACATGGTTCTGATCTCAAGGAATGCAAATAGAGCCATACCCATTTCTATTGTCACTACAGGATTTATTAGTAGAATAATAATTACCAATGGAACATTCATTCATATGAAAAGGTACAAGGACATATGAATTTATATCTTATCACCCACACCTTGGTACCAGTCTTCAAATAGTACTGAAAAATAAAGTCGTATTCATATCTATAATTCAGAAAATCAGTTCATCCCAGACCACAGAACCATTTTTCACTGGTGTGAGTCTGTGTGGTTTGATACTAGGATAGACCAAGGAAGATAAAGTCTTTTGTAAATAGATAGAACTGAGGTAAGCAAAGCCCAGGTTCCTTTGAATATATTAGATCATGTTTTGGAGAATTCCTCTTACTTTTTGGTACTTTTGGACTATATTTGTCTATGAGTTCCCTCCTCCTCTCTGAGGGAGAGGATGCTGGTCAAATCAGCCAACATCATCACTCCAGATTTCCCTGGATGCTTATGCCAAGAGAGAAGAATTATTCTCTTTTAAGGTAAGAAGAAAGAACCTTGACCATTTTTTTGCACTGTGTTTTCTTTGGCACTAGAAATCAGAAGTGGATCAAAGGGTGCAGAGCGTCCATTTTTTGTGTTTGCCATAACAGAAATTTTAATAATAACATTTATGGAACACTTTGAAGTTTTCCAATGCTTTACATACTTTATCTAGTAGTATCATAAGACAGGAAACACATCGTGACTATTGCTATTGTGGCCTCAAAATAGTTTGTGGGGCTCTTTTTTTTAACTCTTTAGACAGCAAATCTCCATCCCTTCAAAACAGTTAAGAAATGAAATATTCTGGCCTTTAAAGGAGAAACACCACGTCTGTGCTGTACAGAGAAGATCAATTTTTAAAAAATTAAAATCCAGTAAGATATACTTAATGCTAAAATTGAACATAATTTAATCTTTTGTGATTCAGAAGGCATTAATGGCCTTTTCAGTACTTCTGAGCCAAAATTTAAACTTAAATTATAATTCAATGAACATTGTGCAGGGAGCTTGGAGTCCCAGCATCTGGTTTCAGTTCTGGCACCCCTGGCTACATGACTTTGGGTAAGTCACAAATTCCCAGGTCATGACAAGGATTTGGATCAGATCAAGGGTTCTTAACCTTTTAGGTCTACAGACCTAGAATCTAAGATCCATTGGCCCTAGAGTCCAATCTATTCAAGAAGGCTGTTAACTTATAAGAGAAAAAAATACAGCTTTATTTTTAACTTATAAGAGAAAAAATACAGCTTTATTTTCTAACTCTAAATAAAATTTAATACTTTCTGCAATTATTTAAAAAGGTTGTTTAAAAGATATAAAAACTAAGTTTTTCCATAGCCTTCATGGATTGTCAAAAAGAGTCTATGATACCAAAATAATAATAATAATAATAATAAGGGTTATACACACCTGTCCTAGTAAAATGTAAGCTCCTTTAGAGCAGCAGCTATCTCGCTCTTAGGTGGAATAGATTGACTACTGGCCTGGAGTTAGGAAGACTAGAGTTAAAATTCAGACTTAGACACTTATTAACTTTATATGTAATTCTAGACAACTAACTATAATATGACCTCTGTTTCATTTTCTTCAATGGGGATAATAATAGCACTTATCTCCCAAGGGTTGTTGTGAAGATCAAATGAGATATTTGTAAAATGCTTAGCTCTCTGCCTGGCAGATAATAGATATTTTTAAAATGCCATAATATTGATTGATTGATTTTCCTCTAGTCACCACTCACCCTCAATATGTACTCCTAGCTGTTGATTAATAAGTCTCCTACTTCATTAAAAAACATTGAATGAGAACTCCCTCTGGTCCTCCTCTGCCTTTCCTCCTCTGCCTTTCCTAAAATCTCTGAAGGACCATTCTCTTCCTCCCCCTCAATCATAGAACTATCCCCACCACCATGAAAGCTAGTCCCTCTATCTCTTCCTTTAATTTCATCCCCTCCTAGCTTTTCTTTGTACTTTGCTCTATCAATCATCCCTTCTCTCATTCATCTTCAATTTCTCTTTCATTTTATCAAATGAGATAATATTTGTAAACCTCTTAGTACAAAGCCCAGTACATAGTAGGCATTTTAAAAATGCTTGTTCTGTCTTGCCTTCCTCTCCACTAGTTCCTTCCCATAAGCCTGAACAGGCATATTCAGGACTTTCCAATATTTGGCCTCACAATTTAATAGGTGCTAAAATGAGAGAGAAAGAGATAATGTGGAGGGGGTGGGAAGGAGAGAGAAAGAGAGGAGAAAGACAGACAAAGACAGACAAAGACAGACAAAGACAGACAAAGACAGACACACATAAACATACACAGAGAGAGAGACAGAGAGGCAAAGAGACAGACAGACAAAGAGATCGAGAGAAAAACAGAGACAGAGAGGGAGAAGGAGGGGAAGGTGGGGAGAGAGGGAGGGAGAGAGACAGACAGACAGAGAAGGAGAGAGAGGGAAAGTGGAGAGACAGACAGAGACAGACAGATACAGAGAGAAAGAGACAGACAGAGAATTAAAAAGGGAGAGACAGAGACACAGAGTGAGACAGAGAGAAATGGATGGATGGAAGGAAGAATGGATATATAGATGGATAGATGAATAGATAGATAGATTTTATATATTTAGCATCCTTATTTATCAATAACATGAAATGATTCTGAGCTTCCCTGTTTCTTTCCCCTTTGAGGCATATCTTTCACTCTTTCAAGCACTCTCAAAGGAAGAAGTAACCTTTCTCTTCTCCAAAGCTAATTTTACTTTCCAATCCTTCTTCCTTTCCACTGAATCCTTCTTTACTCATCCCAAAAACAACTTGTGTTTCTTACCTTGCAACACATTCATGTGATACTGCTGCCTTTGCAACTATGATCAAATTTGGCTTCTTTCTTTTCTAGTCAAACTTCTCAATTATAAAATGGAGATTTTATAAGCCTCCTTTAGGCTTAATGTGAGAATCAAATTATATATATATTTGTATTCGCTACCCTCACATCTTTACTACTTATGGTCCCTAATTCATTGAAATCTGGATTCCCCTCTTATCCACACTTAATATTTTTTGAGATGATGAATGATCTTTTAGACAAAGCCACAAGTGTTTTCCCAGTCCTATTATCATCATCTTCATTGTCATCACTATCATTTTCATCAATATATAGTCCCAGTAAAGAACTTTGTCTATCATCCTAATATCAACCTGGATATTTAAATGTGGAAAAACTCATCAGAGGTTGACTGTTGGGGGAATTAATTTTTCAGCTACATAAACTATGGAAGATCATTTATCAAGTCACAAAAGATGCACAATTTGCATCAGGGATCTATTGAGTACCTCCTGCTCCTTAAAACTCTGTTCTTTTGGCTTCCATGATATCATACCCTGCTATCTCTCTGCCTCTCTCCCTGAAGCCCTTCCCTGGCCTTCACTTTCAGAGAATCACAGTCTCAGAATTAGAAGGAACCTTAAACATCATGCACTAGCTCCTGAAAGAACTCATTCCACTTCTGTTTAGCTCTAATTATTAAGAAGTTGTTTTATGCATAAAGCATAAATTTTCTTCTTTGTAGCATCCAGTCAGTACTCCTAAATCAAAACTTCTAGGTGATAATAAGGTGAAATAAGAAGAGTCCAGGCTCACTTAAAAGTCTGGCTTGTGAACAAGCCCTTTTATGTTAATTTTAAAAAATAAATGTGTAGTGATAACTTTTAGCTTTTTTATTGCATAAATTTCTGCCTATATGTCTCCTTTATCCCTACCAGAGAGCCATCATTTATTTTTTTAAAAATCAACCCTCATGTTCATTTGCAGCGGCCTTCAAGATGTAATATTCTGTCTGTATCATTAACCCAAGAGAGTAATTCTCATCGTGGAAATTTCAGACCCTAGTGGAGAAGTGAGGGTTGACATGGCTGACAAGCAGCCATTATCAGTTTACCTTCTTGATGTGTCCCTTGATGCTTTATTAAGTATCATGAGGCATAAGACCATGAAGGCAAACCTGCTTATTTCAATCAGAATCATTATTGTTGATACAATCACCATAGTCATCATATTCTTTTCATCCATATATAGGTCCAGTGAAGGACTATGTTCATTGTCCAAGGACCTACCTAGCTATTTAAATTTGAAAAACTTGTCAGCAGGTTGGCCACTGGGTGATGAATTTTTCAGCCACATAAACTATGGAAGACCATTAACCAAATCACAAAAGAGATACAATTTGTATCAGTGAGGGAGTGCCCCCATCAAAAAAAAAATCACAGATCCTTGAAGGATTGAATTATGATTAATATGAATGACATCAAAAACAATTATCATTTCTATAGCAATTGAAGTTTAAAAAGTGATTTCCTATAACAATAAAATTATCTCAACTACAAAATGTAGGGATTTAGCAAATAATCTCTACTGTCCATTCTGATTCTAAATCCCAAGACCTCCTGATCTTTTCAATCATTCTTAACTGTCTCCAATTCTTTCCGCTAATTGCGGACAATTCTGATCTTACTCATGAATAAAATAGCTCGGTACTGTGATTTGTAGAGCACTTAAAGTGCCCACTATAGAAACACACACACACACACACACACACACATCCTTTCAGTCTCCTACTTTGCGGGTCACAGTGCCTTAAACTATATGACTACTTCATTCCCTTTACTTCTATTATTTTACTCTCATAAGACACAATAGGGCTGAGCAGAAAGAGGAAACAGCTTCTGACCCTTTGGAGAAAGATCACTCTCTTTCTCCACCCCTCTAAGCCCTCCACCCCTATCCACCCACCCACCCACCCATTTCCCAACCCTTCTTCCCTGTTATAAAGACAGCTGCAAAGAGAAATAAAAACATTACATTCAGAGGAAGGTTGTTTTGAGTTTCAAGCAGTAGGCTTCCTGCTAAAGTGTTTCATGTTGTTTGAGAGACCAGCCTGGGTACTCACACAAATACAGAAGCATGAAAGTCCATAATTATGAGTGCTCAAGAGTACCTGAGAGTGGGTGTTAATACAGAGTTCAAGTGTGTCAGCAGCACATTTGGATATTTGGTATGAGAGTAAAATTAACTTAAGAGTGGGTGTAAGCCTAAGAGTTTGAGTAGATGGGGTGCATTTGGCTTTAGAGTGAAGAGTGTGGTAAGAATAGAAACAATATATACAAGGTGGATTGTTCCCTCTTCCCCTCTACTATCTATAGTAAAGAGAGGAGGAAAATGAGGTTCAGAGGGCTTTCCTATGGTCACATAGATGATGTTGGAAGGGAAGCATGAGCCTGTGCCTTTCCACAACATGCCCTCTCAAATGTATAGCCTACCACTTGACATAGCATCTGTCACCAATGGTGACAGAACCAACTACCGTCATTCAGTACTCAATGAGCCAGACAACAGTCATCAGGACTATTGTTGACAAGTGCTACCTTTCTGTACAACCATCTTCAATGTGTATCTGTCAGACCCCCAGAGGTCCTCATGTCACTGCTTTTGCATGAAGCCAGGAGTTTCAGTGTGTAGAAAAACAAGGGCTATCTATTATCCTTTATGAAATGGCTTGATTTTAGTGGATTTTTTTTATCAGTTTTTATCACATTCTGTTATACCAGATTAACCGGATTATACCTTTACAGAAGAAAAGCAAAGTACAACCTTTAATCTTTTCAGGAAATGAGCTGACTGATTTTCCTCTTTTCAGTTAGAGGAGAGACAACAGGGAAGATTGGTCTGCCCAAGCAAAGGACTAAAACACTTTACACCAAATCCATTTCTGTCAGGAAGGTTTTTGTGAATTAATGCAATGATATAACCATTTTATATGAATGTTATGGAATATTATTGTTCCGTAAGAAACGACCAGCAGGATGAATACAGAGAGTATTGGCGAGACTTACATGAAATGATGCTGAGTAAAATGAGCAGAACCAGGAGATCATTATATACTTCAACAATGATACTATATGAGGATATATTCTGATGGAAGTGGATTTCTTCAACAAAGAGAAGATCTAACTCAGTTTCAATTGATCAAGGATGGACAGAAGCAGCTACAGCCAAAGAAAGAACACTGGGAAATGGGAAATGAATGTAAAGTGCTTGCATTTTTGTTCTTCTTCCCGGGTTATTTATACCTTCTAAATCCAATTCTCCCTGAGCAACAAGAGAACTGTTTGGTTCTGCACACATATATTGTATCTAAAATCTACTGTAACCTATTTAACATGTATAGAACTGCTTGCCATCTGGGGGGGGGGGAATCGGAACAGAAGTGAGTGCAAGGGAAAATGTTGTAAAAAATTACCCTGGCATGGGTTCTGTCAATAAAAAGTTATTTTTAAAAAATTGCTACAGACCCTTGTGCCTGGAATTCACTCCCTCCTCATCTTCCCTTGTAAAACCTCTTGTTTCATTTACAGAATATACAAGTCCTGCCCTGACTGGGACAGTCTTTCTCTAATTACTGGCACCACTCTTAAATTGTTCAGTCATTTTCAATGGCATCTGATAGCTTTGTGACCCATTTGGGCTTTTCTTGGCAAAGACACTAGAGTGGTTTGCCATTTCCTTCTCCAGCCCATTTTACAGAGGGGGAAACTGAGGCAAACACTCTTAAGCAAATTGCCCAGAGACTGGATTTGAACTCAAGGAGCCCAGAGTTCTGTGCACTATGGCACCTTAGCTACTCTCTTCTTAAAATTACTTATATAAATTATCTTCACTTTTTTGTTTGCATAATGTATCCTACCAGCAGAATATATGCTCCCTGAGGATAAAGACTTTTTTCCATTGTATTTCCAGTACCTAGCACATGGTTTAATAAATGCCCGTTGAATTGAACTGAAACTGGAGAAGAGTGAAGTGGGAACTTCTCAACTGGATGATGGAGAGCTAGGTGGTACATGGATAAAATATCAGCCCTGGAGTCAGGATCTGAGTTCACATAAAGCCTCAGACATTTATTAGCTATGTGGCCCTGGTCAGGTCACTTCATCCTATTTATCTCAGTTTCCTCCTCTGTAAGAAGGAAATGGCAAATCACTTCAATGTCTTTGCCAAGCAAATCCCAAACAGAGTCATGAAGAGTTCACCATTACTGAAAATGACTGAACAACAGAAAACTGGATGATGAAAGAAATTGCATCAAATATACCAAAAGTGTTTTGCAGTGAAAGGATTGCAGAACTTGAAATCAGAAGCTCTGCTCTGAACATAGTGGGGACTCAGTTTTCTCACGTATGAAATGGAGATGATAATATTTGAATTACCTTCCCCAAAGGGGTATAACGAAAAAAGTTTTCTAAATTTTAAAGAGTTCTAAAAATGAGTTATTCTTATTATAGGCCTGTGAGCTATGATTTTCAGGAGGAAATTAGCACTTATTCAGCACGCTCCTGAGCATCCACAGCCCTCCACAGTTATAAAGTGAAAGACAAGACACTATACAAGTGTATAGACATTCTCAGGCTTCTTGAATGTAAATGAAATTTCATGAGCTTGATTCACTGCGTTGTAGGAAGCCAGCAGTCAACCTTAGGGAAATTGGATCTCTTGCTCCACCTTAAGTAGATAGAACTATAAAATCTCACTCTGGGAAGGGACCTTGGAGCCAGCTAAAGGTACTATGCTGTGGCAACTGAAGATCTAGAAAAGAAAGTTCTTACCATCAAAATTCTTGGCACTGTCAAGTGGTTCCATCACAGAAACTAATATGATTTTATCTGTACAAATTACATTAGAGACAAAATTGCCATCTGCTTTGCCACTGTATCCAAAGGACTATGGGATCTTTCACATATATGGTTTCCTATATTAAAATGTAAGATCCTTGAGGGAAGAGACTGCGGTATTTATTGTTCTATATGCAGCCTCATAGCACAGTAAACATTTAATAAATGCTTTAATCATTCACTCTCAATCATCCAGTCTTATCCATTTCTGATCGAAAAACCTCTTTAGGATAGACCAAACAAGTAATCCTGCCTAATTCCTCCCTGAGCCCTAAATCCTTTATAATTCTATTTAACCTATCTGCTAGGAGCCTTCATCTAGGCCATTTGATATGTGATAAGTACAACATACTCTTTGACCTGGCCATCTGAAGCCATTCACTTCAGGGCACAACTGTCCTGAATTCTCTATTATATATTTCCAGGATTTTTTTTTACATTATTTCTTGCATTCAAGTCATTATTGCTAATAGATAATCTTCTACTTGGACACACCACCTTTTTATCCCTTATAACAAGGGAGATGCTGAATTAGAACAGATTCATTAAGACCATGCTTTGCTCCAGTAAATAAAATACTTCCTGTGTAATCAACAAATAATGAATGCAATATTATCTTGGATTCACCATACCTGTAAGTCCCTCCTGTGATTATGAAAGTACAATCTGCAATTTTTAAAATAGTAAAAAAGAAAAAGTAATGAAAAATCATTAGCAAAATCTGACTTCCCATTTTATATTTTCATCAACACTCTCAAGAGTATTCTCACAAGATTTTAGAATGATTACAAAGGAGGACATGTGGCTTGGAAGCAAAACATATCTCTCTTCCCTCTTTCTTTGGGGTAGTGATGTATGCGTGTTATTTTCCAACAATTTGTACTCTTTTCAGTTTCGAGCAGTTAGTCAGTAAACATTCCCTACTAAAAGTCAGAGTAGGAGCCAGCTAGGTGGCTCAGTGTCTAGAGCAACAAACCTGAAGTCAGGAAGGTCTGAGTTCAAATCCAGCCTCACATTCTTATCAGCTTACTAGTGATTCTAGGTAAGTCACTTAACTCTGTATGCCTTAAGTCACTGGAGAAGAAAATGGTAAACCATTCCAGTGTCTTTGCCAAGAAAATCTCATGGCCAATATGGCACACGAGATCTCAAAGACATGACTAAGGTACTAAGCCTTAACTTTCCAAAAAAAGGCCAAAAAAAAGTTCCTGCCCTCAAAGAACATACTTTCCAATGAGACAAACAGCACATAGATAACTAAATACATAAAAGAAATATACAGAGTAGATGAAGATAACATAGAAAGGAAAGGCATCCACAGCTACAGGGACAAGAATAGATCTCCTTCAAATAGTGAAATGCTTCAATATTTCAATAAATCTATGATTTCATTAATCCAGATCTGTGCCTTCTAAAAGCACGGAGCACAAGCCATCCATGTTTTCCCATCCTGACTTGCTCTTGTCCATATTCACCTACAAATCCTCCAAAAGTGGCCCACATTCTCTCTAGCTGTTGACATTGTATGGATACCAATGAAGCATGAAGCATATCAATTATTTTTCCCTTCTCTCCTTACCTGACTTGTCCACCTCCTTCCAATCATATATATAATACCCCTTCACTTATGAATTCCCAGAAAAGCTACTCTGTGAATAAGCATCCATTGAAAACTATAGCTCATAAGTCCTCTTCTATATGTAATGGACAGCTAGGTGATACAGTGAATCTAGCTGTGTGAGGTGGGAAAATCACCTCACCCTGTTTGCCTCAGTTTCCTCTTGTGTAAAATGAGCTGAAGAAGGAAATGGCAAAACACTCCAATATCTTTGTCAAGCTGATCCCAAATAGGATCACCGAGATGCTATTGAAACAACTGAAAAATAACAAAATGCAATGACTTTTACCATCCCAGTCAGAAGTCATATTTGTCTAAAAAAAATTTCATCCAACAAATCAAGTGACAAAAAAAGAATATCCCATGCATACATAGAATATAACTTTCCAAAGGTTTCCACACCATCAATGAGGGAGGGCAAACACACAGAGAGAACACATGCCCAGAGAACATTAAAGGAAGTAAATTTAGTCAAGGTACATTTAAAGGCACACTTAGGGTACAAATTTGGCCGAAGGAGCTCATACCTCAAATATTACAAATATGATACATTATACTCTTTCTCTACTGGGCTCACAGTTCTTCTGTCTTCTGGTCTTATCATTTCTGCCCTCTGTCTTCTTTGTGCACCGAGCATCACATCATCTCTGCTAGTCTTCTCTTTTGGTCTTTTTATTAATAAGTTCCTCTCTACTGCTCTCTTCCTGGATGCTAAAGCCTTCCCTTGACAGCTCTATAAATGTAGAGCCAAGGGCTAGGAGTCCGTACATCCAGTCAAACAATCAAGAGAATGCCCAGATTAAAACTTTCTATTCTTTTGTGAAGAATTCATCTAGCAATAAACTGAAATCTTTGACAACTCTCTGACATAATTAAGAAATACCTTTCTAACTCCTGTTACCTCCTTGATTGGATCTTGCAACCTCCAAAAGCATGAGGGAATTTAGCACACACACACAAAACACAAGTTTTGTGGAACTTCACTGCCATAATCATCTTTGATCAACATATTAACAGGGAAAAGAACAAAAACTATCCAAATACAGCAAGATGTCACCCTTTATCTATTTCTGTGTTCTACATTCTTGCCATTATTGTATACATATCTGCCAGCAACAAAACTGTTGACTGTTGAGTTGTATTCTGATCAGTACAAAAGCCCCATGTCTGCCTACGTGCACAATTCTTTATTGTTAATATACTGCAACCTATTTTTGCCCTTATACGCCTCTCTATTAGCCCATGGATGACCTGCAACTCTACTTCTTAATAGCCTGCGGAATTTCATTTTTGAGAGTCCTACAGCACTACTAAAAGAAGAATGCTAAAAAGATGAAACTTTATTTCAAGGGAGAAGTTTGGAATCTGTATTAAAAAGACTTGTATGATTTCTCAAAAATGGCCTTTCTTCCAGCTCACTTGCCTTCTCCTAGTAATGTCTAGGCCCAGCTAATTGCGCCTTTACAATATCTTCTATATATGTAGAAGTAAACCCGTTCTACAGAGTGTGCATGCAACTGGCTACTCTAGGCAGGAAGATTGAAATTCTTTATCCACTTAGTTTTTTTTTTTTCCAATGTGAATATTTAGGCTGATTTTTTTTGAAGTCTTGTCCAATAATTAAGAAATTTTTATGTTTTGATGCCTAATGTTAAGAAACTTTTATTAAGTTGAATTGAATTGAATTTATCATTCATTTTATCATCATCTGGACTTTAGCTATTTGACCCACTTACTAAAGAGATGCACAGGTCTATCTAATATGAGAATTCTTAAAATATTTTGTCATAGTTCTCTTTGACCAACTGGAGAGGTCTATGGACCATTTTTAGAATAATCTTTTTAAATGAATAAAATAAAATACACAGGATAATAAAAGAAACTAATTAAATTGAAAGATGGTTATCAAAATATTTTTAAAGTAAATCTACAAACTCTAGTTTTTAATTAATTTTATTTAATAGATTCTAGGAAATTAAATATATCAAAATTATTATATTATGCAACTTGATTGGGGTGATTGTTTTCTTATCAAAAATGTTGTAACTGGACCTGTAATTTTATAGCTACAAGAAACTCCCAGGTATGGAAACTCTCTCTACTAAGGAAAACTGGTAATTCTCTGCCACTTAGAAATTTCAAATCCTAGAAATCTTCCTAGAATCATGAGAGGTCAAATGTCACAGGGACAAACAGTATATTGAGAGGCAGAACTTGAACTCATGCCCAGTTCTGAAACAGGAATTTTATTCACTGAAACATTTTGCCTCTCACAACTGTGAAGGGATAAAGAGGAAATGACTGAGGAAACAAAGGTTCAAACTTCCAAGAGTTTCGAATCATTAGGAAACGCATGCTAATTGATAATAAATCGGTACCTGGTCTCCTCAGCTTTGGCACTGGACCCCAAATACAGGGAAAGACAGATCTTTGTGCATTAAAAATAATTAATCAAATAAGACTAATTAATTAAAAGAAAACAATTAACAAGGTATAAACCAGGAAACAAAATTAGGCAATCTGATTTCTAATTAGAGGAAAGATTAGGGACTTCAAAAATTAAAAGGGAGGAAAGAGTGGGTTCCAGTAGAGTTGCAAGGCTTGAATAGGTTTTGGGGGTCCTTCTCTTCCTAGAATTGAGAGATGCTGATTAATTACATCCACCTGCATTTATGAAACAATAGATGGTTTATACTATCTAGTTTCCCATGGGTGACTCAAACACACACACACACACACACACACACACGCACACACACACACTCCAAAAAACAAACAAACAAAAAAAGATGGGAATAATACATGTGGCAGCACAAGATAGAATCTAATTGGTTTTCTCAGTTTCCACACCAAACCAACTCCATTTTGAACTGGTCTTCATTCTATTTCATCACAACTATAACAAGAATAACAACAAGAATAAATGTGAGTGTGCATGTGTGTATAATACCCTGTGAAATAATTAGCTCATTTTAAGTCTATGGAACAATGTAATGGCCCCTGAGGTCTACTTACTTTCCTTCTCTTCAGCTTTAGGGAATTTATTTTAGATGAAAAATCCTGAGATCAGTCACAGCTTCCCTGAACCACAATTAGGAAAAACTTCTAACACCTAGACAGGAGTATAGAAAGCCTAACCTTACATTTACATCTATCTGAAGTTAACCCGTGGCCTCTTTGTGATTGCTTCAAGATTCAATTTAGCTAACACATTTGGGTAACAAAACAGTAGACTGTATTATAGAATCTGTGGATATAGGATCGGTACAAGTTCAAAGGAAGAAAACAGAGGAAGAGCCAATCTTTTCTTGGGATTTCTTTCAGACTGGGTCTTCTTTGAGATACCCATAGAGTAAATGATTCTCCTTGATACTGTCTTCTCTAGCACAGTGCAATCCTTTCTTTATTCCATATTTTCTCCAGTCTCTAAGATGCAACATTCATAATCTCTTCTTTCAGATTCTGAGATAATGTCTCCTTTTTATACAAATAGCCAAGGGTATGATCCAATCCCTAGGACAATGGTTTTAATTAGTCCAAAGAGATGTTCAGATCCTGTGTACATTCAGTGCTGATTGTTTGATTCAATTAAATATTTTTACCTAGTCAGAGCTTCAGGGACAAGTGGGATATTTCCAGCTCCACTCTTATATACACATGTATATACACATACATATACACATGTGTATGTACATGTATAGAAATATATACACACTTGTATATACACATATGGAGCAGCTAGGTGGTTCAGTGGATAGAGCACTGGGCTTGGAATCAGGAAAACTCATCTTCATGAGTTCAAGTCTGGCCTCAGACACTAGCTGTGAGACCCTGGATAAGTCACTTAATCCTGTTTGTCTCAGTTTCTCCATCTGGAAAATGAGAAGGAAATGGCCAACCACTCCAATATCTTTGCCAAGAAAATCTCATAAAAAGGTGAACTGAAAGAAAAAAAGAAATACACACATACACACACACATATACACGCGCGCACACACACACACACACACACACTCACACACATACTGTTCAGTCACATACAAATTTTTGTGACCCTATTCGAGATTTTTTTGGCGAAGATACTGAAGTGATTTGCCATACACATACATTCACACATGTACATACATGTACTAGATACGCATTTTAATGAACAGCATTCATTAAAATCTGTGCATATATATACATTTTAATGAATTTTAGACGAATATTGTCAGTCTGGAAAGTTTTAAACAGTGTTCTATGTAGCTAGGTTCAAAAAATATCTACTAACAATTAAGATGTTTTAAACATAGTTTATTTCCTAATCTCATTTTCTTGTTCTATATATGCCAAACTCAGAGAGTCATTTAAGCTGTCTGACTGAGTTCTTTGCCAATTGGAAACTTGACATCCTTCAAAAAAACTGTCCTACTGAGTCTCTTAGATGTCTCCTCTGAGTTTATTTAACTCCTGAGCTGATTGGTAGGTAAATCTGCTCCTTTTCAAACACTTTTACTGAGTTTGCTTCATTTAGTGACCTCTGAGGAAAAAAGTGGCCCTTTTCCATGATCCCTTTAAGACTTTTTAATTGGAAAAATGTTTTTATTGTGTCACTGACCTTGCCTGAGCTCATTTCAGAAATGTACTGAAGTGGATATACCAGCAAGGACAAGTAAGACTGAAAAATGTCCTGCATAGTACATCTTAGTATTTTTCACCTAAATGAGTTAGGATGTGGGGATTAAAAATTATCCCTTTTTATATGTGAATAATTTTTGAGATGGTTAAAAAAAAAAGAATAATAGTTTTCATATATAAAGGAAAAATGTAAAGGACCTGAAACTCATAGGGCCAAATTCTTCATACTCAACATGACCAGATCACCCTTTAATTTCCAGATGTAGATGATGATCCATCTTCCCAGAATTTCTGCCAAACCAGTTTTAGCACCCCACCTATAAGAACATGAAAGCATCAAGTAGGGTATATTCTAATGACTCAAATTAATTGTAATAACCAATCTTGGTCCCAAAAAAAGATGTAAAATATTCTTCCCTTATTTCAGTAGAGAGGTGGGAAATCATGATACTTTTGCTTAACTTATTCTTTATTACAAGGAAGGTTTCAAAAGATTGAAATATATTGAGAAGTCACTAGAATATAAAAAAGCCAAGTCTTTAATAGTCAAATGAATTTATGATCTTATCAATATAAGTGTTCTCTCCAATGACACTGATTGCACTTGCAATCAGGTATATGGTTCAAATCACACCTCAGATTAGCTGTCTGACTTGTGACAAGTTGATGAACTTCTTTGTTCCTCAGTTTCCCCATCTGTAAGTAAAAAGTTTCAGCTCAATGATCTCTAAATTTTGTTCCCATATCTTCCTAAGAATTTGCCTAAGGCAGCGGTTACTAAAACTATTTGGTATTGGCTAAGAAATAGACTAGTTGATCAATGGAATAGGTTAGGTTCAAAGGACAAAACAGCCAATAACCTTAAGAATCTAGTGTTTGACAAACCCAAAGACCCCAGTTTTTGGGATAAGAATGCATTATTTGACAAAAATTGCTGGGAAAATTGGAAATTAGTATGGCAGAAACTAGGCTAGACCCACACTTAACACCGTACACCAAGATAAGGTCAAAATGGGTTCATGATCTAGGCATAAAGAATGAGATCATAAATAAATTGGAAGAGCATAGGATAGTTTACCTCTCAGACCTGTGGAAGAGGAAGGAATTTATGACCAAAGAAGAACTAGAGATCACTATAGACTACAAAATTGAAAATTTTGACTATATCAAATTGAAAAGTTTTTGTACAAACAAAACTAATGCAGGCAAGATTAGAAGGGAAACAATAAACTGGGAAAACATTTTTACAGTCAAAGGTTCTGATAAAGGACTCATTTCCAAAATATAGAGAGAATTGACTCTAATTTATAAGAAATCAAGCCATTCTCCAATTGATAAATGGTCAAAGGATATGAACAGACAATTTTCAGATGAAGAAATTAAAACTATTACTACTCATATGAAAGTGTTCCAAATCACTATTGAACAGAGAAATGCAAATTAAGACAACTCTGAGATACCACTATACACCTGTCAGATTGGCCAGAATGACAGGGAAAGATAATGCAGAATGTTGGAGGGGATGTGGGAAAACAGGGACACTGATACATTGTTGGTGGAATTGTGAATACATCCAGCCATTCTAGAGAGCAATTTGGAACTATGCCCAAAAAGTTATCAAACTGTGCATACCCTTTGATCCAGCAGTGTCTCTACTGGACTTATACCCCAAGAGATACTAAAAAAGGGAAAGGGACCTGTATGTGCCAAAATGTTTGTGGCAGCCCTGTTTGTAGTTGCCAGAAGCTGGAAAATGAATGGATGCCCATCAGTTGGAGAATGGTTGAGTAAATTGTGGTATATGAATGTTATGGAAAATTATTGTTCTGTAAGAAATGACCAACAGGACGAATACAGAGAGGATTGGCGAGACTTGCATGAACTGATGCTGAGCGAAATGAGCAGAACCAGGAAATCATTATATACCTCAACAGCGATACTGTATGAGGATGTATTCTGATGGAAGTGGATTTCTTCAACAAAGACAAGACCCAACTGAGTTTCAATTGATCAAGGATGGACAGAAGCAGCTACACCCAAAGAAAGAACACTAGGAAATGAATGTAAACTGCTTGCATTTTTGTTCTTCTTCCCAGGTTATTTATACCTTCTAAATCCAATTCTCCTTGAGCAACAAGAAAACTGTTCGGTTCTGCACACATATATTATATCCAAGATCCATTGCAATCTATTTAACATGTATAGGACTGCTTGCCATCTTTGGGGAGAGGGCGGAGGGAGGGAGGGGAAAAATCGGAACAGAAGTGAGTGCAAGGGATAATGTTGTAAAAAACTACCCTGACATAGGTTCTGTCAATAAAAAGTTATTTAAAAAATAAAAAATAAACCATTACAGTAAAAAAAAATAGAATTTGCCTAAGGGTTTCACCCAAGATTCTTGGGGGACTCATTTAAGTTGTCCTGTCACACCGAGGATGTCGACAGAACAACACATACAATGAGTGTGCCTCATTATCACCCCATGACCAGTCCATTTTTTTATTGTACATTTCTTTTATTATATCATTTGCAATTTTCCCTTCATAATTCCTTGCATTTTATAATATATTTCAACCTTACCCATCACGTACTTCTCCATTGCCCTCTGGATGATTCTCCATTCTTTGAAAGATGATGATCCTCTAATTCTTTGGAACTGGTAGTATCCCACAACTTATAATCAATCATCACCAGAAGAATGTTGGTTTTAAAAAGATGGGCAATCCAAAGGCAATCCATGTACTCTATAAGGTACCACCAAAACTTCAATGTAATTAATTAAATGAAAAACAGAAACTAGAATCCAAAGAAAACTATGGATGCCATTTGCCTTTATAGTTCATCAAGAAAACAGTTAGAAAGCCATCCATCATCTTATCTCTCTAGGATAGGAGATTGTTAATTATTGTTCATGTCTGAATAGAACTAGAGATATTTGGCCTTTGCAGGATCTAGAATGGGAAAAAAATCTTCTTAAGTCAGTCATCCTTCTCTAATCCCTTTATTACTCACAGGGCTATATGTAAATCACCCTTTGTTACAGTGGTAACACTGTACTACTTGTCCCTTTTTTATGTATAAATATGTTTTTCTCATGAGAGTCCAGGCTAACAATTCGCAGAGGAAAAACAAGATGAATGAGTAGATTGTATACTAGTGTAGAATGAGAGAAGGATCTGAAGGAGACTTTTATTCATTCTACTTCTGTCACCAACGATTTTGTGACCTTAAGCAAAGCCCTTAATATCTAATCACCACAGTTTCCTCATCTGAAAGTGAAAGAGTTGGGGTAGATGTCTTTAAAAGTTCCCTCCATTTGTAAATCTATATTTCTATGATCCTGAGAAGGAGTATTATCAAGACTAAGAGATGCATTTGTTTGGACAACTTGGAGATCTGGGTTCATCAGTTGTTTTGTACAGACACTGAGAGTGAAGAGTAAACTGAGCCTAGAATTTAGGAAAAGAGCAAATTGGATTAGATTTGGAAAATTTCACAAAATTGTTCATTACTTCATGCTTCTCCCTGAAACAAAGGTCCATCTTGCTAACTAACATAAAGACTCTTCCAGTGTTTTCATATATATGAAGCATACCAAGAGGAAGTACACAAAAGTGTTATAAAGTATATCACAGAGAGATGCATGCCTGGGAAAGAAAGGGGACCAGTGATGTGTGAGAGTAGTAAGAAACTGATGAAAAACCACTGGTATCCATGCAATGTCAAGAAAACTAGAAGACCCATTTGTAAAACCCTATAGAGGATTTATGGAAGAACACAGAAAAGAATTAAGCAGAATGATAAAGTATAAATAGTTTGCTATCTGTAAAACTTGAAGGAATCCCCAAATCAATGAGATCACCACTCTATCAAACTATCAATTTAGCTTTTTAGAGATAGAATAATCCTTAATGGATAAATAAAAGTGATCAGCAGAGTCAGGACTGAAACCCAGGTCTTGTATCTCCCAATCCAATGTTATTTCTACTGCAATTTACCACCTCTATTTGAATTTTGAGGAACAATCAAACTGCTTTTTCTGAAAGCCCCAATCTGACCACCCTATGCCCCTCCCTGCTAGCTCCAGTGGCACCTTATTGCCTCCTGAATCAAATAGAAACTCTTATATTTAAAATTTATAGTCCTTCACAACCTGAGGCCGACCTGCTTTTCCATCCTTATTGCATATTATACCTCTCCATCTACACTATGGTTCAGCCAAACTGCCATTCCTTCTGTTCCTCCATTTCTCACTTCTGTAAGTTTACACCGGCTGTCATTCATTTCTGAAACAAACTACCTCCCCACTGAATTAGAGACAGCTTAGCAGGCTGAATAGAATGACAGTCTCCGAGTCAAGAAGAGCTGTTCAAGTACTGTTTCTGAATGTTTTTGCTTTTGTCCTTATACCCTCAATGTTTAACATGGTGCCTGCTACATTATATTACCTTAATAAATATATGCTGATTGATTAATTGCAAAATGGCACTAAATCCATGATTGGCTCTACTGCAGCTAAGTGGAGAAGTAAAAAAAGTGTCAGATCTAGAATCTTTCTAACTAGGTCCTAATTTGGCTTTGGGATCTTACTTAGTCATGAGACCCTCTGTGGCTTAATCATTGTCTGCCTCAGTTTCTGCAGCTGTAAAATGGGGTAATAATAACAGTTACCTCCCAGAGTTGTTGTGAGAATCAAATGAAATGATATTTATGCAATGTCTAGCACGTGGTAAGTCCTATAGAAATGTTAGCTGCTCTCATCATTATTATAATCATGAAAAGAATGAAATGCATCTGAAACATAATGGTCAAAATTGAATGATCCAAAAAATAAGCCACTCATCCAAAAAATTATCACTGGTCTGATTGCCTATCTTGAGCCAATGTCAGTTTGTTGCTTTCTGAATCCAGTGAGGTAGCCTGTAAAGAAATAGATGCTATATCCTTAACTTCACCATAGAAAGTTAATTTCCTCCTTATGTCCCTCCAGCCTGGAGCCACCCGACATAGAATATGAGCTGGGGGCTCTGCTCTGTTCAAGTGAAAGACAATCAGCATAAGAAACATTAGCCATGGCAGTGCTCAGGATTGCTCCGTGGGACGGATGAAAAGGAAAACCAGTCATCTGAATTGAATTTTCAGCTAGAGCCTAAGAGGCCAAATTTAATCATCCACCTAAAATTATCACACAAGTCAATATTTTCTCCCTTCTCCTTGCAGAGAGAAAGAAACTGATTCTCTGTTTTTCACTCTAGCAGGTGGCCTTGAGGCAGCTCACCAGCTGGCTGAAACCTAAGTACCTTCGCCAAAGACAAAAGCAAGTGAGATGATTGATTATCTTCCCATTGTACTGGAAGTGCACCACCTCAACCAATCAACATGCAAGGCTGCTATCCGTTTAGCATTGAGCAAAACTAGTCCTGGGAGCAGATGAACAGAGCTGACCAAATCACAATCCCTGGTTAGCTATTGCTTCCTCAGCCTGATCAGTTCCTCTCAATGAACTGATTTGGACCAGGCTCTAATTAGTTGTTTAGTTATACAACACTGTGCTGTTGGATTGTTTGTGTTCAATATCCCTTAGATGGTGCAGTAGATAGAGCATTGACCCTGAAGTCAAAAGAATCTGAATTCAAATGTGACCTCAGACATTTAACCTTTACTAGCTGTGTGACTCTGGACAAGTCATTTAGCCCCAATTGCCTCCCAAAAAAATATAGTTTAAAAGAACCTTAAAGAGTGACTGTATCTGGAGAAAACTCCCATTCCATTAGGTGGAGACATTACTAGAGGAATGGAAAAGAATGCTATAGTTTGCATGGATCATGAGGGTGTGGGGGCCAGAATATACCCTTCAAAATATTGAAGAGAGAGACACCTCTGAAAATTTTTGAGGAATAAATCTATGAGATTTGTACATTAACAAGAATAACCTGAAAAAAAGAACAATAAACTGGAACTGAGTTAAAGCATGAGGAGAGAAAGATAAGAGGCAAAGAGCATAAATAGGAGGTTTTTATAATAGTCTAGATGACTGTCTCTTTACTCAGCTAATTAAATCAATTCAAAAGGTAATTTATTTGGCCAGGCTTGGCCACAAGGAGCTTGAGAAAGAGAGAGAGAGAGAGAGAGAGAGAGAGAGAGAGAGAGGGAGGGAGAAGGAGGAGGAGGAAGAGCAGGAGCAGGAGGAAGAGGAGGAGGGAGGGAGGGATAGAGAGAAAAAGGAAGGAAGGAAGGAAGGAAGGAAGGAAGGAAGGAAGGAAGGAAGGAAGGAAGGAAGGAAGGAAGGAAGGAAGGAAGGAAGGAAGGAAGGAAGAAAATGAGAGAAAGATTCAGAGAGAGAGAAACAGACAGACAGAGAACCATAAAGAATAAGATCCCTAGGTGAGTGTAATATGGATCAAGAAGAAAGCTTCAGATAACAATAATAATTAAGATTAAAAGGATGAGGAGTCAGAATATGAGAGAGAATGAAAAATAGGACAGAGATGAGGAGAAATAGAGTAGCACCCTAGCAAGAAGGAAAAGAGTATTAAAAGGGAAGAAGATGGTCCTTGCAGCTGCAAAGAGGACAAAATAGTGTTGCAAAAAATGTTACAGAATTCTGGGCTTGGTAAGATAGGTAACTTATTAGGACAAATCTTATCATGGGTAATTGGGGGTCATATGACAACGAATAGTTCACAAATAGTGATAGACCTTTCTCCTATGTTCTGGACTTCCATGTAGCATGCTCACAATGAACTTCCATACTTCTAGAAGGATCATAACTTACAATAGTAAAACTGTATGAAGCTTGTGGAAGCCTTATTTCTTCCTAGAAGGTGAAAAGGCAAATATATGTCTTCTTGTAGTGATACAGTCCTAACTAAAAGGCATGCATACCAAAATGATATATCCATGATAATTATATGCATGTGTAGGAACACTTGTCTTTTTTTCATGTCTCATGTTTTTATTCCATTCAACATCAAAAATGGAGTTGACTATAAGACAAAGCATATCCAAACACTTCTTTTGACCTGTGATTAAATGGGTATGAGATCACAGGAATGCAGATTGTAGCCCTTTTATGCTTACCTGTCCAGTGTGGCTCTTGGCTCTATTATCACAAACATTTGGCATTGGAAGGGAATAAACATTTATTAAGAGCCTATTATGTGCTAGGAACTGTGCTAGGTAATATTTATTCTTTTGATCCTCACAATAACCTTGCAAAATAGGTGCTATTCTCTCCATTTTACAGTTGAGGAAAATGAGACAGAGTTTAACTGACTTGCTGGTGGTCACACAGCTAGTAAGTGCTGAAGATCAGTTTTGAATTTTTCTTCCTGACAGCAGAGCTCTATCAACTCTATGTTGCCTAGGTTCCATTGTCCACCTAATAGACTGAGAGCTTTCTTTCCTTTCTCTCGCTATTAAGAGTGAGCACCTGGATTGTGCTCTGGCTATCTGTTGCTCTTGCCAAGAGACTCATTATCATGTTAATTAATACAGCAAATAATATTGTATTTTATTTATAATTCTCCCTATATTCTTTCCTTCTTTCCTTCCTTCCCTCCTTCCTCTCTCCCTCCCTCTTTCTTTCCTTCTTTCTTTTTTGTAATATCCTAGAGATATCCTAGTCTCTCTATATTTTCAATCACACTTCATATTATATCTTTAGTTCCATATGTTCAACTGCTTACTAAATAGAAAGCAGAATAGGAGAGTGGGCAGAGTATTGAATTTGAGTCAGATGAACTAAATTCAAATTCTGGCTGTGTCCTGTGCTATCTGCATTATCCTGAGCAAGTCATTTGATCTTTTAAGTCTCAGTTTTCCTCATTTGCAAAATGGGAAGGTTGGGCTAGATTACAACTAAACTCTAAATCTTTGCTCATATGATTCACAATGAATGCTCTTTTGTCCTCCCCGACAAAACCCATCCCTCCCCCTAAATTTTTCTATAATCTCCTATCCAGGGTAAATACCAATTCCCCTCTACCTCTCCCAATAACCAATCTATTGTCAATCCCCATTAGTTCTTCTCCTGTATGTGCACGAATGTTTGTGGCAGCCCTTTTTGTAGTGGCTAAAAACTGGAAACTGAATGGATGTCCATCAGTTGGAGAATGGCTGAATAAATTGTGGTATATGAATATTATGGAATATTATTGTTCGGTCAGAAATGACCAACAGGATGATTTCAGAAAGGCCTTAAGAGACTTACACGAAGTGATGTTGAGTGAAACGTGCAGGGTCAGGAGATCCTTATATACTTCAACAACAATACTATATGATGATCAGTTCTGACGGACGTGGCCATCTCCAGCAATGAGATGAACCAAATCAGTTCCAATAGAGCAGTAATGAACTGAACCAGCTACTCCCAGCAAAAGAACTCTGGGAGATGATTATGAACCACCACATAGAATTCCAATCCTCTATTTTTCTCCACCTGCATTTTGGATTTCCTTCACAGGCTAATTGTACACTATTATTTCAAAGTCCGATTCTTTTTGTTCAGCAAAATAACTGTTTGGACATGTATACTTATTTTGTATTTAATTTATACTTTAACATATTTAACATGTATTGGTCAACCTGCCAACTGGGGGAGGGGATGGAGGGAAGGAGGGGAAAAATGGGAACAAAAAGTTTGGCAGTAGTCAGTGCTGTAAAATTACCTATGCATATAACTTGTAAATAAAAAGCTATAATTTAAAAAAAAGAAGAAGAAGAAGAAGAAAGGATTCTTCCCCCTATCCCAATGGAATAAATCTTAAAATGGAAGGTATCTAGAGTCCCTCAAATCCAATCTTTTCATTTTACAAATATGGACACTGAGTTTGAGAGAACCAAAGTGACTTGCTCAGGGTCACACTAGTATGGGTGGGATGTGATACAGCTAGAGGCAGTATGCTAGAGATGGCTCTTACTGGTTTGCTAGAGCTAGTAGTCAAATTTTTAATGTGAATATTTACACCTCAGAAATTGAGAAGTACAACATGAACTGATGCAAAGTGAAATGAGCAGAACCAGGAGAACACCAAACACAGCATCAGCAACATTGTGTGATGATCAAGTATGAATGACTCAGTTCTTCTCAGCAACACAACAAACTAAGACAGTTCCGAAGGACTTATGATGAAAAATGCTACCCATCTCCAGAGAAAGAACTGATGGAATCTAAATACAGATTGAAGCATACTATTTTCCCTTTCTTTTTTTCATGGTTATTTTCTTTTGGTCTGCTGCTTCTTTCACAACATAATTGATATTGAAATATTTACATAATTGCACAAACATAACTTATATCGAATTGCCTACCATCTTAGGAAGGGGTTGGTGAGGGAGGGAGTATTGTGCCATAGTTCTCTTTTAATGTCCTGACCCAATTTCCCAAATTATCCTATTGAGTTACTCTGCCTCAGGTTATAACCATTCCCTCTTAATGTTTGATAGGAAAAAGTCTTATATTGTAGACCTTAAGCTATACTTATTATTCCTTCTTAATGTTTAATAGGATAAAGGTCTTCATCCATTTTAGACATCATTAGCATATCAGGAGCTTCTCCAGTACCTCCCTCCATTATGTCATCCTTGGTGTCTGCCTCCATTATGTCATCCTCTTCATAGGTTCCTCCCCCCATTAGGTCATCGGTCTTGTAACCCTATAAAAGAGTCTTGTATGCAACGTTCAGGGCTGGATTCTTTGAGACGATAGTCTCATTCAGGCCTGGGATCAAACCATGGATCCATTTGGTCCCAGTAAATCTCTCCATTAAATAAATTATTAAATTGTTCTCTAATCTCTATCTTGCTCAGTTTCTCCGGCATTACAGGAGGGAAAAAATTTGGAACTCAAAATATTTTAATGAAGGGGAAAAATTGTCCTTGCATGTAATTGTAAAAAAAAAAATAAAATATTATTTAAAAAGTAAAAAAAGATACTGACAAGTATAGCAAATCAGAGCTTGATTTACTGTAGTGTTGCTAGACTTAAGAAAATATTAATAATGTGATCAAACTTAAAAATACATTTTGAGAGCCCAGTTGTTAAACATTTACCAGCCTTGTATAACTCTAAACACTGCTTGAGCTCAGAAGGAATGCTGTAGAAGACTCAACTTCTACAGCTACAATATTATATTATTTGATATATCATTATTATGATATTATCATAAGACTGGAGGCCAGATAACTAGGATAATAATAATAATCTGAATTTATATAGCACTTAAAGATTTTCAAATTGCTTAATGATGATGCTTAACATCCTTAATCTCATTTGAGTCTCACAATATGCCTGGATTTGAACCCAGCTTTTCTCAACTATGAGTCAAGTTCCCTATTTACTCCACCCTCATTTCTCCCTTTCAAGATGCCCCATGAAAACCTCCCTGTCAGAAGCAATCTCTATCATCTCAAACTTTCCAAAGCTTATAGATTGGACCTTTCTTGTTCTTATGACATTCTGTCTCGAATTATAAGAATTTCTGATAATTTCTTACCCTCTAATATTAGAGTATAAGCTTTATAAGGTCAGGGACTGTTTTCTTTGTGTCCCCAGCATCCTGAGTGCTTGTTGATAGTGTTTGTTGAATTGGAAGGTATATGAGCTATCTGTTCTGTTAAGGCAGAACAGCACTGAAGGTCTTTGAAGGTATGATGGAAATTATCCTTTTGTATTTTATTGCCTCAATTGCAATAAATGGCCTCAATGGGACTAAACTCCTACTGGACCCATCCTAGAGATTAGAATAATAGCCTAGATAGATGGTGGGAATTGGAATGCTAATTAAACATAAAATATTTTACTTGCACTTTAAATGAGAGGAAAGAGAGACAGAAAGACAGACACAGAGAGACAAAGACAAAGAGATAGAGAGAGACAGAGAAACAGGCAGAGAGAGGAGGAAAAGAGAAAGAAGAAGAAGATGAGGAGGAGGAGGAGGAGATGATGATGATGATGATGATGATGATGATGATGAAAGAAAGGAAGGAAAGAAGGAAGAAAAAAAGAAAGAAAGAAAACAAAAAGTCAAATGAACAAACAAATTTTTAACCTACATATACTAAACATTGAAAAACATCTAAAAACAAAGATACTACTCACTTAAAGTATACACATTATTAAGGATTGGGTTAATTATTAATAAAAAATGGAAGTGGTATTATATATACCATTATTTACAATTCAATCCAACAAGCATTTGTTAGTGACAACTACAAACAGGGTTCCATACATAAAAGCTGTGGACAAAATAACAAAAACAAAAACCAGCTCCTCAAGGAGCTTCCATTCCATCAAGTGATACATATCATGAGATAAGTAAAGAAATACAAATTAACAGATAAGTAAAAAGAAGGGAGAAGATGCTATCAAATTCGGGAGGGATTCAGAAAAGTCTATTCATCTACAGTGGCATTTGAATTGAACTTTGAGTGTTGCTAGATTTTCTTATTCAATTACATAAGCATTTATTAAACATTTGCTATGCATCAGGCACTGTGCTTGGTATTAGAGATACAAAGACAAAATATTAAAATGTTCTCAGCCCTTAAGGAGCCAGCATTCTATCGTTAGATGGTTATTTATAGTTTACATTCTTATTCACATTTTCTATTATATTTGTGGATGACAATCTAAATAAACTTATCTGCTTATCTATACTTATCTGCTATACTTATCTGTTTTTCAATTTTCTTTTCTATAAAATGCCACTGGTAATACAGGGCTCTGGTCCCTATGCATAATATTTGTAATACCCAAACCAAGAGAATCTGAGAATTATTAGTAATAAAGAAATTAAAAGTAGGTAAAGTAAATGGATGTTTTCATTGAAAACAATCTCCTTGGGAAAATCACTTATATACAAAAAAGTTGATAAATTATTTTGTTTTAACTATCTCCCTTTGTTATAAGGTAAAAAATGTTGATAAATTATTTTGTTTTAACTGTCTCCCTTTGTTATAAAGTAAGGTTCTAAGAGTACAGGAAGGGGGCAGTCATGAGAAGCAATGGCAATGCTTTAAAAGAATCAAAATATTTTCAAGAAAAAAATCCTCTGGCACGTCAAAAAGCTAATGGAGTCATCAGATGCCAACAGAAATCAAAAACATTGCCCACTCCCCTGGAGTTCTCTTTTCTCTCTTTGTTGTAGTTTGGCTGTTTGTTTTTAATATTTGTGCTGAGGTTAAGGCTTGCCAGGCTTTAGAGGAGAACCATTTGTTTAGACAGCAGTGACACAGGCAGCAAGAACGCCTACCCCATTATCCAGACAGTCACCTTTCTCAAGTCACTCTGGGAGATGACAACAGCTTCTGATGATGGAAAATAAATCAGCAGCCACCCTTTATACCTCGCCACCTTTGGAAGCTTATTTCCCCTGATTCTACCCTTCCCCAAAAGGAACATTGAACTTGTCAAAAGGGAAAAAATAATTTACTCATTGATCCTCTGACAGACTAAGTTAAAGAAAAGTTTACAAAATAAACTTGAAGGGGAGATAAAGATACAGGATCCTTGCGGAAGACTCCATGAGAAAGGTCAGCTTCAAGGCAAAAGAACAAATAAAAGCTTTGTGTATGTCCAAGGATAAGGACAAGGAGTTGTAAGTTTATTTATTTCCCATGTCAACTGGATCTGTGAGGAAACCACAGAGGTAAGAGTGACTCCTTTGCTTCACCCAATACCTCCATTTGAAAACATAAAATCAGTGTAAGAAAAGAAATGTGATCCCCAAAGGTGGAGGAAATTTCCACTCAGTCACGGCAACTTGTGACCTGCCTGCCAAGGAGCAACTCCCAGCTGCCAGCCTATCTACCAGTCAGACAGGGAAGGATGTGTGAGCTGGTGCTATTCAGTGGATACCTTAAGGAGTCCCCTTCCTTTGGTGATCAAAGATCAGAAATGTCTCCCTGGGTGGTATTACTGTGCCAGGAGATAGGGGAGAGGGGAAAAGTGAGAGGGGAAGGGAAAGAAGAAAGGGAGGGAAGGAGTCAGTGAAAGGAAAGAATAGAAACTGTGAGGTGAATGCTAGATTGAGAAAGGAGAGGTAGGGAGAATGAGATGAGAAGAAAAAAGGATGCAATAGAGAGGGAAAGAGAAATAGTAAATGAGAGTGGAAAGAAGCAAGAAGAGATGCAGAGGACAGGGAAGAATGAAAGGGAGGAGAGTGCTGGGGAGAGAAGAGGGAAAGAGTGAGAGAAAAAGACTGGGAGAGAAAGAGAGAGACAGAGACAGAGAGACAGAGGGGGGAGTGAGATGGAGGGAGAGAAAGAGGGGAGAGACAGAGAGACAGAGAGAGAGAGAGAGAGAGAGAGAGAGAGAGAGAATTGTAGATGTGTTTTTTGTTAGTTTCTATTTCTACTTTAACTCCACCCCTCCTCAGTTTCATGTTGAAAAATGGCTTTGATAAGAGAAGCTCATAAACATTTTAGGGTTCTCTGTTTCAAAATCATGAAAGTGATAAATAACTTGCTGATCAAAAATCTCAGTTCCTGAAAGCCAATAGTCAAAGGGAACAAGGGTCAGCCTGAGAGGGAGCAGATCAAGTTTAAGTCTAGATTGAGGCGTGGGGGGAGAGGAAAGAAGTGTGTAATCTTAATGCATCACATCAGACAGCACTTTATTCTATACTGCCTGGAGATTTTTCAATCATTTTTTGTATATGGATGTCTTTTGTCCCCAACATGATTGTAAAGAAACCAGATCTTAAATAAGACTTTCCACAATTTACAAATCTGTTGTACTATTAGCTTGTCCACATCTCATAACTGCTCAGATGCTTAATGTGTACATCTATAAAGCATAAAGAGGGATAATGCTCACAGTACCTACTTCCAATAATAGTTGTAGGAGGAGCTTTGTAAACCTTAAAGGATTATGTAAATTGGCAGAAAAATAGATTACAGATGCTAGGGACTTCAGATAGCATCTGATTGAATCCTCACATTTTATAGATAAAGGATCTGTAAGCCAGAGAAGTGAATTATAAGCTCCCAGCAAGGAAAGACTTATCTCACTTTTTGTATTTGTGTCTCCTCTGCCTGTCACATAGTAGGTGCTTTGGAAATATTTGTTGTTTAATTGCCGAATCTCATAAGATTTCATGAACAAAATTGTGAACCCAGGTCCTTTGATTCTACATATAGTCAGTTTTTCACTGTGGCCTCCTTCACAGGGGCAGGGGGAGGAGGGGAGAAAGGAGTGATGTCATAGAAAAAAATCAAGAGGAAAGTGACAAGGATAATAAGAAAGGGAGAAGAACCTGGGAATATTCAGCCTATAGAGTGGGGAAAGGAAGAAGATATGATTTCCATCTTCAAATAGTTGAAAAGTGGTCATACAGAAGAGGGGTCAGACATTCTGCTTGGTCCCAGAAGGAAGAACCAATAAACGGGTGGAGGGGAGTTTCAAATAGATAAAAGTTTAATAGCAGGGAAAACTGCCTAATAATAAGAGCTTTCTGGTTGTAATGTTGACTACCTTGGGAGCAGTAAGTTGTTCTGACTTCAAACAGAAGCTAGGTAACTTATTGAAGATATTTTCAAGAGGATTTTTATTCATTCACAGACTAGAGGGCCTTTGAGATCCCTCCCAAATGTGAGATTCTGAGGTTCTGATTTGGGGATCCTGCCATGGAATCTAATAACCACCATTTAAAACAATTTAGGGGAAGAAAAGATAACTTGGGACTCTAATACTCGGGACTTCTATACTTCGCTCAGCCCACCCCTCTTCCCCAACACACATACAGACACACACACACACACACACACACACACACACACACACACACAGTCAAATCACTGGGCAAGTAAAAGAGTGATCTAAAGAATGAGTGCTGCAGGACTTTAGAACCAAGGACAGAGAATAACAGCCAAACACTACATACTACCATGCTATAACTACCAGGTATGGTAGTCACATCCATCTAGAACCATCTAGAACTACCAGTGACAGATGCTGTGGATTTATGAATCATTCATTCAAACCTCATCATTTTACAGAAAAGGAAGCTGAGGGTCAAAGAGGAGAAATTATCTGTACAAAATCAGACAGTTAAGTAAGAGCTAGAATTTAACTCAGGTTCTCTGCCCGTAAATCTAGTGCTCTTGCATGATGGCTTTTGGTGAGGACAGTAGTCAGAATCTTTTTCTTACCAAGATGATTGACCCTAGGCAGAAAAAAAAAAAAAAAAGATCTTTAGCTGTTTAGAGCCCTAAGGGGAACACAAACTTTTCTCCTATTCTGAGGCAGCTTGTAGGCAATAGGTCACATGGGGAGAGCTTGGGCCTCAAGCTCCTGTTAGGCTGGTTTATTATGCTGAATGCTAAGGCAATATGTATAGAAAGGGGAGGTAGCACAGAAGCTTTGAAGGATCACTCCTATGGAGATTCATTACTAGTGAAGCTTTTCCAGTGAGTCTGTATTCACATGTGCATACCCCTGGGGGAAATCTTGTGGGCTGGGATGTGTTGCAATCTGCTTGAGATCTTGGGCACAGAAAGCATCAAGTCTTGGTTCTGTGCCACAGGGTTAGCAATAACAGCGTCCTTGAGAACTCCCTCTGACAGCTACCCTGTTGCCCTGGGTATGTATTCCTGTGAAAAACTTCATGTGTCCCTGGCAATTAATAGTCTCAGATCCTGGCAAATAATACCAACACACTATGGAGTTTACCCATGTCATCTTGCACTAGACACTCTGATGGAGTTAATATATAATCTGGGTAAATAGCTTCAGGAACTGCAGGTGGGAAGTTGTTCAGCTCCAGGCATAGCAATAGCATCCCATATGGGTATTCATGAGGCTCCAACCAGTGTTTTAGACTTAGGAAGCATTGTTACTGCCTGAGTCTACCATTTTCTCTCCAAGAGTAACATGCATAGGTCTTCTTAGGTCAGCAGGAGCTGCTTTTTAAGAAGAATGTATAGAACTTTTCAACAGCCCTGGCAAAGATGGCCTTCCTTGCAAGTAGATTGGAAAGCATTGAGAGGGACCCTAAATTTAGCAGATTCTTTTGATTCTAGATGGGAGTCCCCATCTCAGGGAGTATCAACAATTTAAGGAAGAGTTTCTGACTAATTGGGAGTTTATCCACGCAAGATACAGCTACCACCATGTTGTGACTCCAACCAAGAGAATGGGTTTTGATGGCCTATATAAATGGGTTCTGGCAAATTGGAGCTATTTTCAGCTTGGAGCAGGTAGAGCTGATGGAAATATTTACAAAGGACTTGAATCGAAGAACCACTTAGTAAAGTGCCCTATGCTTTAGAAATTTGGTGACCTTAGTTGATATGACAGCACAGCTAAATGATTACTTAGAATATAAGAGAAGGCTTTAGAACTGGCAAAAGCATATGAGTTAATAGGTCAGCAAGAAATGCCTGAATCCATCCATCTGAAAAATCAGATTATGTTATATTCTAAGAAATCTCAGTAGGAAGAGAGGATGTGGAACAGTCTCTCTTACAGTAGTTTGCCTGTTTCGGACCTGTCTCCTTTTCCTGCCTTGTACTCTATTCCTTTTTCCTCCCCTTCTCTTCCTAGCTAGAAATTTTTAGTTTCCTGGATATTATTGGTGCAGTATCTACATAGGAAACTAATCTTATGTGTCTGTCTCCAGATAAGGCACTTTTGCTTTCTTTCCTCTGTGTTTGGAATCTTGTCCCTCCTCATCCCTGCCTCATGGCTTCCCTTAAGTACCTCCTGCAAGAAGCCTTTCTTGGTCTCCTTTAATGTAGGTACCTTCCCTCTGTGGATTATCTCCGATTAGCCCCAATGTCTTATTTGTATATAATTATTTTCAGTGTTGTTTTTATATTGTGAGTTCCTTGAGATCAGAAGCTATCTTTTGCCTGTTTGTGTGTCCCCAGCACTGAATATAGATCCTGGCACACAGTGGGTATTTAATAAATGTATATTGTGCAACACCCACACCTCCATATAAAATACCTGGATCTCTTTTTCAAACCCTATTTTATGAGACAATCTAAATTAGAAATAGGGTCAAAATCTAGAATAACCTGGGTGGTATAGAAAAGGGGGATTTACATTCACATTGATTCCCTTCTTTTAGTTCTTATTTCAGAAGAAAGCATACACCCATAGCGTGGATTCTCCATCTGGCTATGTTGAAAATATATCATTCCCACTCAAAATTTCCTGATTGTACCCTCATCTCTCAAGGGACTAATTCCAAAATTTCTCCCCCAGCCTTTCCCTTTTTTCTACCATGACCACAACTCTAGAAGCATTGGTGATGGGACTGGAAAGGCTTCTGATTAAAACATACTTAGTAAGTATATATTTCTATGTTGGGCATTCAAGTCAGGAACATACCATACTGTTCTCACATCCCCTATATCAATAAGCAAAATGCTAGCTATATAATAAATATATTTCTTTTCCCACAAATGATATGAATCACACAGCCCATTGATAAATATCTATTTGTTTCTAAGCTGGTTGAAACTCACAAAGAGCATACAAAAGCAATGCAACATCCAGAGAGAAATACTCCAAGTAGCAGAAGTACAATCACTGCCCCCTTTTTATTCATCCTTTCATACCATGATCTCCATTCCATTGCTTATAGAGCCTATAACTTCAAGCAGACTCACCATGACCCTTGCTTGATCACCATGTCTCACTACCATCAAAACCAAACTACCACTTTAGCACTCTAGATTTATAGTATCTTGCTTCCCAGCCTCATCCTTCACTGTCATGGGCTTCCCACTCTAGCTGGGTTTATCTATTTGTCATTCTTCACTTCTACTATTTGAATTTCCTTGTTTTCTGTATCATTCCCATCTCTTCTGCCTGATAACTTTTCCCCTTTTCCCCACCAATCTATTTTCCTCTCCATCAAAATTCAAAGTCAAAACAACAACAACAACAAAAACAAAATTCCAACAAGATCAGATAAGCAAAGAGTAGATTAAGAATGGGAGAGAATAGGATGGAAGAGACTTTTTAATTTGAGTTAAGTCTGGAATATAGTTCTTGACAAAAAGGACAAGTTCTATTACGGTTGATTTCACAATATCAACAGGAAACATAGAAATCACCCTCTTGGATCTAGGTGAATCTCCAGTAGAGAATTTGTTGGAGTACATGACCAAGACAAGAAGGGGTTACAGTTTGCAACAGTGACGAGAAAAGGACACAGATATGCTTTTGACCATTTTCTTTTGAGAACTACCATATACCTGTTTTTACAGTCAGCTGGAGCTTAGAAGTTGGGGTAACCACTTGTTTTCTCAAGGAGTCAATGGGTCAATCAATAACACTTGATCCATGTATAATACCTCAAACTATGATGGGCTGACTGAAGGAGGACCACCCTCTAAGTGGCAGGTAGCCGTCCCTATTATCCAAGTGCAAGGGAGACATCAGTGACCTTCCAAAATGGAATAGAAGAATCCACCATATCAAATGGATACCAACTTGCCTTTTCTGGACATGGTGAAGGATGGAGAAAATTTTACTTTTCCCTAAAAGCAAGTTGTTTTTTTTTTTTTTTTTATCCCAGAAATACAGTAGGGAAAGTATTTCCCAAAATAGCAAGGAATATCCCATAAGAATGCAGGAATTTTGAGTTGGAATGAAAGGTGAAAGTTATATAATCTATAATATTATTTCCACCTCTGGTAATAGTCTCTTATGAGCTTCAGAGCTGTTGCTGTTGTTGTTGTTGCTGCTGCTGATTATTCTTGTTTCAGTTGCTATTGCTACTATTGTTGCTCTTCTTGGTGCTGTTGCTACTATCATTGCTATTGCTGCTGATTTTTGTTATTGTCCTTGAGTCAGGTCCAACTCTTTTTAACCCCATGGACCATAGCATTCCTGGCCCTTTTATCCTCCACTGTCTCTCCAACAAAGTCTGTCCAAGTTCATGTTGGTTATTTCCATGACACTATCTATCCATCTCATCCTTTTAAAGTAAGGAATTGTTTAATTAATTATATTTGTAACCCTAATACTTAGTACAATGTCTGGTACATAATAGATGCTGAATGTTTGTTGATAGATTGATTTCTGAAACCCTCCCTCCCAATAATGGTCCTTTTAATACATTCTCTGCCCTAATCAAGGGGTTACTGTCCCTCCTCCTGAAATTTTTCATTTATATATAAAAATGTTCTCAATATATTTTCATTCCTTTCAGTATAAGCATTTTTTTTTTGCCCAGAGTAGAGATTTCCTTGGTACAGTGGTATTAAAGTGAAATAGAATGGGGATGGGGGGGAGACAACAAACCATACCAAAGGCTACACATTGGCTTAGAAAAGTACATACTATGCTCTATTATATTTTATTTATTTTGTTAAATAATTCCCAATTACCTTTTAATGTGATTGAAGTACTGGGGAGCATCATTGGTTTTGAAGTGACAATTCTGTTATAGAGAACCCTCCCAATATGGAAACTTCCCTCCATTCATGTAGATTAGCAACTCATTTGTAATATATATATATATAGTCTCTAAGAGTCATATAAAACAAAGATATTAAGTTGCTAACACGAACCCCTTTCTTCCAGGCTCCAAGACCAGTCCTAAATCACCTATTCCAGGAAGCCTAAAGGAATAACTATTTAGGGCTATGAGCAAGCAAAGTTTGAAAGATCGAGCAATTAGCAAAGCAAATGTTAAATTCTCTTAAGTGACTTGAGATAAATCAAATAACAAAATAACTCTCTGAGCATCCATTTCCACTGCTGTCAAATGTATCTTTCCTTCCAATTCTAATACCTAGAATCTTTTAAACCCATGACTTCAGCAGGATGGTGGAGCAGAATTGTTTGTGTGTCTTTATGAGCATATTTATGAACCAAACACCAAACTGATGAGAGCAAAGTGAGATATGGATAGATATACTGTGCATTTATTTAAAAATAATAATAATAACTCCATTCCTAATTCTATCGTTTGGCAATTTGTTTTGGTCTGAGTCTTGCTATTATTTATTAGCCAGATCATCAAAGGTGCTGTGGAAAGAGAGGGAACGGGGAAGAGCTCTAAAATAATTAATGATGATTATAATCATTGCTGCATTATCTGTATCTTATTCCTAAATTCCCCGCTGAGAAACAAAGAAAATATAAGTGAGCGTGGGGAGGAATAGGGAAACGTGAGAAATTGTATTCCCTGATTCCTCTTCACTCGTTCCCAAAATGAAGGAGGTTTTCTCCAAATGCAGCTCTCTAAGCAGCACACTCTGTCTCAGTGGATCAATGAGAAAATGTTTTTGACAAGTCAAATGTTCATTTTGAGGGGGTTAAAAAACCCTCTTTATCCAGGCTGCCAGAGCTGTGGCTTAAGTGTTTTCACTCCCTCAAGCTATCAATCCTGCATTTCACTGCAGACCTATCCCCCAGATGTCTTGGTCAGTGCCCATTAAAGGCTTAGCCAGCCGGGCTTCTGAAAGGAGATTTAGCATTAGACAAATGCTAGATGTAAAAACACAGGCTTCTCGTCGAAAGCAAAAACTTTATTTCTTGGGGAGGAGAAAAATACAACCTGTAGTCACTGGGCTGCGTTAGGATGCTGTTATTGCACAGGGGATTTATGAGCAAGGTCTCTCTTCGGCTCCCGGGCGGGCGTCTCGCTGCAAAGGTTGGGACTGGCAATAAGCGGCCGCCGGAGCATTTGTGGACCTTTGGCGCCATCCAGTGACCATATCGTGTCGATTCTGTCTCAAAAACGTTCTCCTCTTGGAAATCGATAAAAGCCGGTAATGTGGCTCGGGAGATGGGATTTAGCGTCGGGCTGGGCCGAGGCGGGGCGGGCCCCCCGCGAAGTACTGCTGAGGCCTGGCTCCTCTCACTGGGGGGACCTCTCCGTGAGCCTGGGATGCAGCAGCAGCAGCACTCAGTCAGGAAACTTTTATGAAGCACCTACTACGTGCCAGGCAGAGAGAGAAAGAAGGAGGGAGGGAGGGAAGAGGGAGAGAGAGGGAGAGAGAGAGAGAGAGAGAGAGAGAGAGAGAGAGAGAGAGAGAGAGAGAGAGAGAGAGAGAGAGAGGCAACTATATTACTAACAGATCTATATTCCCAATGAAATCAGGTTCTGATGCTAAATCCAGGGTTCTTTCTTCTACCTGATGTCCTACACAAGCAACAGAGCCACTGAAAATACAATACAGTCCCTTGCTCCTCTCCATCCCCAGAGACAAAATTGAAGGGAAGGGAATAAGCATTTACTATGTACCAGGCAATGCTGAGCGATTTAATCAATCTTATTTCTGATCTTCACAGGAGTACAAATCCACCGCTAGGAGGTAGGTGCTATCCTTACCCCTAGTTTATAGTTTAGGAAAACAGGTTAAGTGACATGCACAAAGCCAATAAGTGTCTGAGGTCAAATTTGAACTCCAGTCCAACTGACTCTGGACCTCTGCACCATCCAGCTTCCTTAAAAGGCAGAAGATCTTACCATTTATTAGCTGTACAAAGCACTGGTCCTCCAGTCAGATGGACTAATCTTCCCAAGTTCAAAGATGGCTTCAGATACGGACTAGCTGCAAGACCCTAGACGAGACAGTTAACCCTGCGGGCTTCAGTTTTCTCAATTGGAAAAATGAACTGAAGAAAGAAATAGCAAAATACTACAATGTCTCTGCCAAGAAAACCTCAAATGGGTTACAAAGAATTGGATGCTACTGAACAACAAATGATCTCAGGCTAATCATTCTCTATGCCTCAGTTTCCTTTAGAGTAAAATGATGTTTACCCCCCCATAGAATTATTATAAGAAAAATGTTTGAGGAAATTATACAGTAGTCAGGAAAGACTTCGCCACTAATTATGCAAGCATATTTATGTGTGTGTTTGTGTGTGTGTGTGTGTGTATATATATATATATATATATATATATATCCATAGATATAGATATTATATGACCATGAACCAGTCCCCTAAACTTAACTATTCTAAACTTCAATTTCCCTATCAGGAAAAATGGGCATAAAGACACCTGCCATATCTATCTAAAAAACCAACATGGCATAGTAGGCAGAGCTGGTCTCAGAGTTGGAAAGACCCAGCTCTGGCACATCTGGGTGACCCTGGGCAAGTGACAAACTCCCTTTGACCAAGGCAACTCTTTAAGGGTCCTACTTGCAGAGCAGGTACAGGTCTGCATTGGGGGAGTGAGTTTCCTCAAGGGAAGTTCTCTGCGCCAATAAAACCCCAAGTCCTCCCCACCCTTACCCCCCAAAAAGAAGCAGAGGGCAGGAAACACCAACCTCATACCAACCTCACAGGGCTGCCATGAAACTCAAATGAGATCATCTATGTAAAGGGCCTTGTAAACTTTAACATCCTAAATATAAATGCCAACTCTTACCACTTGTACTGTTTGCTTAATAGAGAATCAGGGTTGTAACTGGCGTTCTTGTTACTGGCTGAGCCAAAAACAGCTGGAAGAAGCGGGACATATGACCATCTGACCACAGGTGTGCTCACCCTATTAAAGGAATAGTCACTGAGAACTGTGGGTTAAAGCATCCCCAAGAGAGCTGCATCCTGGCTGTGGAACACTTCAGAATGCGAGGCAAAGCACAGCTCAGTGGTTGCCACCCAGAATAAGCATATGTGTTGGCAACCTAGAACAAAGCTCCATTTGTTAGTTAAGGTTCAATCAATCAATCAACATTTATTAAGTGACCACTATGTGCCAGACACTGTGCTAAACACTGAGTTCTGATAAAAAAAAAAATTTCAAAAGGCATAATTTAAGGGAAAGTACTTTTGTAACCACAAAATACAACATAAATTATGCATGACTATTATATGATTTCTAGGTACTCAGATGACATATGAACTACCCTTACCTTCAATTCACTTCCCTCTAGGAGTTGTGACTTGGATACCATTTTGTACAAATACTACAAGCAGAGAGCTATAACATCCTGGTCCAGACCAATCCAAAGTTGAGTAACTTTGATAATACAAACTTTGTAATACAAACTTTGTTGCAAACTCTTCCATGAATAAGGGCCTAGAAAAAGGGGAAGTCAGTGCTAGACACCTCAGTAGCTGGCAGATGGCTGTCATACCTGTGGGGTGAACTCTGGTCACCTTCCATTTTGCTAAAGCAATGTGAGTTAATTGAATTGGGCTCTACTAGTTCCCCAGGCCTTCCCTAAAGCCCTACTCCTATGATGAGTGACAGCATGGAAGAAGCCCTAGATCCTCAAAGGCTCACAGATTGTGATAGATCCTATAGGATCAAACAAGATCCAAGATGACCCTAAAAAGAACAGACTATCTAAGGGTCATATGTGGACTGGCCTGGAAAAGGATGAAATGGTCATGAGTGAAGGGATTTTTTTTTTCAATCACAGCAATTCATGAAAATGTGAACCAAAGGTTTGTCAAGGGCATTTGTTGGTTTGTGAGGAGCCACATCAATGAAAGAACAAATCTAGAGAACACAACCTGGTTCAGAGGTAAGATCACAGGCTCTGTAGTCTGTAGGATTTGGATTTCTTTTCAAAGCTGGTTTACCTGTTTAAGCTCCTTTCACTTCATTTTCCCCATCTGTAAAATGGTGAAGTTGAACTAGATGTTTCCAAGGTCTCTTCCATTTATGATGTATCAACTCCAGGACAGGGGTTTCTTACAAAAACCTCAAATTCCTGCACATTAGGAAGGTGTGGTATAGAGGAAAATGAGATATTCAAAAAATACTCTTCTTAGTGTTTTTAGAAATATGGCTTTCTGTTTAGCAACTCAGCAAGCTCCCTATTAAGAGATTTAGCTTCAGGGGTTCCCAGGTCTCTCAGCCATTGAAGTTCCCATCCTTACTTCTGGAGACAAAGAGCTGTGTCTTTCTCACATGAATTTTATTATTATCAACAAGAACCTAGGGAAGCTGCCATGGCCCTTTTACTAAGAGGTGACTCTGTTGGCAGTATCTATGATCATTTGTCTATGAATTTCTGAGGGCCTAGAAGACTACAGGTGAATGCCTCAGCCTGCATAGCAGGCTAGGACATTTAACCCCATAAAATCACCCGGATGGTCTGCTCAGGAGTAGGGTTGACAAGTCAGAGATGGAAGCAAAGTATTCCATAATTTGTTATCCCACAAGGGAAAGAAGCCATTTTTATCAGACAAGTGAACAAGGAGAAGTAGCATGTTATAAAGAAAGAACTGCGCCAAGTCAAGAATTCAATTTGCTTCAATTCAATCAATGTATATTAAACCTCTGTCAATTCATCAGTTGATCAACAAATATGTATAAGTGCATGTTATATGCCAGGCACTGTGCTGGGATACAAACACAAAGGATCAAATAACTCTTATTTTCAAGAAGATTACATTCTAATGGAGAAGACAATTATATTTAGTGTATGTATAGATGATATCCTCATATAAATATAAACATATGCATGTGTCCATACATAAATAGAGAATAATGCAAAATAAATGCAAAGTTGTTTGGTAGGGAGTAGATGAAAAAAATGAAATGGTTCCTGCCCTCAAGGAGTTTATATTCTAACAGAAGGAACAATATGCAGAGATAAATAAATTCAAAAGAATTACAAAATGAATACAGAGTAACTTGAGAAGTAAGAAGTATTAAAGTTAGAGGAACAGGAAAGGCCTCTTATAGAGGTTCACCTTTGAAATCAGTATTGAAGGGAATTAGAAGGTCTTGATCTTGAAGCAGAGAGAGTATTCCAAGCACAGAATGCATCCTAGACAAAGACACAGTGGCAGGAGATGTAATGTTGTGTACAAAGAACAGCAAGTTTTGCTGGAACTGAGTATGCTCCAAGGGACAACAACACATAATAGAATAGAGTGCAACTATTTAGGAAGACCAAAGTCCAAATACCATCTGTAGTTCATAATGGGTAGAAATCATGGGCAACTCACTCAATCTCTAAGCTCAATAGGCAACTTTCTATGAGTATAGTGTACAAACAGATTACTCATTGTCATTAAAATAGGGGAATTTCTACATTGGAAGGGCTCTGCCTCAATAAAAATCACATATGAACCTACTCCACACCCCCAAAAAATTCAACAACTAGAAAATGAGGAGAGGGGTTAAATAGAGACAGATAAACAGATATATAGATAGATGGACAGATAGATGATGGATGGATGGATAGACAGACAAAGACAGATAGAGAAAGCTGGATGGATAGAGAGACAAAAAGACAGACAATAGAGGCAGGATAAGAAAAAGGCTGTGACAGACTTTTCATTACTTACACTTAGTACATAATGGAATTCTAGATTCCAGCCTGTACATCATCCCCTTAAAAAGCTCATTGAGGAGTTTGGTCATGATCCTATCCTTATCTAAGGGCTCTTGGGAAACCTTGCCATTAACTCTTAAAATTGCTGCACCTGCTCATTCACTCCTGGGAAAATGTCAAAATCTTTTTTCCCTTTGTGGAATTGAAATGACGAAAAGGCACTTTTCTCTTTACATGGTGTTTTCTTGTGGTTATTTTTTAATATGAATCTTTTTCCATGATTCCAAAGATTTTATTTTAGTGGAAGACAAAAAGAAGCCATTCAGCTCAGACTACATATTGCTAGAAATGCTTTCATATACCCAGAAAATTAGAGATACACCATTGTTCATCATCCAGCAGTTAAAAATTTGGGAGGCATTAATTTTGATCTCATCACTGCCAATAATTTACCCTGGATCCCAGGCAAAAAAAAGAACAAGATACCTTCTTCTTACTTAACTTATCAAAGAATTACAGGTGACAGAACCAGGATTCAAATAGGAGAGAGCCAAAAGAGGCAGGGTAGAAGCAAATGGTAATGGATATTTGGCCCTAGGCCCTTGCTGTCATTCCTGGCTTCCAGGGAACAAGCAGAGATGGCCCCATATAGCTCCTTCTCCCTTTTGCCCCTAGCATTCTATCACCTTTGAGATCCAAACACTGTGTGCTCGCAGCTCAGATGAACAGGAAGCCAAACTGGCAAGTTCTCCAATTTTAACTAGTCTGGACCTTGGCTGACAGACAATGTGTTATACTTTGAGCCTTCCTGTTTAGTGACAACCACCAGAATTTACACTCCACAGGCATAAACTTCTGAAGTTCAGAATCACCTTCATACGAAGATGAGTCATCAGAATAGGACTTTAGGAAAGGAATCAGAATAGCTCAATTTTACATATGCATAGTACTTCATGCTTTTCCAAAACACTTTCATATCCATTATCTCATTGGACATCAGGGGAAATCTCAAGTTATAACAAATTCTTTAAATGTACTTCTATCCACTGTGTAAGGCAAAACAGGGAGACAATGTGACATTATAGAAAGAGAATTAGATTTAGAATCACAAAAAAATTGAGATTCAAATTCTGACTCAACAAGTAACAAACTACAAGACCCAAGGCAATGGTCACTTACTTTCTCTCCAAGGAATAGTTGCCCCCAGAGGATAAGCTCCTTGAAGGCAGTAATTGTTTCTATTCTTTTCCTTTTTTATTGTTTTTTTTTGTTTGTTTTATATTCCAGTCCCTTAGAACATGGAGCATAGCAGATACTTAATAAATACTTTTTGAACTGTATACACAAAAATTATAGGGATTATGAAGAATACAGAAAAGTATAAGAGGACTTATATGAACTGAGATAAATTGAAATATACAGAATTAATACAAAACAATGTACACAATGGCCACAACAATGTAAAGGAAGACAACATTAAAAAAAAAAAGCAAAGTTGTGTGATATTAAACAATAAAATTAACATCTTGGTTTCAAATAGTAACAGTCTTTATGTACAGTAAGACTAGCAAAGATTTAAAATTTACAAACTTGTTTATGTATATTATCTTATTTGATTCTCACAACAATCCTGTGGAGCAAGTGTTATTATGATCATTTTATAGATGAGAAAAGAGAAGCTCATGAAAGTTGAGACCTGCCCAAGATTATATAATTATTTGTGTCTGAGGCAATATTCAAATTTGGTTCTTTCCTACTCCAAATCCAAGGCTTTATCCATCAGATACCTAGCTACCTTCTTTATCTGAGAGGAGAAAGTATACCACACTCCTTCTTTTGCAGAGATGGAGGATATGAATATGGAACATTGCCTGTTCTATCAGACTTGGTTGATGTTTAATTGGTTTTATTTAATTGATTTTTTCTCTCTTTTTTAGCCTTTGTTACAATGGATGATTATCTATTAAGAGACAGCAATATATATATATATATATATATGGAAATTGAGGTAATGTAAAAACAAAAGATATACATTAAAAAACTAAAAATAACAATAATCATTGTAAACAGAAAATGATATTATTAAAAGAGAACAAAATGAGAAAAATATTTCTTAAAATAACCAGAAATTATTTCCTTTCTCTAGAATCAAAGACTTTCTATCTCTAGAGTAGAATATTTGTGTAATAACTCCCCCAAACTTGAACCTTAAAAATTGGAGCCTCTAGATATTAATGTCTTACCAGCATCTTTAAGAATTTGCTGTTATATATGTTTTTTGACTAATCACAAAAAATATACTTTCCTGCCTGGCAAGGAATAATTTCCTAGCATTACCAATATATGCATTTACTTTTAAAAATAATATTTAAATGTGCCCTTTGAGATATGAACAATTTTCAAAAGAAGAAATGCAAACTGTTAACAATCATATTAAAAAATGTTACAAGTCACTAATAAGAAAAATCAAAACAACCCTGAAATTTCACCTCACATCCAGAAAATTGGCAAAGAAGATAAAAATTGGGAATAATCAACATTGAGAGTCAAGATTGGAATAGTCAACATCACAAGGAGTTTGGAAAGATGGGTATGTTAATGCATTACAGACAGAGCTGTGAATCTAAAAAAACTATTCTGGAAAACAACATGGAATTATGTAAATATAGAGGTTAAAATATCTTTACATTTTGATCCAAAAATTATACTACCAGTCATATATTCTCAAGAAGGCCACAAATAGAAAGAAGGATACTATTTATACCAAAATATTTACTGCTGCATTTTTTGTGGTAACAAAGAACTGGAAACAGAGTGGATGTCCATCATTTAATTAGGGGAATGGCCAAATAAATTATACACATTGACAAATGGAATTGTGTGGTAATAAAGAATAAATATAATGAATATCAAGAGGAATGGAAAGACTCATGAGAACTGTTGCAAAAGGAAGTGAGCAGAATAGAGGAAACAATACCCATTCTGACTATAAAATGGAAATGGAAAGAAAAATAATCACAAAATAACCAAAAATAAATGTGGTAAAAGTCTAACGAATAAGTGACACCCAAAAAGATATATCAAAAAGATACTTCTCCCTATTTTCTTTTGCAGAGATGGGAGTTCCAAAAGTCAAAAAAGGACTTATATTGTATATATTGTCAGATTTTTCTATGTATTCATTAGTTTTGCTGATTTTTCCCTCTTCCTGCTCTTTTTCCTTTAAAAAAATGTTTTATTATAAAGGATGGTTCTCTGGGAGGGCTAGAAGTAGGAAAATAAAGAGAACAGTGAAAGAAAATATACTATCTAAAATTTTAAAGCAATCTTTCTTGATTTTTAAAAGGTTTTTTGCCATAAATTGTAACCCATATCAAAAAGATAAAGATACCTGTCATTAACTTTTAAAAGTATGAAAAAAGTGAGAAAAGCTGAGTTACCAAAAAGAAAGTCAAATTAATTTTCCATTAATGGAAAAAGTAGAAGTTAACAAAAGTTAGCAAAAACACAAAAAGTGTATACAAACAGCAACAGTACTATGTAATGACTTACAAAGGGGGAAAAGTAGCAGTCACAGGCTGCTCAACTTGGCTAGTCAATCATGACAAAAAAAAAAAAAAAGCAGTATTCTCTTCAGTCCCTTCTCTTCAGATAAACATTTCCCAGTGAGTAGGTAGCAAGTCTCACCAAAGCCAGATAGAAATCAAATCTTCCTTTGGAGAGTCTCGCTTTGAATTTGCCAAGTTCCTAACAAATTACAAAGCTAAACTGACCCGAAGGTTCTTTTTCTTCAATTAGATAGTTCTTAGGAAATCCTCCACAGCTGGTTTTGCCTTCTTACTCTCAGAACCTGGTAACTCCCTGCTGGAGGTGCCCTTTGTGCAAGGCTCAGATGGTAGATCATTTATCCACTGAATGAAATAGTTCATTGGTGACCTCCTTCTCGCTCTACATATGGCACCGACCTATATTCTTGCTCCTCTATTTAAAGGGAAAACAAAAGGAAGCCAAGGGTCCAAAGAGAGCCGTTCTGTCTGAAGCCAGAATGTGAGGAGCTGTACAAACAGTTGGTAAACAATAAACACTGAGCTGTACCCTCGAGGAGGTTTGGCCAGTCTTAGAAAGGAAAAAATGAGGAAAACTAGAGAAATAACAGTGGGGGAAGGTCTGATGTCAATGTGAAAATATAGCAAATATGTGGATGACCTCCATGCCCTATCACAGATGTGTGTAACTTTAGACAATAGGTAGATTACAGGGCAAAAAACTATGTAAATGCATTTTGTTCAGATCAGATTTTATTTCAAATGCTCAAGACGAGCTCTTTATTAGAATTATTATTAGTTATCATTGTGTAGTTATCGGTATCATTAAAGGCATACTCATAACCAATGAGATCAGAGAGCCATACATTTATTATTAATTATGACCAACATCTATTTTGTGATTTACTTACAGAAGGGAATGGAGAAGGGGATGGGAGAGGCTGTGCAATATTACCAACAATAATCTGCACACACACACACACACACACACATTTAAAAAAAACTGCAGAAAAGATGATCTCCAGAGAATGTATAATCAGAAAAGGGAGGTAGGGTAGCTAGGATTGGTAGTCCAAAACAGGACTAAGGAGGCAGATGGCAGTCCCAAGATTGAAAAGAGAGTAAAAGGAATTAAGGAAAGTATTTATAAAGTTAAATATTGGGGATGTGGATAATTTAAAAAAGCAAGATGTGTGCAGCATTGTAAATGTGGAAATACGTATAGAAGAATTGCACATGTTTAACATATATTGGATTACTTGCTGTCTAGAGGAGGAGTGGGGGGAAGGAAGGAAGAAAAATCTGGAGCACAAGGTTTTGCAAAAGTGAATGTTTAAAAACCACCTTTATTTTGAAAATAAAAAGCTAATATTAAAAAAAAAGAAAAAAGACCAATAAAATATATAAATCCTTTATTTAAAAAAAAAAGGCAAAATGGTCACTGCCTTGGAGGAGCTCACATCCTAACAGAGACAAAACATACAAGGGAATGGTGGTCATAGAAAGGCATTTTGGACTGGGAAGTCACAAAAATGGTTAAGTGAAAGGAGGGCATTAGAATGGCCTGCCCTTTTTAAAAGCAATAGTCTGCTAAAAGTGATGACTTTGGAGTGACTATTGCCAGAAAAAAATGAGGGTAAGAGAGAGAAAGGGATGTACAAAAGACAGAAAGAAGGGAAGGTGATGACCACAGTGGTCAGATGAATAGAATGTGAAGCATAACTTGGTTTGGGGCCAACAGCAATGGAGAGAGCCTCCACTGCTTAGCAGAGCCACTATTTTCCATGGCTCACTCATAGCCCTTAGCTTCTGATTGGGATGGGCAAGGAAGATCAAAGTGAAGATTCCAAATATCAGAAGTATTCATTTTTGATTCCCAGATCTTAAATTCCACTAATCCTCCATGGCAAAGTATAAGGCTGGGTTGCTGTTGTTTAGTCATTCATTTATGTCCAATTCTTCATATTCCAGGGAGCCACACTGTCCATAGAGGTTTCCTGGAAAAGTAAGGGAGAGCTTTGCCATTTCCTTCTTCAAATAGAGATCAAGTGACTTGCTCAGCATCACATATACCTGAGGCTGGATTTGAACTCAGCTGTTCCTGACTCTAAACTAGGCTCTGTCCACTGAGCCACCCACTGCCTCCCATAAAGTTGGGTAGCAAAATTCAACTAGAAAGCTATTTAGAGGTTTTGTTAGCCAAGAATGTAAAACTGAAAAGGTTGTTCTGTATTTTAGGGTAGGAGAAGGAATTTAACTATAATTTTTCCTTTAATAAAACATGTTTTTAAGTAAAGCCTAGTTGTTAATTTTTAAAAATAACTTTAGTACTTTTAGTTCCTTTAGTTTGAGGAATAATTACAATAATCATTGTTGTTTTCACATCTATCATTCTTTTCTATCATAATAATACATTATATGTTATAATAAATAATTATTTATTAGATAATATATATTTTATTTTTTATAATGAACTTTTAAATGTTTAGAAACATAAACTTTGCCAAAGAAAAATTATGGTTAAATTCATTCTACCCTAAAATAAAAAACAACCCTTTCAGTCTTATATTCTTGGCTAAAATATAGAACAACCTCTTCAGTCTTATATTCTTGGCTTTTAAAAAGCCCTAAATATCTTTCCTTTTATATGTATATATATATATATATATATATATATACACACATATATATAATATTATGTTATCAAATATCACAAAATTCTAGGTACTGTTATTATTATTGTCACATATAATAATAGCTTCCATTTTTATAATACTTTCAGGTTCACAAAGTGTTTTACATTTATTATCTCATTTGATCCTCACAACAACCCTGTCATCAAATGAGAGAATAATTGTAATGTACTTAGCATAGTGCTTAACACATAGTAAACCCTTTACAAATATAAACTATTATTATTATTCCCTATTCTACAGATGAAGTCTCTGAGAATGACAGTTTGTCTTGCTCAGTTGCACCCAATTAATAAACTTCTAATAACCCAACTAAAATACATAAGGAAGGATTCTAACTCAGAACTCCCTGAATATATGACCAGGGTTCTATCCACCACACCATCTATGATTCAATATTCAATAAACATTTGCCTTAAAAATTAAGATGATCTTCCCATCTCCTTCAATGACATGTACTCTACCTGGGGTCCTACTATCCCACAGAAATGTGTATAAATTAGTCCAGACCTGAGGGCAGCAATAGAAGCAAGTGAGAAGAGCAAATCTTAGCTAGGAAACAATTGGCCCTGGGAAGAAGCAGCAGCTTGGAGTGCTCAGTCCCAAAATAAGCTCATGTGCCTCCCTGTCTAACAAGAGCCAAAGGGATCTTTGAGCCTCAGTACTTCTTGGTGAGTTTCTCAGCAGCCAAGAAATCTCCTCTCTTGCCTCTCTATGGTGGGGCTGGTAGGTTTATGAGAATGCAAGCCTCACAGCAAATAGCCATTCTTATCACCTGCTGTTTTTGCTGCTTCTCCCAGGCTCCCGGTTGTTTCTGTGCACCTCTGCCCAGCTAGTGGAATGCAATGCTTCATGGGCTAGTGCTGCAAGGTTAGCATCAAAGGCATGAAAACTAGGGGGAGTGGAGGGGAGATGGGGGCCGTAAGGGAAATGTGAGGGTTTTTTTTTAATTTTTTAAGACTCCCAGAAGATTAAACTCACAACCTTCCAACCCTGGGGGGTTAAGGGAAGATAAAGGCAGTTTGTTTGGGCCTGGAGCATCAAGAGTGTTTGATACTGATTTTTTTCCTTGATCTCATGAAGCTTGCTAGCTCTATGAAGTAAATTGTTCTAGTTTCTTTACTGTTGCTATAAAGTATAAATGATTTGTTAACATGGCTGATCTGAGGAAGTGATGTATTTTCAGATGGAGGCAAAAAAATGATCCAAAGAGAGGACCTGAACCTGCACATATGATAGAAACTGTATCCCCCTTTCATGAGCCATTATAGATTCAACCACAAAGATAACTTAGCTCAATGATCATTGCTTATCAATATGAGAATAGGTTGTAGAAATTAGGAGTTTTTGACCTGGAGAAGAAATAATTCAGAGGGAAAAGGATGTCAAATGGAAAAAGAATTATACCTATTCTATTTGGCCCAGAAAGAAGGGGAGGAGAAACAATGGATGAGAGTTGTAAAGAGGCAGATGTAGGTTTGATGTCACCCAAAAAAATTGCCTAACAATGTGGAATGGGCTGCCTTTGGAGGGGCACCCCCCTCTACAACTAAAGGGCTTCAAGGAGATGCTTCCACTTCTCAGATATGATAGAGGGCAATTCCTTTCAGGTCTGAGTTAGACTAATATTGTGTGACTGTTATTCTATGATATCAAGAGAGGCACAAAACAGAGATATACTTACCAAAGGCATTTGTCACTGTCATGGAGGAGGTCCTGTGCAAAATCCAAAACAGAGATTGCAGAGTCTTCCAGATAGCTTCTATTTGTTTATAACATTGTGGTGGTTGTATGAAGAACCAAATTATTACTAGATTTTCTCAGTCAGATCTGCAGTGACTCAAAAAAAGAACAACCTAACTATCCATGTGTGGATGATGGATATTTGTTCCTTATAGTTATGGATATGGATAGCATACATGGATGTTGTTGTTGTTAGTTCTCCATTCTCAAAGAGGACCATGTCATCAGGGAGGAGATGCTATAACATGCAAGTGAATCAGATTTAAGTGAGGGAGAGCTGGCAAGGTCACCTGCCTCACTTTCCCTTTCAGAGCCATCTGGGTCCAATGTCCAAATAACTGGAGATAGCCCTGGATGCAGTAAGAGACCTTGGACTTTTTTTTTATAATTATGGTTTTCTTGTTTTTTTCATTTTTTTTTATTTAATAGCCTTTTATTTACAAGTTATATGTATGAGTAACTTTACAGCATTAACAATTGCCAAACCTCTTGTTCCAATTTTTCACCTCTTACCCCCCACCCCCTCCCCCAGATGGCAGGATGACCAGTAGATGTTAAATATATTAAAATATAAATTAGATACACAATAAGTATACATGACCAAACTGTTATTTTGCTGTACAAAAAGAATCAGATTCTGAAATATTGTACAATTAGCTTGTGAAGGAAATCAAAAATGCAGGTGGGCATAAATATAGGGATTGGGAATTCAATGTAATGGTTTTTAGTCATCACCCAGAGTTCTTTCTTTGGGCGTAGATGGAGACCTTGGTCTTTAGCTAGGGCCTTTAACAGGTCTCAGTTTGACTGAGGCAACACCCATTCAGTGATTAAGAATAGGTAAGAAATAAGAAAAAATAGCCTTTTTTTAAAATCTAGCTTAAAAAAAATCAATCTGAAAGGAGAAAACCTTCAGGGTTTCCATCCAAAACAGAAACAATTGTTCTCTACATTCACACTGAGCCAATCAGGGCCCAAACAATGAGAACTGAACAAAGAATCAGGAAGATCTGTGTTCCAGAACTCTTTGTAACAGATACTGACTCTGCAACCCTGAGAAAGTCTCAATTTCTCAGTGTACCAGGGAGGTTTCCAAGACTCCAGATGAGTAGACACCGGTATGGTATGGAGCATAAGTAGAGATTCCAAATGGACAGCCCAAAAGTTGTAAGAAAAAAAAAAGCCTAGGGCAGGGATCCTTAACTTTTTTAGGTCATGTACTGCTATAAAAATCTAATGAAGCAAATGATTGGAATTCATAATTGAAGGAAATAGACATTTTTAGTTGGAGATTAATGGAAACATAAAAGGTAACTTTTTTCTCATCCAAGTTCACAAGTGCCCTGCAATCTCGCCCCTTGCTGATCTGTGGATGCCAAGTTAAGAATGCCTGACCTAGAGAAATTTCTCTAATACCTTGGGTAAAGCCACTGGACCTCTGTGAAGGCTCCATAAATGTCATGAACAATAACCTAAAGAATGAGAAAGGTAAATGGTCCATGATCAGTTCTTGAGACCACGGAAATGCAGATCCATCAAAGCAGAGAAACATGGACAATAGATAGATTCAGGAGATATTCTTTCCCAAACAAGTAAACTCAATTTCCACAGCAGATCTATTGGAATGATTTAATTTTTCTACCTGCTGTCCTTGTGACAAAAAATCAATTGGAGTTCTTCATTAAGAGGATGTCCTTGAAGAGTTTATTCCTCCCCATCTTGAGGTAGATGTGATCTCATTATACCTGGAAAAATTACGAGATTTGATTTTGATGATCCAATCTTCAGCAGTAAAATGTCCTTTAAATGCATTGTTCCCAAAAGTTCCTCATATTTGAAGTACAAGAGCCTATTATTCCATAGGAGCCATAGCTAAATGGTTACAAATGCAGTCATCATCCAACTGCTTTTTTTGGCATCCCACAATTATTTCATCATGTATCCCTATATAATGTATGATTACAGCTTCTAACCACCAACTATTACCAGTGACATGATTCTGAAGGGTATTATTTTCACATTTTCTCTATTTTTATAACTATGGAGATATCTTCTTTCTCTTTCATGTTTATATTGCTTCTCATATCCAAGAGCACAATAATTCTATCAGCACGTCCACTTTCAACTGATATTTTGGTTTTGCTTTGTTTTACTTTGTTTTTTTCCCCAAAATGAACATGCTATCGTTATTTTACTAATGTCTCATAGATTTAGAATGGTTGCAGATAAGGAAACTGAGTCCCAGAAAGATTAAAGTACTCAGCCAAAGTCACAGAGCAAAGCTTTATAAAGTTCAAAATAAAAATAAATCACCCAAAAAGACTATACCCCAAACCAAAAGCAAACCAGAAAAAACAGCAATTGCCATAACTATTCTGAGTCTAAATGAAAGATCACTTCACATAAATCTCCAACAACCATCCAAAGCTTATTTCAGTGAATTTTTATACCCCAATACCTTTAAAGCTCCATTCTCATCATTATGAGTAATTTCTCTATTAACAAAGATTGCAACACATTCACATCTCCTCTTCCTTTGCAATTTTTCATTCACATCCTTCCATAAATTCTTCATAAGCAATCATCTCAATGAACTGAAAGACTCTGGGTCTTTTAATCCTTCACAGACAGAAATTCAATGTTCAAATTGCCCCTCTGGCTATAGGGAAACCTCCTATTCAAAGTTTACCTGTCCATTTAGCTGCAATTTTTTTCAGTCTCTTGGTTTTATTTATACACTAAATTTTAACATTTTTCTGGTTTGGTTCTTCCAGGAGTGTGTCAACTGAACTGTTGGACAATAATCTGATTAAATGAGAGTATGAAAAATTCAATTAGTGTGAAAAGATAATCTAAAAACTCCACAATTCTTAACATCTTCCTCCCCTTTTCTATTGATCAACAAGCACTTATTAAACACTTAATATTGTACCAGGCACTGTGTTAAGTATTGAAGATATGGAGTCAAAAAATGATCAGTCCATGTCTTCAAAGAGATTGAGAAGTCAACATGTACATATAAAAACATGGATACCAGAAATGGAGGCATTTGTCAAAATTAGTAAGATTCTAGTTTGACTGAAACACTGAATACATGAAGGGGAATCATTAATAGTAAGATCTGAAAAGGGAGATGGGACCATATTGTAGGGTGCTTTAAATGTCAAATATCACCATTACTTTAGAAAGTTATCTTGAATTTTTGTCTTCTTCATGGGTCACCGTGACCAAAAAACTCCTTACCTGGTGACCAAGCTATTGATAATGAGTATTTATTTCTGTGCACATCTATGCTGGTCTCTATACATCAGATCATAATTGAAACCTTTCTAGATTGGGAGAATCAGACAGAATTTAGTAGGTATATTCTTGACATGAATGACTCCATCTTGAATTTGTAATGAGCATAAGAATTCTTAGCATGAGTATGTAAACAAATGATTTGTATAGACCTAATACATAATTGCTTGTTATCAAATGCTGTCACCTTGAGTAGTAAAAGTATTGCTCTCAAGAATTCAAGGTCACTTCTATGCCATAATAAGGGACCACAAGTAGGACTTTTGTAAAACTCATTTAACTGTTAAATGCAATTTAGTTTTATCTATTTATCTATTTTTTTATATTTATATTTATATATAATATATATATATATTTATATTTAATATATATATATTTTTATCTATTTATCTATTTTTATAACCTTCAGTTAAATGTCTTTACAACTGATTATCATTCCTTCTTCCCTTTGTTGTTTTACTGAGAACTACATTACTGATGCTGAGCCAATTTTGGCCTTCAAAATTCTTTCCTTATGAAAACATCATTCCAAAGATTGTCTTCTCTGACCTTCAGGTCAGATACCCTTTGTCAACCTTATATTCACTCCATTCCTACTTTCTTATTGCTTGAAGTTTTAGCCCACTTAGCAGCAGCAATTTCAAAATTAATATCATAAATGGATTACAAACCCCAACTGATAGATGGAATTTTCTCCCAACATGATCTTCCAACTTATTATTTTCTCTAATCCCTGTAAACTCTTCTTATAGTATGCTCATTTTATATTAAACACCAGACAGCAGCACTACCAACAGAGGACAGGAGATTTGTTTATACCGAAGGATACCAAAATTTCAAAGAGATCTCATTTGAGATGATAATTCCATTGTTTATGGTAGAAAGAGTATGAATATGGGCCAAATGTGGATTTTCTAAGGAAAGAGACCTATCACAAGATCAATATGATAGTTCATTCAGTAGAGTGAATTGAATGCTGAATCTAGAGTCTTGAAAACTCATATTCACATTCTACCTCAAAACTTGGACATGCATAATTTCAGAACTAAAAGGATCTCAGGGCCTAATCCAACCAATACCTTAAAAAAAATCCTCCCCCATTAAAATTTTAATCAACAAACATTTATTAAGTGCTTGCTGTGTGCCAGGCACATAGAACTGTTTAACTAATGGATAGACTGCTGGGCTTGAAGTCAAGAAGACTCATCTCCCTGAGTTCAAATCTGACAGCAGACACTTACTAGCTGGGTGACCATAGGCAAGACAAGTCACTTAATCTTTTTTGCCTCAGTTTCCTCATCTGTAAAATGAGCCAAAGAAGTAAATGGCAAAGCATTTCGGTATCTTTGCCAAGAGAACCCCATATGGGGATCGCAAAAAGTCAGACACAACTTGAATAACAAAAAATGTGCCAGTACTGGGCTAAGGATACAAAAAGGCAAAAAAAAAAAAAAAAAAAATAGTCCATGCTTTCAAAAGCTCACAATCTAATATTGTGAAACAATATTAGAACAACAAAGAACACAACACAAGAAAACAACAAAGAAACAAATACATGCAAACTATATGCAAATAAATAGGATATAATCATCAAAGGGAAGTCTCTAAAATTAAGAGGGATTAGGAAAGTCTTTTTTGGAAAAATAAAAATAAAAGGGTTTTAGTTGGAATTTTTAAAAAGCCAGAGAAGTCAACAGGCAAAATTGAAAAGGGAGAATGTTCCAGGCATGGGGAACAGCCAGAAAAAAATGAGGGGAGCCAAGGGATAGAGATTCTTGTTCATGAAACATCCAGGAAGTCAGTGTTACCACATCAGAGTACCTTGTCAAGAAGTAAGGTGTAAGAACACTTGAAAGGTAGGAGGGGTCTAGGTTACAAAGGGCTTTGAAAATATCTAATAAGGAATTATACAACTTTGACTAAAAAGACTATTGTGAAGAGGAGCCTGCTCCCTCCTGGGGCTACCCATTCCATCTTTAGATTGCTCTATTAGAAATTTTCCTTGATGCCAAGCCTAAATTTTACTCTTTGCAGCTCCTAGCCTTTGTTCCTGGATCTGCTTCCAGGAGCCAGGCAGAACAAATTTAATCACACATAAAAGCCCTCAAATGCTGTGAAGAAGTTATTATATTCTCCCAAGCCCTCTCTTCTCTCTGTCTTAACTAGATGTGAGACCTGGGTCGTCACTTAACCTTTATGTGCCTCAGGCAACTCTCCAGGTCTCATCCATTAAGTTATAGATGGACTATGACATACAATGATAAAAAAAATTTTTTTACTCATGTTGACAAAATCACAGCTCTTTCACATATTCAAGCATGGCATTCAAAGGGAAGCAACAGCAGGTGTTAGACCATTGGACAAGAGAACCCATTAATATTCCCCGATAGTTGAATGGAACGAATGTGAAGATTACATTTAGCTCGTGTAGCAAAGATTGCCCCATTCTACCTTGAACATGTCCTATGGATCAGAGAAACATAGAATTTGGGATTAAAATTCTTTTTTAGAATTCTTCAGTTCAAGGGTTCTGACTCTGAAGTCCACATCCCCTCAAGGAGTCTATGAATAGACAGATTTCAAGTTGTTCATGAACTTGGATGGGAAAGAAAATTACATCTTTGTTTTAACTAGCTTTTAGCTTCCTTTGTAATCTTATGGATTTTTTCCTACATTTAAAAAACATTATTCTGAGAAGATCCAAAGACTTTACGCTCATGATTGGCAAATCATGGGGCCAAAGCACAATATAACATCAAAAAGGTTGAGAACTCCTGATCTGGTTCAGGTCTCTCACTTCACAAACTGAGTCCCATAGAAGCTAAGAAATTTTCATGCAGTCACACAAATGATAAAGTGTGAATCCTGATTCAACCCCAGGCCTTTAACTCGACTGCTTCATTACACCAAATTACTTCTCAGTGCTATTATGGATGTGAGGCTGATATGTTCCCTGTGAGAATGATGGCACCATGATTTGGAGCTAGCTTCTGTGAGACCAAATTTAGTGATGTTTTAACTCACAGTAATAAATCATATATAGTTATGCATCTCGTAATAACTCTATATTTAAGGTTTTTAAGTTACTGAATCTCTGGAACACTAATATATTGTTGGTAGAGTTGTGAACTGATCCAGCCATTCGGGAGAACAATTTGGAACTATGCCCAAAGGGCTATAAAACTGTATATCCCCTTTGATTCAGCACTAGGTCTGTATCCCAGAGATCATTAAAAAGGGCAAACAACACACATACACAAAAATGTTTTTATAGCAGCATTCTTTGTGATGGTAAGGAATTAGAAATTAAGGGGAAGTCCATCAATTAAGGAATGGCTAAAAAAATTGTGGGTAAATGAATATAATACAATATTATTGTACAATAAAAAATGAAGATCAAGTATATTTCAGAAAAACCTGGACTTAACATAAACTGATGCTGAGTAAAGTGAGTAGAACCAGGAAAACATTGTACACAAGAACAGCAACTTTGTGTAGATGATCAACTTTGATAGACTTCATTCTTCTCAACAATACAATGATCTAAGACAATTCCAAAAGGCTCATGATGGAAAATGCTATCCACATACAAAGAAAGAACTATGGAGTCTGAATGTATATCACAGCATACTATTTTCACTTTTGGGTTTTTTTTTTTTTTACTTTTGTTCTGATTGTTCTTTCACAACATGTCTAACATGGAAATATGTTTAGTATGACTGTACATGTACAACCTATATTAGATTGATTGTTGTCTTAGGAAGAAAGAAGAAAGGGAGGAGGAATAAAAAAATGGAAATTAAAATATAAAAACAAATGTGGAAAACTAATAATTTTTTTAGTTACTGAATGTCAGGCGTGGTAAAGCACCAGCCCTAAAATCCAAACTCAGACACTTACTAGTTGCATGACTCTGAGCAAGATTCTGAGGAAGCATTTATACATACATAAATATGTATATTTATATATAATGTATATTAACATTAATATATATGTTAATATTAATTAATATTAATATATAATAATAATATATTGTTAATATACAGATATTAACACATTTTTATATGTTAATAACATATACAAAAAAGTTACTGAATTTCTCCTTTGTAATTAGACACTATAGAAAATACAAGAACATTAAAAAAAATCTATGAACTTGAGTTTACAATCTAGTTGGAAAGGTATAGTTATTGTTCCAGCTTCCCTTTTCCTGAGTGAGGAAGCTCCCTCTTCCCCTCTGACATAAGGTCATATACCTAAAAGGGTATAAGTATCTCTTCTTTAATTTTATCAGCTTCAGTCCCCATTCTGGTATACCCCCTTTCTATTAGCTGCCAGTAATTAATTCCCCAGGTCTATTTAACCAGTTAACATTGATAAGGTTTTACAAAGAGATCATTAGTTACTGTATTTGGATACAGCAAGAATAGAAGAACAAAGTTTTCCCTCATCTCTTATGTCTGGGAAGAAGCAGCTCAGACTTAATATAGCTTAATATTGTATAGTATTAATCCCACCAAGTTCATGTCCAAAAGTATCAATGCTGCTAGATGAGTCCTCATTTCAGCTATACTGGGCTGGGTCCTGATGGTTACAAGGATGATCCCCAGGGCATCAATATTGAACAGGTTCCTAAACCTGACATGGACTCTAGTCTCTGACCTCTTATTTCTTCATTTTCTTGACCTGTACTGGATCCTAATCATCTCCAAGTTTCTTCACTTAAAAGTAGGGGGGAGAAGGAAATAGAAAATCAACAGAATCACTAGCAAGGCCATGGGCTCTTAACTTCCTACCAGTTTCAAGTGAAAAAAAGCCCTGACCCAAAAGTCCTCAGCAATTCAACATCTTTCTATAATCCAGCAAAGAATAAAGCCAGCCCCAATAGACTACCATTTTTGTTGTTGTTGAATGAATCCCGGTTAGTTCTTGCCATCCTATCAAAGATGTTCCTTATCATCATATGGCCAGCAGACTAGAACCAATAAAAATGACTTGCACATGACCCATAGGTACTTCCATGTATGTCACCATACTTTCCCTGAAGCAGATTTCCTAGCCTCTTCCACATGGGAGATTGCATCAGCTCTAAGAGTGCAGATGCCCACTTACCAGCTCCCCATTACAGAGATGTGAACTAAGGACATTAAAAATTAAATTATATTTAATAAGAGATTCATAGGCAATCATTACTAAGATAATAAATGACATACATTTATATAAAACTTTTTTCCCATTTTCAAAGTGCTTTCAAATACATTACCTCATTTGAACAGCATAGCAACCTTGTGACATAATCAGGACAAGTACTAATAAATTTTCTTTTATATATAAGCCCAGAAAGGGAACTCAAACCCAGATCTTCTGAAGACTAGAACAGAATGTTCTTCATTGCAACTCAGCTGTTTTACAGGCATGTGATGTCAAATCTAATTCACACACACTCAATCTATGACTTCATGATAAGAAATATCTGAACATAAACCAATATCTTAAAAAAAACCACATATACACCTAAACAGCCAATCAGTTGCTTGTCTACACAATCCCAAATAACTGCTTGACTTTTTTCACCAAATTGGCTGATTGTTTTGACTGCATACAGATAGCCACACAATCACCACTTCAAACTGCTTCCCAACCTACTGTCTGCCAGGGCTCCTTCACCAAAAAGATCACAGTGCTCTCAAATGCTTGAAATAGGTGGGGGGAGGCTTGAAATCCAGAAGCAGGCACAATTCTCATATCATTGACTAGATTGCTCTTCTCTCCAAGCACACAATATTTGAAAAAGATAGCAACAACTACAAATCCTCTCATCAAAGAGGCATTGACTTTTAATTCTCCAAATGTGGCTCTTTTTCATGAGGAATAGAGAGAACTCATTAGGAATCACACTCCAGTGACTTCGTCCACCATCATGTTACTCTCCTCTGGCTACTGTATAATTACACCCTAAATTCTGATCACAGAAATTCTGTTTCCCTCAACTTTTCTACTACTTTTAGCTGTGTTCTTGTTGTCCAGTTGGCCTTAGGAAAGGAGTATGTGTGAAATTGAGCAAAGAGATGTCTTGACCCAAATAGCTCTATGGTTACCAATGTATTCTATCCTTTTGTTCATTGACCCCATTTTATCTGAGGCACTTTAATTAAATTCATTCTTTCATTCAACAAGTATTTATTATTGGACAAATTAGCCCAATTCATTGTGCTTATAAAAAACAACAACAACAAAGAAAACAAAAAAAAGTACATAAGCTTGAGGAATTTGCATTCCATTGCGACAGACTCTTAATGTATGGGAGAGAACAAGTTTATTGGGAGGTACAAGGGCAGGTAGATGACTCCATACCAAACCTGGGTCAGAGAGACTCATCTTCCTGAGTTCAAGTCCAGTCTCAGATATTTATTAGCTGTGTGATTCTGAGCAAGTCACTTAACTCTTTTTGCTTCTATTTTCCTCGCCTTAAAAGGAACTGAAGAAGAAAATGGCAAACTATTCCAGTATCTTTGCCAAGAAAACCCTAAATGTGTCACAATCAGACCTGACAGAAAAACAACTGAACAACAACTGGGAGAGCAGAGCACTGAGCATTGGTGGGGGAGGGCATCAAAGAAGGTTCCATATAGATACTGGAATGATTTGTCATTTCCTTCTCCAGTTTATTTTATATTTGGGGTGATAGCTGAGCTAAATTTTGAAGGAAACAATAAATTCCAAGAATATGCAAAGTAAAATCAGAGTAATTAGTAGCTGGGAGAGGCAGTACTATCACCTGGAGAACCCAGGAAAGACCTCTTGTGGCACTTGAGCTGACCCCTGAAGGAAGCTAAAAATTCTGAGAAACCCACTTAAAGTAACAACACATTATATAAATATTTTATAAAAGTGTATAGAGACTTGCACATCTCAATAGATAAAGCAGGGTCCTGGAGTCTCAAAATTAATCATTACTCTTTAGTTGTGTCCTACTCTTTGTGACCCCATTTGGGATTTTCTTGACAAAGATATTAGAATGGTCTGCCCTTATCTTCTCCAGCTCATTTTACAGTTAAGAAAACTGAGGCAAACAGGGTTAATTGGCTTGCCCAGGGTCATACAGTAGTAAGAATCTGAGACCACATTTAAACTCAGGACCTCAAGGTCCAGGCTGTCCTTTTGCCACTTCACTGTCTGGCTGCCCCTGGAATCTGGAACACCTGAATTTAAATCTTGCTTCTGACATTTACTAACTGTAAGATACTGAGCTCTCTTTGCCACCTGTCTGACAATACCCACCTTTGGTAAATACAAGAATGGCTATAAGCACTGATTGATACATGTGGCCATAGACAAGCATATATAAAGTATGTAAACAAATGTCAGTTCACAAAGGAAGCATCAGATGGCTATATGTTCCTCTTAGCTAGTGACTTGTTTAAAAACCCATAGTTCTAGTGCTGGTGGTTGGGTCAAACAAAAACTGCTTTCCTATGGCCATACTATGGCTAAATGGAGGTAAAGAAAATGAATGGAAACTATTTTTACAAAGATTCAAACTTTGGGGAACAAGATTGAGTCAAACAAATGGTCAACTCCCTGGTACTTCTAGCATTTGGGCTTTCTAATTTCATATGGACTTCCCAACTCGGAATCCCTCTCCCTTATCTTCCCATTTATCTCAGTCTCTTGGATCTCAAAGCCCTACAGATACTGTTGAATGAACCCAACCTTTATTTTAGGCTGGCCCTTCTTACCCTCCCAACTCAATTTTTTTTTTTTTTTTGCTTCCAGACAGAGATGTCCCTTGCCACCAGGTACAGGGCTTTGCCTAATCACTGACATGTGTCAGTAGCAGGTTGAAGACAATTGACACTTTGAAGGATTACACTATTTTAGCATTTTGTTGTGTTTTTTTCCTTTTAAAAGAAAAATTCTCCTTGCTGTTTTGTCATTAGTCTCCCCTTGGTAAACAATAGGATGCAAATTCCAAGAAAATAAACCCCCTGAAATGATTATTCATGCCTCCTTCTCAAGATTGCTGTGTGAGCTGAAGGACTACATGTTCTGAATTCAGTGACTAAGACACAGTCCCATGTGTTTTCCCAGTTCAATCAAGTGTGCTAGGAACTGTCACAATAGTCCTTGACGCAGAGAAAATAAAATTTAAGGTAGAATGGAAAACCTGAGTCGCATCTTAATAAGTTTTTTGTGCACCTGTTCCCCGACCACCACCACTATCTCCTGCTTCAGATTCCTCCCTCACCCCACCTCCT